>NC_135500.1:210143541-210469752 GCF_052857255.1 Amblyomma americanum
ATGGATCTTTAATATACTTTTTATCGGCAATCACATGTAGCCTATTTGACACGAGACATGAATCTCAATCCTTGATTTGCAATTTTAAACTCATGTATGCATACTCCCAAGTGAACCGACTCTGGTCCGTAAACAAATGATACGAGCAACTTTGAAACGTAGTTGGGTGCGCTCCTGGCAGTATGTTTTTTTTGTATCTTCATATGCAAGCAGTAATTTCAGCCAGGCACACTGTTCCCATGCTCATAGCAAAGCTTTGTGGGTTTGTGCATAGTGCACACACATTAGATGAACATAGTAGTACACACAATATTTCTGGCCCTACAAGTGAAAACAAAATACATCAAACCTATCTATACAGTACAGTGAAAGTATTGCTCACTGCTGAATGAAGTAACCATTAAAACAAGTGTCTCAAGAAACTAATAGTAATAATGCATGAGTGCTCAAGAGGGGAGAAGGCCAGAGCTACGAGGTAAACAATGAATCTTAGGTGGTATCGAAGGTTTGTCTTGATATTCACCTTGTAGACGCAACCAAGGGCAGGCTGCTTTTGACAAGTCACCAAGTGAGTCCCAATGCCAAAACTGTTTATCTTGTGCCCCTGCAAAGCAATCAAAGAGAGGTAGTACTAATTGTCACGAAAAAAAATAAATAAAAGCACGCACGCATGAACGCAGCAGTGACGCCTGCTTTCTCTCACAGAGACTGGACAAAACCGTAGCAACAGCAAGACTAAGGAAAGAGACTTGTACGAAGGAAAAGTGCTGCACTCAGGCAACGCTCCTTACAAAAGTGGTGCCATGGTTTGCGCTCTTCCATGCCTGGAAAAAACAAGACAGAAACAGAAGGAGAGAAGAAAAAAAAAAAAAAACTTCAGAGCACCTAACCTTCACTCTTCATCCACACACATGGCATAATGATGACTACACAATTTCCTGCAGTGAAAAATTTTAAATTCCACAAACTGAGAACAAAAGATCTGCACCGTTCGCCAGAAAATATAACACAGATGAAATAAATATATATTTATTTTCGCAACACGCATCACATATTCCCAATGCACCCTCATTAAAATTGAAGGTGGCTACTGCAATTGATCATCAGGTAGTGCTCCGTTTTTAGTTCACTTGAATAATGGCACTCTGAAACTGTGCCCCCCCCACCCAGAACAGTGACTGTATGATATCTCTGAGAATGCCCTGGTGCACAATCCCGCACCTGCTGCGGCGATTGTGTAATTGTGGCTGCACGCGGGATGCAGCCTTACTAAAGTTTGGCACCCATTTGCAACTCACTTTCTTTCCTGGGCGCATGCCAACAGTGCTCATGTTGCTTTGTCCACAAGCTGCTTGTGTTCGTCTGCGCACGATGCCAATGTCTAAGTGCTTGCACAGTGTTTCATAAGTGGACCCTTGCACAGCAAAGCTTTGTGGGTTTGTGCATAGCGCATGCACGTGCTTGTCAGCTCTGCTCCCAGTGCTTCGTGCTTGCTGTAGCTCAATCTTCATGCCCACGCCACCTATGGCTGTTCTGGCCAAGCGATTCTTGGATGTATGTGCACGTAATGCCACTGAAGCACATTCTCTCACCTGCCCTGTAAACTGTGAACGATTTGTTTTTTTTTATTTAGTGCACAGAGCAGAATTAGGACTGGTAGGTTTTCCCTCTTGCACTCTGCTTGGCACAAGACTGGCACAGTTTTCTGTCAAAATGCCACTTCAGCAAGAGACAGCACAGAAATTACATCACTCCATTTTTGCTCCTTTTTCGTATTATCAAAGCAAGTTTACTTGGTAGACTATAAAACTGCGTTTCTAAATGCTGGAAGAACACCTGTGCAGTGATATTTCGGTGCATGCTAAAAAATCCCCAGGTGGTCAAAATTAACTTGGAGCCTTTTACTACACTTTACTACTGTGTCAATACGTCAAAATTAACTGTCATTCTGTATATACCATACAATAGGAAATCAAGTCCGCCCTCAAAGGATTCAGACTCGTGTCCCTAAAGTTTGTCAGATAATGCAAACCGTTCGATGCAGTAACTGCCAAGCTGTTTTCCTAGTGCAAAGGCCTTGTGTACGGTTCAGAGATTGATCAAGGCAACTTCACAGAGCAAGCACACATTGCCGCGGCAGCAGCCAGGGGTAAGCACATACAGAGGCATGGCTAGCACTAAGAAACCTATATTGCCCAACATATGCTGCGACTGTCCCTAGTTATTGAACCAAAAGCTACAGAAAAAAATGAAACTTTTATCGCAACAAAATGAGAACATGTTGTGGACAACACCAGACGTGCTCCGACTGATAGTGTTTCCTGTTTTGGTGTGCCCGACATGGCCTAGTCACTCAGACTCAATCCAATCTAAATGTGGGTTTGGACAGAATATCTGAGATATACTCAGGGAGGTGGTGCAATGAAATCACTGCGCTCCTGATCGATGCTTCTTCCTCCACTCGCTAGGCTCTGTGGTACAGTGCAGTGATTGCACGGAAAGCTATAGTGTTTCTTTCCATCCACGGCAATTATTTTTTCAAGTAATGTGCATGTGTTTAACAAAGAAGGAGTAGAACATATCTCTATTTGATGTGTCAAACAATAAATGTGGGGAATGCGTGTTGATGTCCTGGGGGCCAAAACGTAAACTCATAGCCAGACAAGAACAATGCGAAAAGGTCAAACACATACAGAATGGTTTGCGTGAAGTTGTCCTCATCATGCTTTCCTTGTTTATCCCTGCATTTACAGCTTAATTGTGTTAACCAAACCGGCAAACTTTGTGATATGAAGTCAACATGATGCCAGATGCAAGACAATCTACCATTGGTGACTGCACTTAATGACTACAAAACAGAAACATTGACAGTAGGAAGATGCATACAAATAAGACAGGAAAAAGTATGCATTAATGGTGACGTTAAAGAAAAGCATTTTATGCTCACCATTTTTTTCAAATACGAATTAAGACAACATTTTTTTCCGCTCTGTTATTCAGTATGCTTCTCCCTGTCTTATGAACTCCTGTTTTTAATGTTTCTGAACTAGGGAAGCTGTAGTGGCACAAACGTAAGCTGGCTTACAATAATTCAAACTCACGTAATTTTTATTTCTGGTTAATTAAAAAATTAAATATTGTGGTTGGCCTAAAAAGTTTTGAGCATATGCTGAAGCCACTTAACAGCACCAGACATTTAAACTTTTTGCTTCTTTGCAGAGGGCATTACCAGCAGCCAAACGTAGCAAAACAGTAATTCACAGCGCTGCATGAATAAAACTTGGAGAGGGCTGAAAAACACGCCAAGGATGTGAAACGATGTGGTCACAAAACACTGTTGCCAAGCAAGGTCTTGCTTTATTTCAGGTGATTCCCATATCATCAAATTCCTCTACACAACACCAAGCGAAGCGCCTCACCAAGGAAAGTACACGATTATCACGAAAAAGGAGACTGGCCGCAAAGGGCGAAGGTGAACTTAACATGAGAAAAAGTACAATGCCACGAAAGTACCACTTCATTGGAAGCATGCAATAAATAGTAATTGCGACGACCAAGTGAACATCAAAAAGGAGTTCCTTGCAAATCACCTGTTTATATAATAACTAATCCTAAAACTCTTCATTTATCAGGCAAAGTAACTCTACCATTACCACACAGATAAGAGAACTTAACCAGGCAAAATAATTGCTTTTACTAAAGAGATAAGAGAATTAATGAGGTCAATTAATCTGCCATTACCACAGAGATAAGAGAACATAACAGGCAAATTAACTTGGCCATTACCATACAGATAAGACAGGACCCAAAGAGCTGCCATCCACTGACCTGCTCATTCAGCGATATGATGGTCTCCTCATTGATGTCATTGCTGGCAACTATGGCGAGGCTTCTGAACCACTCCTGCTGGTACTTGCTGGCAAGCTCATGGAAGAAGTTGTAAGCGCACGAGGAGAGATAGGCCAGGTCACCACTATCTATGCGGATGCCCAGTGCCCGATAACCCAGGTCATTCAGCGCCATGGCAACAGCAGAGAAGTTCAGCAATCCACTCCTGTGCCAGAGATGACGGTGCAGAAGTCAGCAAAATAGAAAGTGGGGATGGTCAACTTTTAAATAGAACAAAAAGAAAAAGGAAAGACTATGCAAATGTCACAGCAATGCTTGGAGCATGATAGCTTGGGTAAATTTCAAGAGCTTTTGGCAAAATGTGGTACACAAGTTTAATTGCAATTTTTAATGTAGTTGCACTCGAGGTGCTACTCCTGGCACCACCTAGTCTATGCAAGGCCTCCGCATGACAGACATGTCATGGAAGCAAGATGGCTGCCACAAAGTCTCCTTTCACAGCAGTGCATGTGCAGCCTTGCACTGGCAGAATACTCCAAATTTGGTATAACCATGGCTAGCATCTCACAGCATTAACACAGGCACCTAGGAGAGGTCGTGTGGGGGACGGTCTCTGTGTTCTAGGTGGTGTTGCTCGCCACAGTTGATAGTAAATTTTTATGGCGCAAGGGCATCTGTGGCCAAAGAGCGCCGTAGCACACGGTATTTTTGTTTACTGAAGGTGGGGTCAAAGACCGATTTCCCAAACATTTCCACAGTTATGAAGCTTAGTACATACTGAGGCCATTTGATATTCAGTATGCATTCATAATGTCAGGAATCTGTGTAGAACAAAATGGAGTAAAATGGAAGTGATTTACGTGATAACCAACAAAATGGAGTAAAATGGAAGTGATTTACGTGATAACCAGACTTGTTGTTGTGAACACAATTAGTGTAAAGCATCTGTATTCCTTACTAAAAAATTGCAAACATACGTTTGTGCCTTTGGCAGTAACCTGACCACATCTTTCAGAATAATAATGCCTGTTCTTCTTTGTCGCTAACCAATAATCATTTCTTTGTTATTGAATTACTGCTCTCGCAATGCACCAGAGGTGTAAACTATGACAATGAGGATGTCAATACACAGTCATGTTCACAACCTAACAATCCCTCTCTTGGAAAGTCACAGCTGGCGCTTGAAGCCACTGTTTTAGGAACAATGTTTATACCATGAGCTGCTAGTTATCATGAATTTAAATGCTAATTTTTCAAGTGGATGACTGAATGAAGTACAACAATAGGTTTGTTATTCACTACTCCTAAAACTGTTAAGCACAGCCAAGAGAGTGTTTCATTATTTTCATGCAGACTGCAAGAGCAGGCTTACCATAACAAGTCTAGCAGACTATTTTGTCCACTGCCATTAATGCAAGACAACAGCAATTTACAATGCCCTGCATGCCATCAAGGTTTCTGTTTTAAAGCAAACAAGAAGGTGAACAAGAGTTTCCCTTAAGCTGCTTTACAAACCCTCAAGTGTGTCACGGCAGCACCCCCATTTCATGCTGAATCAGGCCTGACTTCAACTAAGCTGAGTGATGCTGCCTTAATGCCACCATCAAACAAAAATATGAAAGTGTTCCAGAGCTGATCACTCCATGCTCTTCAATGTTTCTAACAGCAGGCTTTGAAGGAGTCTGCAATATTAATCAAGCAAATGGTTTTTGTTCTTTGTATGCATAGTATGGGAAACTAATGCCTTAATGCCCGAGGAGAACACAGAAACCGTAACATTTAATATTTTAATCTTCTCCAGGGGTTCACATTTGGAGCCCATGGCATTGAAACAAAGCGGCAATTTTCTGCAGAGAAAATGTAGTTGAAGCCAGATTGAGCACTGCCTTTCTGACTGGACGTGCGTCCGGTTTGAACTCAGTGCCATTATACTCTAGAAATGGATACAAAAAAATGATGTCTCTGAGCTGAAAAGAAGGAGCAAAAGAGAATGAAAACTAATAAGAAAAGCGCTAGGGGAACACTGTCCATTTTTCTTTGCTTCAAACTTTCATGGAGGTGAGCAGTGCTTTCCGAAATTCACCGAGAAGGCGGCGGAAAAAAAAGAAAGAAAAATTGGTCAACACGCCTTGGCCAAAAATGTGAAGAGAAACCCCAAACAGACAGCACAACCAGCAACAGCATTCTATGTCTACCAACAAAGAAACATCAAGGAGCTTCCTTTGTTGAGTTCATTGCACCTGCCCTGTCTGCTGTGCATATGAGGCCATTGGCTGCCCTGGCAAGGCAACAATTGCAAACAAGTTTCCGCTGAGCGTGTGCAGGCATGGTTCTGATTAGTAGCGTCCAATCTCCACACTGGCGAAACACGTTTTTACCCTATCTCTTTATTCTGAATTTCCTAAGTGGAATACATTTGCGTGCTTTCACTTAAATTAAATTGGTTTTAGGGGAAAGGAAATCATGCAGTATCTGTCTCATATCACTGGAAAGGACTCCCCAACTTTCGTGCACGATTGTGGGTTCTCTGCTCCATGCAGAAGTATTATTTGGCTCAGGTGTTCATGAAAAGATAATCTAGTGATTGAGAGAGCTTATGTGCTCTCCTCAGAAGGTGTTTTAGGGCCCCTTGAATGGCAGATTGGGAGACCCTGATTGATAAGCTTACACAATCAGCTTTTTACTGACAGGAGAACTAGCTTAGCCTAAGTTAAAGTTTGATTCCTGCTAGGAAAAATTAAACAGGCGTGTATCTGCACTCATTTCCTCTGGCGGTAAAAGGCAACGAAAATTGCAGGTACATAAATAGTAACATTTTTGAATTAAAGACAAAAAACTCGCTAAAGCCAAGTGATGTGTCTGGACAAAATATGCTTGAAGAATTCAGTTATATGCTACTTTTAAGTACAAAGAAAAACTTTGGGAATGCATTGGTAACCCCAATGAGATCTGAACGTGACAGCGTGCAGGGGTCCCTCTGCGTGAAACCTCTTGTATGAAACCCTTAGCAACCATTCATTAATTGGCATTTAAAAAAAATTTTTGCACACTCCAAGCCAGGCAACGAATGGTTGCTAAGGATTTGCCGCAAGGAGCTTTCACTCTCTGGCAGGTGTAGTGCAAGACACGAGAAAACCCTTCACAGTATCATATCTCATGACATCCAGCGCTTTGCCAACTTCATATCTCCCTTTATCGGTGTTGAGCACATGTGCCTCTGTGGCGTAGAGCTAGTGTGCTCGCTTCGTGACACAGGAAACCCAAGCTCGATCCCCACTGCCCACTAATTAATACATTTTATCATGCAATTAATATAATTTAATACCTTGTTTCTTTGAATTCTGGTGTGACGTCAGACTCCACAAACCACCATACCAAACCACATAAACGCCAAGCATGATTTGCTACAAGGGTTGTGACATCACAGTCCTTTTTGACCAATGGGAAATTATCGTCCCATAGGCGCATCGAATGCACATCGAATGGGAAGGAGTGCGATAAAGTGCGCATCGAATGAAAAGAATAACACTATCGCGCTAAAGATTCGATGCCTAGCTTTACAGCTTCAGCCCACAACGACAGGGATATTAGGATATCTTTGCCATCTCTATGTGGCATTAATATGAACCTTCAATTTTCCTGACAGCAGCATGTTTTGAACATTTCAAGTGAGCACTGGTTGCCCTGTTTGCAGTCCAAGAAGTCGTGAAACAAGCAACAAAGGTGTGTCAAGCATATTTCAGCAGTGGTAGGCATATCACTCCCTAGACAATTGTTCAAATTAAGCCCAGATTCTTCTGATAACGTGAGGTTTCTTGATAGGGGCACACTTGCAAAATTGCATGCGGGTACGCCTCTCCGTTCTGCAGTCATTTGTTGAGCATATCACGCTAGTGACAGATGCATTGTTCCCTTGATGGGCCCAACAACTGCAAATTTCACTGCAAGTGACTGCCACAACCACATTTATTGCTTCCACTTATCAGTAAATGCTGCCAGAGTTCAATTGCTGTGGGGGACTGAAATCACATGACATGCGCTGTTGGCATTCTAGTGGATACAGAATATATCGCATAAATTCTTCCAGTCAGCTTCTCTGTCACTGCTAGGAAGCTCAGAAGACTTGTAAAATAAGAGCAAACAGACTTCAGAGACACGAGTCTTCAAATGAAATTTTTATTTTTAGAGGTATAACGAAACTAATATGCATATCTTCCTCCTATTTCAAAATTATAACTAGTTTCAGTGTATCTCGATTAGTTCTTAAATTACAGTAAAATAAATGAAGCCCAATTAGGCAATTTCTTACTGGTCATTAAGACACATTCGTTTAATATTTTTTTATTCTAATTGAAATGAAGATGTAGCCTGAGACCTGCCATGCGAGGCTATGCTATTTATATTGTTATTAACGTACATCATCATGTAAAAATGTTGAATTATGTTAAAGCACCACAATTAAGAAATATGATACGACATTATTGTTTACAAATTTGATATGTTCGACTCAGCCATAAAAAAATTGCATAGCCCCATAGTTCAGTTCTTTCATAATTCAAAAGTATAAGATTAACTGAAATTGCACCGTATAAACAAAACGGAAACTTCCATAAGGCTTGTAATGTTGGCAAAAAAACGTGAACTTTAAGAAATCGCATTTGAGGTAAATGTGCCAGACATTTGGAGGCATTGTAGAGGCCCCAGAAGATTTATTTATTTATCTTATTTATTTACAACATACTGCAGGCTAAGCGCCCAAGCAGGAGTGGCATACAAGTATATAAAATACAAAAAAGCATGAAAACACAATGTACAAAACACACCACATTTGGTAGGACAGCAGAAGCGGTTATTACTATACATGAGATACTGGAATCAAAACTCACATTCAAGAACACATAGGAGACAAAAATTACTTCAACTTTTTATAAGCTTAATTCCAGCTTATCCAAAGATTGGAGAGCAGAAGCTGGCAAAGTATTCCAATCTGCAATTGTATTAGGGAAAAAGGAGAATTTGTATAAGTTAGGCCTTGCAAAGTGAGGTGCCAAGGAGAGTGCATGAGAGTGGCGTGTCTGCCTGTAAGTAAGAGGGTGAACGTAAGGGCTAGGATCTAGTGCGAGCTTGCGATTAAGTAAGAGAAATAAAAATTTAAGACGGAGGAATTTTCACCTTGCCTGGAGAGTGTTAATGCCATTTTCTGCCATTAGTTCAAATACCAAATCGGTGCAACCGTATTTCAAATAGGCAAAGCGTACTGTCCGTCCCTTAATTGTTTCAAGAGAATTTATATTGCACATCGTATGGTGGGTCCCACACAATGCAAGCATATTCCAGCTTAGGCCTTACAAGTGTTGTGTAAGCAAGAAGTTTGACATGAGCGGGAGCATCCGTTGCACTCCAGCAGAACTTGTCTTCGGCTCACCCCTGCGTCTTCCTGGTGAATTTTTCTAATCTACCGATTCGTCTACTAGTCCCGACCCTACCGATTACATGATGCAGCTCTGCTATTATTGCCGTCATCTCAGAGCACCACATCTCCGACGCTAGTCTCGACCATCTTCACATGTTCCATCCGAACTAGTGACTAGCACGCACATCTTTGTGCGCCGAGACTCTGCCCGCAAGCTGCTTCAGCGCCCCTACGATGACCCCTTCCGTGCACTCGAAAGAACATCGAAGTTCTTCATCGTCGACATTCATGGCCGCACTGACACCATTTCAATCGACCGCTTGAAGCCAGCTTTCACAGAAGACGCCAGCTCCGAAGATTGGGTAACGTACGTACGCGATGAAAAAAACCCATTGGAACACAAGTAGAAGGCCCAAATGGAGTGTGAGAGCATGTTCACCATATGTAGTGATGGGGGTGAGGTTTGCGGCTTGTAGCGATGGGCCAGTGCGGCGAGAAGGTGATGATGTAATGCTGCAGGGGAGGACGCTGACCTCTGCTCTGGTGTCGACGATAAAACAGAGGCCCGAGATGTGGTCACGAATGAAGAATAAGCGGCTGGTCTCCGGGGTGACACCGCTTGCCGTTTCTAGTGGTGTCGTGGGGAGTTTCCCTGGAAGAGACAGGGAGCGGTACACGGACGCACTGCTTCACCAAAGGTGCGGTGATACCAGCACTCGCTGGTGGTGCAGCACTACGTTGCCAAGGTGAGGTTTGGCGACGGGAAGGCGAGAGAGAACGGGGAGTTGACAGTGCGGCGATTTGGTCGGAGAGACGTGTGAGCTGGGCAGAAAGTCGTCACGGAGGCTCTGAAGGTCCACGCAGGAGGGAAGAGATGATGGCGAGGTGAGAGGCTGCGAGACTGCGCCCAGAAAAATTGTGGAGGAGGGAACGTCCATGACGGAGTCTGCCAGCTCAGCGAGCTTCTCCAAAGACAACCCCTGGGCGGGCACAAACACCATGTGGACCGACGATGGCAACCGCTGAAGGAAAAACTCACGCAGGAAGGCTTGGTCAAAGGTGGCAGCCTTGTCGCCCAGGAGCTGCTGGAGCCGCCGCAGCAACTGTGTAGGTTTGTGGTCCCCCAGGTCTTCGGAGGAGATGAGCTGCTGCAGGCGGCAATGTTCCGAGATGGCTGTTCGCTTGATGAGCTCAGCAGCCAATGTGTCAAACGGGGCCGAGGCGGGCGGAGTTATGAGGAGGTCGCGGACTTCAGCGGCAATCTCAGGTGGTAGCAACGCAGCAGCGTGATGTAACTTCTGCGCCTGGGTGGTGATGCGGCCAATGGTGAGCTGGCTGTTTACCTGCGCGAGCCAGAGCTGAGGATCGGCCGCCGAGGACGGGGGAAGGGGAAGGGACAGAGCAGAGACGGCGCTGGAGGGTCCATCACCGGGCATGGCGGAGGCATGGCGGAGGCATTGTCGTCGGCGTTGGCCATTGTGGGAGCGGGTGTTCCAGCGGACTTCCGGGTGACCAGTTTGTCGTACCAATGAGTATGAGCCGGCACGATGAAGGAAATGATTGATTTACCAGCTAAAGTACTAGAACGTATGATGGCGTGCAGCCAAACGGCACGTGACACCGGCACGAGGATGGAGCTCAATTCGGCTGCACTTCGGCGTCATCATCATCGGCGGCTGGTGCTGCTCCTGCTGCGTAAGGCCGCTACTGCTGCTACACATCCTTAAGCTTGTGCCTAAGCAAGCATAGTTAGCAAAAGGCTGAAGAGGAAATGTTATGAATATGTGTGTTGGAGCTGAGTCGATTATTTAATGTAACGCCGAGATATTTATATTCTTGAACTTCATTTAAGCGGCGGTCCTGGACAGAGTAAGAGTACTGAAGTGGGTATTTTTTTCTTGTTATGGCGAAGTATGCAGATTTTTCTGAGTTAAGCTGCATGCCCCACTCCTGGCACCACTCCAGTATGTTAAATAGTTCAACATTAAGCGTGTGCTGGTCTTCAGGTACCACAATTTCATTAAATATGACGCAGTCGTCGGTGAAGAGACGAATTTTTAATGGGATCATGGACCACTTTAACTATGTCGTTACAAAATATCAGGAAAAGGAGCAGCACGAGAACACTACCCTCTGGAACTCCGGAAGTGACTGGAAGAAAGTTAGAGTTGAAGCTATTAACATGTATGTACTGAGAACAATCGGTTAGTAAGCGGAAATCCAGGCAATGAGAAAACTGGGAAGTTCGAGTGTCTTTAATTTGAAAATAAGCTTGTCATGTGGGATACGATCAAAGGCTTTAGTGAAGTCTAAAAATATGACATCTATTTGCCCACCTCTATCCAGGACAAAAGTGAAAAAATGAACAACTGTTCTTAACTGGGTAGTGGTTGATAACCCCGTTCTGAAGCCTTGCTGGAAAGGAGATACTAGAATATTGTGCTGATGGTGGAATGTGCCTGTTCCAAGAGGATTTCACAGCAGTGAGTAATAACAGGATGTAGAGAAAAGCCCCAGCTTTCGAAAAAGACTCAGCTGGCTGCCACTGGGGACACAATTGCTGGAAGAAATGGGCTTGAAGTTCTGCAGCATTTTGCTCCAAAATCACCATTTCGGTGCTTGGGAGACATCAAATATGTTGATTTTTCTTTTCAGTAACCAGAGGTTGAATTAGACCTTGATACTTTGTATGTAGGTACTTTAGAGAATACTGAGCCTGAATATGCCATTTTGGAAAAATCTAAACTTTTGAATTTTTTTTTTACTATTTCAAGGCCCGCGTTACCCATTAAATGTGCTAGCAGTAGGCAGCCATGCACAGCTACAAATTGACAATACCGAGTGCAAGAGAATATGGATATGCAAAAGTAAAAAATTGCATAGACATCTGATGCGTACACATGCATTCATTAAAAGAAAGATCTGCAAAAAAAAAAATTTGCTGCGGTTCAACTTCTGTTGAACCTAGTTAGAGAGCAAAAGCTGTGCTGTATCAGGTAAGCAGACGGGCTTCGCCTCGAACATTGAGTGCCTTCCACACACTGGATAGTCAACGCGGCCACCCTGCCAGGTGGTGGTTAAATTAATGGTTGATCGCGAGAGGTTGGTCACCCAATGAAAGCTGCGGCTTTTTGCTGCAGGGACGCCTGTCTGCCACAACGTCAGTGCTAATGAATGCTGCCCACATCTCTCTCTCTCCCCACTGCCACATACCTCAAAGTGCGATTAAGGCGTCCACTGCCCCAAGGAGCCAGTTATGAGCCTTCAAAATCATCAGAGCCTAGAGTGTTGTCAACAATAATGCCAGTGAACACAAAGAATGCTCACAGTCTATAGCTTCAGTGCCCCGTTTCTGCTACAACATTGTGAATGCCAACGCATGCACATCTGTCACTACCTCCACATAGCTTAAACCCCCACTAAGGTATCCACCGTCCCAGGGGGTCAGTTATGCGCCTTTCCTTTGGTAGAAAATTGGTTCTGAAGAAAGGAAATGGCACAGTAACCGTCTCACATATATCAGTGGACACCCGAAACGCACTGTAAGGGGTTTGACTTCTGGCTCACTTGAAGGTCAAAACCACAAGCACCGCAAAATCATTACCAAGGTAGCATAATGTACCGTAGTGAAGCTTTCGCTTGAAAAAGAGAGAAATCCTCCAATAAATGCAGATGGAAGGACAGTGTCAAGGAAACTTATTCCTTCAGGCCACCTTACTAAAAACCATGCAGTGTTGTAGAATATGCAGCTGACATCAGCTTCAAAGCAGGGCCAAATTTATGAAGTTTGTCAGTGGTCACAAGAAAGAAAGGCTCACAACTGGCCGGCACCATTCGCTGTGTACACTGCACTGTTGGTTACTGCAAGTGCCCACTGCATGAGCGCCTCCCAAAACCGAATCATTCTAAAATGAAGTTTTGTCAATATTGCCCCAGAGGAGCCAATGCCACATCTGGCTTCCACAACACTGCATAACTTTGGTGAACTGGGTGCTGCCCACACACACACACGCACACTACAGCAGAGCAGGCTCACCGAAGGACATCATAAGTGTCGACCAAGGCAAGGAAATTCCGTGGAAACGCAACTGCGTATGAGATGAAGGCAGCCAGTTCCCCACCGCTTGCCTCATCTTCGATTGCCTTGAACACGTCACTCAGTTCCTTGCGCCACTTGCAGCAGAGGGCCACAAAGTCTACTTCCTCTCCAGTGGCTGACTTCAGCTTCTAAAGCATGGTGAAGAAAAAATGGATGATTCTTAGACCTACAGCCTGTTGATGAGATGACTGGCCAGACTGGTGTCATAAGCAGATACCATAAAACCATAGCATGGCAGTTGCACATTGCCCATAGCACCAGCTACACATAATGTCACAATACTCGCCACAATCTGCACCTTCAGAAACATTTCTTTTCGCTTGTACACTAAGGTAAATCACACATAATGCGATTATATTTAGAACGTTCATATATATACTGTTAAGAAATTTACAAACAGCATTTCGGGTAGCTTGCATCACCTAGAAAAATAACTTCATGCAGTTCATAGGACAGCTCTCAGAACGTGCGCAGCACTAATTGGTACATGTAGTACTGCAATTTCAAAACTTCATCAGTTACTCATACAAGTACTAATTTTCAACTGTTCATTTAGGTGTTAAGCGTAGCACACAATTTCACTTCATGCAAATAAAGGAAGCCAAAAAACGTCGAAACCAATGAATGCATGGGGGAATTTTTTGTTAATTTGTGGTTTTCATCAGTGTGAAATTAATACGCAATTACTTCATGGCTGAAATATAATTCATTAGAAAGTACAAGAAAAAAACAATCACATTCTGCTGGTGGGATTTAAACCCCCGACCTCTGAATTTTGCCTACAGTGCTCCCCCAATTGTGCTAGGTGGTCGTTCAATCTTCTGGGTTTGGTGCTGGCCTTAAATGAAGTTCCGCTGGAGGGATCTGAACCCACGACCTCTGAATTTTGCCTACAGTGCTCCCCCAATTGAGCTAGGCGGCCGTCTAATCTTCTGGGTTTGGTGCTGGCCTTAAATGAAGTTCCGCTGGGGGGATCTGAACCCACGACCTCTGAATTTTGCCTACACTGCTCCCCCAATTGAGCTAGGCGGCCGTCTAATCTTCTGGGTTTGGTGCTGGCCTTAAATGAAGTTCCGCTGGGGGGATCTGAATCCACGACCTCTGAATTTTGTCTACAGTGCTCCACCAATTGAACTAGGCGGCCGTCCAATCTTCTGGGTTTGGTGCTGGCCTTAAATGAGGTTCCGCTGGGGGGATCTGAACCCATGACCTCTGAATTTTGCCTACAGTGCTCCCCCAATTGTGCTAGGCGGCCGTTCAATCTTCTGGGTTTGGTGCTGGCCTTAAATGAAGTTCCGCTGGGGGGATCTGAACCCACGACCTCTGAATTTTGCCTACAGTGCTCCCCCAATTGAGCTAGGCGGCCGTCTAATCTTCTGGGTTTGGTGCTGGCCTTAAATGAAGTTCCGCTGGGGGGATCTGAACCCACGACCTCTGAATTTTGCCTACACTGCTCCCCCAATTGAGCTAGGCGGCCGTCTAATCTTCTGGGTTTGGTGCTGGCCTTAAATGAAGTTCCGCTGGGGTGATCTGAATCCACGACCTCTGAATTTTGTCTACAGTGCTCCACCAATTGAACTAGGCGGCCGTCCAATCTTCTGGGTTTGGTGCTGGCCTTAAATGAGGTTCCGCTGGGGGGATCTGAACCCATGACCTCTGAATTTTGCCTACAGTGCTCTTCCAATTGAGCTAGGCGGCCGTCCAATCTTCTGGGTTTGGTGCTGGCCTTAAATGAAGTTCCACTGGGGGGATCTGAACCCACGGCCTCTGAATTTTGCCTACAGTGCTCCCCCAATTGAGCTAGGCGGCCGTCTAATCTTCTGGGTTTGGTGCTGGCCTTAAATGAAGTTCCGCAAAGGGGATCTGAACCCACGACCTCTGAATTTTGTCTACAGTGCTCCCCCAATTGAGCTAGGCGGCCGTCCAATCTTCTGGGTTTGGTGCTGGCCTTAAATAAAGTTCCGCTGGGGGGATCTGCACCCACGACCTCTGAATTTTGCCTACAGTGCTCCACCAATTGAGCTAGGCGGCCGTCCAATCTTCTGGGTTTGGTGCTGGCCTTAAATGAAGTTCCGCTTGGGGGATCTGAACCCCCGACCTCTGAATTTCGTCTACAGTGCTCCCCCAATTGTGCTAGGCGGCCGTCCAATCTTCTGGGTTTGGTGCTGGTCTTAAATGAAGTTCCGGGGGGTGATCTGAACCCACAACCTCTGAATTTTGCCTACAGTGCTCCCCCAATTGAGCTAGGCGGCCGTCCAATCTTCTGGGTTTGGTGCTGGTCTTAAATGAAGTTCCGGGGGGTGATCTGAACCCACAACCTCTGAATTTTGCCTACAGTGCTCCCCCAATTGAGCTAGGCGGCCGTCCAATCTTCTGGGTTTGGTGCTGGCCTTAAATGAAGTTCCGCAAAGGGGATCTGAACCCACGACCTCTGAATTTTGCCTACAGTGCTCCCCCAATTGAGCTAGACGGCCGTCCAATCTTCTGGGTTTGGTGCTGGCCTTAAATGAAGTTCCGCTGGGGGGATCTGAACCCATGACCTCTGAATTTTGCCTACAGTGCTCCCCCAATTGAGCTAGGCGGCCGTCCAATCTTCTGGGTTTGGTGCTGGCCTTAAATGAAGTTCCGCTGGGGGGATCTGAACCCATGACCTCTGAATTTTGCCTACAGTGCTCCCCCAATTGAGCTAGGCGGCCGTCCAATCTTCTGGGTTTGGTGCTGGCCTTAAATGAAGTTCCGCAAAGGGGATCTGAACCCACGACCTCTGAATTTTGCCTACAGTGCTCCCCCAATTGAGCTAGGCGGCCGTCCAATCTTCTGGGTTTGGTGCTGGCCTTAAATGAAGTTCCGCAAAGGGGATCTGAACCCACGACCTCTGAATTTTGCCTACAGTGCTCCCCCAATTGAGCTAGGCGGCCGTCCAATCTTCTGGGTTTGGTGCTGGCCTTAAATGAAGTTCCGCTGGGGGGATCTGAACCCACGAACTCTGAATTTTGCCTACAGTGCTCCCCCAATTGAGCTAGGCGGCCGTCCAATCTTCTGGCTTTGGCACTGGCCTTAAAAAGAGTTCTGCAAGGGGGATCTGAACCCACAACCTCTGAATTTTGCCTACAGTGCTCCACCAATTGAGCTAGGCGGCCGTCCAATCTTCTGGGTTTGGTGCTGGCCTTAAATAAAGTCTTTTCCTCCTCCTCCTCCTCCTGCTCCTCTGCTTTCAGGGGTATTTGTTGCACGTAACCTAACCTTAGGAGCGTTCACCAGCGTCACCCTCGTCGACAGCGGCAGATGTAGTGCGTCCTGTATTACTGCGAGCGTCACGTGGAAAATGGTCGGACAGTGAGGGTGGAAGCTGAACAAGAACCCTCTTGTGCTACCTATTGCGGCGAGACTACCAGAACCCAGGCCCTCATTAAGCTACTGAGCACACAAAGGAAGAGAAATGAGGGGCTCGTTATGACACAAAAGTCACCTAGAGATATGCTTTGAAACCTGATGATTTAAAATACAAAGGAATCTTGTTCTTCAAACTCGCTTATTTAAATATAGTGACATTCTAACGCTTCAGTCCAGGCACGATAATGTGTGTTTCAATAAGAGGAAACACCCGCCTATTAAAGGACTCTGAAAGGGCCCCTTATAAAGTTGCGGTATGCCTGGGATGTTGAAGGATGCTCTGTCATGAATACTGTCCAGCAAAAATTTTTCAATGCACTTTGTAGAAGCTGAATTATCTGCAGTAAAAATTTGAATTTCAGAGTCTTCGCGCCATTGCCTCTCCTCTCGTCACTTTCTATGCGCTGGAAGGTCGGCGCTCCTCCTCCGGCCCCACCCCCGGGGGCGGAGCTTCCTGACCCACCGGAGCTATGCGGCTTATTGGACGCGGCCATGGTAGCTGCCTGACATCTGAAAGAATCTAACCAGTAGCATCTCTGAACTGGCATACGTAGGGGCGAGCGACGGAGCAGGGTGCAAGCATAAAAAAGCCACCGGAAAGGGCTCGCCAACCTTCGCGAGTGATTGTGTACTGTGTGTAGAAGTGTATTATTTGGCTCAGGTGTTCATGACAACCCAATGCAGTGATTAAGGGGGTAGATGTGCTCTCCTCAAAAGGCGTTTCGGAACCCCTTTAACCTGAACGCATGGGTATATGCAGCAGTCATTTCAATCAGGCAGTGCAGCTGACCTGCTCCAGCTAGCGAAGCACACTAGAGCAGCAGCTCGCCTCTGACCCAAATGCGATCAGTCGCATCTGCCCCTCATTTCAGTTGGGTTCCTCTCAATATGAATGCCACATAATTTGAACATCTTTTTGGTCGCCTTCAAGTTTAAATCTTCCACATTCTGCTCTACTTGTCTTCCACATCCCAATTATCTGAGGTACGGTTGCTTCAATATTTAGAGCAACTTTCCTACTGACGTTAAGAGGGATAATCACAGCACTGAGCTGCTACGTTGAAATGTGCATTCAGTAGAATCTGTATATAAAAACAACTGAAGAAAGGAGCTGAACTCTGTCATGCGTACCAATTACTTAGGGGGCCTTTTCGGGACCAGTCCCAATAGTATAGCAACAGTAAACTGTAATTATTGGGTTTTTGAGCTCTTTAAACATCATTAAATGTAGAGCACATTCTAATAAACCAACTTCCTGATGCAAATAAGACCAAGAAAAAGCTAATGACATATATTACACTGAATGAAGAAACCACTCATGCCTCTAAAAGAGACCTCCCAGAGTTTTCGTTCTTTCAGGTAGAAGTGACAGTGATAGCATGGTAGCGGACAATAACTCCTGGACTTTATAACAGTGGCTGCTGCAAGGATAACATAGGTCCGGCACACCTTTTATCGCGCTTTCAGGAGTGGTCTCTCCAGTGCACCCAGATAACATTCTCACTGCCTTTCAGGTGAATACAGAAGTTGATAGTTATGACACACCACACTGATGACAACAGTGACATCTCATTCGCCTTTAAAAAAGCCCCCTGCACATCAAAACACTCTAAAAGGCAAAATTCTTAAAATAAACATCCCTCAATAGCAAGAACAGCCAAATTTGTTCCACTTTGTAACTGGTAAAGGACAATAAAAAAATGCAGAGACTACTGGTATACAAAAACCAAAACCTGAGCAATTGTAGAGGCAAAGTACTCACTCGAAGCTTACAGTCATCCAGGCAAGAAAAGCTCATGATAAAGGCATGGGCGTGGGTTCCTTTCAAAGGAATATTGAACAACTTGCCAGCCAGCACATTGCTTGTTCCATCGAAGCCTGAAAGACAATCACAATGTGTAAATTAGTGCTCAGGCTGGAAAGACCTTAAATAACTAAAGGAACACGCATTCACATCCCACTTTGGGTAGCTCAACTAATATCTTGTCTTGGGCATAATTTCAGTCAAAAGTTGATATATATATATATGACTGTTTGCTTTCCACATGAATCACTTACCAGAGAGGCAAAAATTTCAAACACTTGTTGCTATACCCTACACATTCGACACATGTCTTGTATTCAAGGTGCTGCATGGTATATAGCAGCATATGGGGCTAATAAATGCCCCAAAACTGCATACAAACTATGAGGAACCCTAGTTAAGGGCTTCAGATTAAATTCGAACATTCAAGGTATGAGATGTCCGCATGCTACATGAACGCATGAGCGCATGTGTGCCATGGCATGTTGTTTGAAAAGATGTCACATAGAGTTGCAATGTGAATTCTCTGCAATGAAAAGATGTTGCAATTAGCTATCACTGTGAAAGTGGCTTTGCTACTGCAAACTCAAGTAAAGAAAAGCTCAGTAGGGGCAAATTCTCACACTGCCCAATCTCAGCTAAGGTTACCGAAGGTCACATACTAAGTGAGCAAGCATAACTAGCTTGTAAAAAACAACCATAATATAGCAGATCCATGAATGTGTTAAAATAGCTCTCCTTTTATTTCCCCAAGAAGGCCACAGAGAAAAGAATCATCGCTGGAGGCCCAGGCGATGCAGAATACAAGCCTCTCAAGTTGTGATTTGATGACGAACTGACAGCAGAACAGAAAATGTGGTATGCTTTAGAGGGACACAGAGGAGAACATCTTCCAATTTATACTCTTAGAAAAAATCAATTGTATTTCCCTTTCTGGATTATGATGACGTTTGTTCAGGAGCAGAGGACACATTACTATACATGGACTACATGGACATACATGGACATGGACATAATACCATACATAGGAGTATTACACACTCCTATGCACCACACAGTGTTCCCAAACAGAGGGCAAAAGTAAGGGCATTTTTCACAGCTTCTCTACTGAACCATCGTGACATAGTGACATGCTGCAGCTGGCTGTGGAGAGGGCCAACACCTATATTAACCCTCGCCGAAGCTCAAGATAGAGGTGGGGGTCAGGCCACCACTGGCAACGGTGCCAGCTGCAGCTTTGGTAAGTGAGGTTGCCCTCCCAGAGCCAGTGTTTGAGGGAAAACTAAAGAGAATTCAAGCAGACTGAAATAGAAAAAGCTAAATACTCTACAGTCAATTTACCGGTTCCTGCTGCAATTTAAAAAAACAGTATTTTAATAGAATACTATTCGTAACATACCTCACAGTCTCCAAGCTACCGATTCAAGGCCTCTTTAGCTACTAATTAATCTCAACTAATCCAACTAAACAAGGTAAAAATATTCCACTTTGCGCGAGGTGGCTATAAAGAATGCTGCTTTTTCTTCTTCCCCATTGCATGCAATGCAATGTGCATTCTTGCTTCACAGGGTGGCACTCATATTCTGGTTGCATCTTTTCATACATTGTTTAGGATATAATAGACATGAAGCTTGCAGAACCAGCTGTCACACATTATTTAGCCGCAATCTGCATTGCAGGAAGGCTGTAGCAACACAAATGCAGCCTCACCGCCTAGGTAGGTGTACTTCGATGCCGACAGGCCTCCATCAGGACCCTGAGCTCGCCTCAAGCCAAATTCAAGCAGGCTTATGTGCGAGCCAGCTGCTAACCGAAACCTTGCAGCATTTGTGGTAACCAAGCTGCGCAAAAAGGAGGAAAATGGAGACAAACTTAAACCAAGGGATTGAATCTGTGTGATTTATACACATGAATTCTAGTTCGCCTGCACTACCTAAATGCCTGCCACTATCTAAAGCTGCAACAAGACTAAGCTGTGTACAACAATATTAATAAAAGTTTACTAAACACATAGTTTACTTCAAATGACAAGATACAGTTATTACCTCACAGTTCTGACACACTATTTAGTTAAAATTCTTCTTGAACATCTCTCTTGCTTTACTGCATTGCATTCTATTTAGAATTCCAGCATGTTATCTTTTTCATACTGTTTACTATTCAACAAAAAAGTTACCACCAAACAAAATTAAAAATACTGAACATAAAACAAAAACAACTGCACATTTAAACACAGGAGATCAAGTGCACAAGCCTTAGTTTCATCAGCACCTACTCAAAAGAGAAGAAAACAGGCCTCAAAGCAAGGCCCCCATGAATGCAAACATGCACTGTTTACAAACGTATAATGCTTATTCACATATCTCAATCAAATTCTGCATCTAACCTAAGCGCAAAAGTAGGAGCAGGCATGACAATGGAGCACCACACGATAATTACTAGATACAAATTTCAGGATGCTTTCACTTTAGAATACAGTTACATGCTGCCAAGATAAGAAATCAATGAGCGGCCAAGTGTACATTTAGATGTTCGAGCTGGCAATTCCAGTAGAAATAAAACACTCAGCACCATCATCATCATTGTCGCCATCAGCCTAACTAGGACAAAGGCCTCTCCCATGTCTCTCCAATTAACCCTGTCCTTTGCCAGCTGCGGCCAGCATATCCCTGCAAACTTCTTAATCTCATCCGCCGACATAACTTTCTGACGCCCCCTGCTGCACTTGCCTTCACTTGGAATCCACTCTGTTACCCTTAATGACCAGTGGTTATCTTGTCTTCGCATTACATGCCCTGCCCAAACTCATTTCTTCCTCTTGATTTGGACTAGGATGTCACCAATCCAAGTTTGTTCCCTCACCCACTCTACCCGCTTCCGGTCTCATAACGTTACCCCTATCATTTTTCCTTCCACAGATCGCTGTGTTGTCCTTAACTAAGCAGAACCCTCTTCATTAGCCTCCACGTTTCTGCCCCGTAGGTGAGAAGCGGTAAGATACAGCTGCTGTATACTTTTCTCGGGGGATATTGGTAAACTGCCATTCATGATTTGAGAGAACCTGCCATATGTGCTCCACCTCATTCTTATTCTTCCAGTTATTTCCCTCTCATGATCCGGATCAGCGGCCATTACCTGCCCCCCTCAAGTACCATTTCCAGCACCTCGCTACCGATTGTGAACGGCTTTTCACTTGCAAAACTGTTGAACATTACTTTGGTTTTCTGCATGTAAATTTTAAGACCTACTATTTAGCTCTGCTTGCCTAACTCATTGATCAAGCTTTGCAGCTTATCTCCTGAGTGACTTAGCAGGGCAATGTCATCAACGAATCACAAATTACTTATGTATTCTCCATTAACTCTTATCCTGAACTGTTCCCAATCCAAGCCTCGGAACATCTCCTGTAAACAGGTGGTGAACAGCATTGGCGAGATCGTGTCTCCCTGCCTGACACCCTTCCTCATTGGAAATTTATTACTGACTTTATGAAGGACTATGGTAGCTGTGCAGTTGTTATAGATATCTTCCAGTATTTTCACATAAGGCTATTCTACACCCTACTTCCGCAATGCCTGCATGACTGCCTGCATGAGGTTTCCACTGAGTCAAATGCTTTCTCGTAATCAATGAGCGCTATATATAGGCACCGGTTATATTCTGGGCATTTTTCGTTCTGTCTTTGGCTAGTCATTGATGAAGCAAATACACAGACCAAATCACAGCACATCTCATGCGGTTGTTTCTATGTGACCTCTGTTTAAAACGACAGGACCTTAACCTCGGACCTCAGCTCGCATAGCTCCCATAGTAATGAGCATTAAGATCACTGCTTTGCACTTTAGAATGCTTGGATTTTGTGCCAACGCCTTTCTCTAGGACCAGTCAAATTTCTCAGATAATTTTTCTGCAACAGTGCTCACTTCAATAGATACGAAGTGCCAGTCACGAATGTCACTGAAGGTATAAATATCAGAGGGGTAGGTCTTGTTTAAGAGAAAGGACTTGTTTAAAGACTGAAGGACTGCAGCACTTCAGCAGCTTACCTGGCATAGTTCACAAGGTTTAACAGCGTTGTTTCAAAGAGCTGCAGGACAGCGAGTGGCCCCTCCACTCTTATCAGCGGCACCCTTGGGAAAACAACTGTTCCTTCTGGTACTGCATAAAGCTTCACTTTGTCCGCATTCAAGGAGGCCAGGTAGTCATAGTAGCCTGGATCAACGTTGGCTGGAAGAATAGTCTTCAAGTATGCAATATCTGAAAAGAACATTCAATAATCCTCACGCAAAAGCCCGAGTATGCATGTAGCCTATTCAGCGAAAAAATAGAATAAAGGAAAGGAATAAAGCTTGAAGGCAGAGAAAGAATATTCTACTGTTAACATGCAGCTATGCATACTAGCATACTACCCACCAAACGTAGAGATGAAGAAAGCAGGGTGTGCTGTTACAAATAGCTCTCCACAATTCAACATGGCCAGCTAGAATAAAGCACTAAAACTCAGGCATTCAACAGATGATAACTTTTTCTTCAGCAGTTAGTGCACAGTGCGTGAACGGCGAATGCGCGCGAAAATTGCCGCGCATCGTACGCTGCACGGCGACTTTACAATGCGTGGTTGCATCAGATGGCAAAAAGTTTCCAACTCACCGCTTTGTGAGTAACGGAACGTTTGCAGGAAGCGAATGCAGTCCTCCAAACCTGCAAACACGGTGAACTCTCCTTGAAATGGGTTCTTCCTGAAAAAAAGGTCGAACACGGCTTCGTCGTCGTGCTTGCCGCTTTTCCAGTAAGCATACGCCATCGTGATCTGGTACAAGTCTGAAATAGAGAGAATCGCATGTAATACATGCATAGCGAAACGTCTGGAGAAAACAGCGATTAAAAGTGAGATAAATGCATGTGTGTTGTAGTACCAGAGCGAAGCGCCATGCTCAGAAAGTGTCTCCTGTTCGCCACCGAGCCCAGGGTATGCAACGCTCGTGTTCCTGGCGCTCGCACAAGAGATACCGCTGCTGCTCCCTCTTCCAGCAGAAACACAATGCAGCGAGCGTGAATGTATAAGTGTCGCGTTGCCCGTTGCCCTTTGCGCACTTGGCTCCGACAGAACGAAAGACGGCCAAGCGCCGAACTAGCGCGACTCACCACACCGCCTCATGTGCCACTGAGGCCACTGAGCAGTTATCGGATATATCGCGTAAAGACGCATTGCCGTAGCCGCCTGCCCACCTGTGAGCAAGGGCTGGACGACGCCAACCTGCAACGAAGTCGAAGTCCGGGCCTCGGGCCCATGATGAGATCCTCCCACAAGTGCCATGCCAAGTTTGTTCTGAGTGAAAGTGCCTCGGGAATTTCACTGCAGTGAATTACGCTTGTCTTATCATGCGCAGCGATATAAACGCATGCCTGTGTTCCAGGCGCGAAGGGAGAATTTTGAGTTACAACAGGTCCGTGTCAAGGTTACATGATTACAGAACACCCAACCAGCGGAGGCAACCCAGCGGCAATGGTAGCGTGCGTCAGCTGTCGGCTGCGCTGCGTGATTGAGATCGCCATTTCGATGGTGCTGAGCTAAGCGAGGGAGCTTTATGTGGCGCGCAATACAATTGACAAAAGAACGGAAAGCTGGGCGAGCTGGTTTCTGTTGTCCACTGTAAAAACTGCGCAAAAGATATGATGACGGAACGAACACAACAACACGAGCGCTCGTGTTGTGTTGTTGTGTTCGTTACGTCTTCATGTTTTTCGCGCTGTTTTTACAATGGATTGCCGGAAAGCGCCGCAGTTGCGCAGTCTTCACTTAAACGTCGAATTAGGTCTCTATATTCGCATTTTCGCAGTTGCTACACAGCAATAGCAGCAGCATCTTCGCAGTTGCTACACAGCTACGCAGCAATCATTCGAACGTCTATGTACGGGTAGCACAGCGCAAACATATGAAAAAGCAGTGCTTAAGCTCTACAGCAGGCGCTTAATTAAATGAAGCTGTCGTGGCTACGAAAAAATGGGAACGAAGAAACCTGAAAAAAAAAAGCCTGAACAGGCACTTCCGGTGCTTATGCCGACAGGCGATTTCAGAGAGGCTGTTTGGGGACCAGAATATATTTCGCGTCACACATGCGCACAGTACCACCTGCGGCAACTTAATTGGTCGTTGTTCCAGGCAGGCTCCGTCGATCCACGACGGATGCCCACCTGCCCCTCCTCTCCTACAGCATGACCAGGTATCTTTTTACTCTTCTGACCCAGCTGTGTTTTGTCACGCAACAAATTTTCATTTAGAATTTAATTGAAGCGTCATTAGCGATACTGTCATTAGCGCTCGTTTTCAAGATGAACTATATATTCCTATAGTCTTCCCTCGCCTTGTTTGCAAATGTCCCTCGGTTTTATTTTTTTTCCTCGCGTTTGTATTACTCCTGCTCCCTGACGCATAAAAATTTCAGTGCAAGGAGTTATTATGCGTATTTTTTTTATGAAGCCAAGAGCCTCGTATTACGATGAGCTGCGGTGGACACTGGTATTATCAGAATGTAGATAAGATAAAACCAGCTCTTCACAGTTTGCATCACACTCAAAATTTTATTTCCTGGGCATCGTTTAAGACTGCTCCGGAGGTCGCTGTCACCGTGGCTGTCACGAGGACGATCCGTTCAACCTGCTAAAAAGGCGCCCCTTTCCATGCCGCGTAGTCACATACAGGGATTAAAGTCAGGGAGGTCTCGGGTAGTCTCAGATCCCTCACCAGTATTAGAGAGTTTTAGTTTCACGTACGTAGAGGCTTCACGTACGTAGAGCTCTTACGGGTGACCAGTGCGCATGCGCAGAACGCAAAGGGTCTGCGTGAGACTTACGGAAGTACGTGAGATTCGGATTCTTACGTTACGGTCTTTGCATTGCTTGCATTACGTAGCGTTGACAAACATGACAGCGCCCTGCCCGCCCGCTTCACAGCGATAACAACTTCGTCGCTAATCCATCGACGCGATATCGTGTTCTAAACTGCTGCATTCGCCATCGATTTGCCTATTCTTACCCTCGCATAAAGTTTCAAGAGACAAATAGCTTTTGTTTTTCAGATATAAGGGCGATTTCCCAGCTGTTAAGCCTGACGAAGCAGCGCTCCAACGTAGTTCGACTGGCTTGGCTTTGACTCGTCTTGTCTTAGAGTGGCTACAGCAGTGTCTTCATCTGTCAGTAGAAGAACGCGCGGCATCTATCGCGTACGTGCAACTAAAAGGGTTTGAAACTACATGCGCGTATGCTACGTAGACTTCTCACGTTTGCGTACGTGAACTCTGTACGTACGTGAAACTAAAACTCTCTATTGACAAGGGATGCGAGACCCCCCCGTGCTAGATGTAGGAACTGCATGAATAGGAAGCAGGTAACCATTTTTTATTCTTCTGTGCACCTGTCTTCTGTGCGATGTCAATGGACGTTAAATATCCCCAGGTGGTCGGTATTATTCCGGAGCCCTCCACTACGGCACCCCCCTCTTTTTTCTCTTTCACTCCCACCTTCCTCCCTTCCCTCAAGTGCGGTTGAGGTGTCCACCGAGAAGTGAGACAGTTACCGCTTCTTTAATTTCCTGATAACCAATCAATTATTTTTATCGTTTCAAAAATTACACTATGATTTTTAGAAAGAATCATTAACATGATTTCTAAAACCCGAGACGAAGAGAAATGAAAAAAAAAACGGCAGCATTACACAAAGAATAACAGAAAAAGGTAAACCCGTGCCCTCGCACCACGAGTCAGACCAGAACTGCCCACTCAGCTCCAAGGCTACACATCAGCAACAACGAGCACACTGGCAGAGCGTGAGGATAGTTTGTTTCAGGTCTGTGTCATAAAATAAGCAAACTATGACCTTTGGTTCCTCCCTTTTGCATAAGACGACATGTAAAACGGGCCGCCAGCCGCTTTCTCTTCCTCCCTATTTATTTCTTTCCCCACCTCTGCTCGAGTCGCTAGAGACCCCCCTTCGATGGAGCCACACTTTACGCACTCGGACTCACATCATCTTGCTTAAGTGGGAATATCGCTCAAAGAAACTTCTTTTGCGGCTTTGGGTGCCCCCAAAACCATGGTTACGTACAAAAGCGAGGTTAAGGACAATCGGCTTTGAAACAATCCCGATAGTTCGAACAGTTGGCGACATTCAGCAACACAAAACCTACAGGGTGTCGCCTACTGTCCGAAGCCAGTCACTACGCCACGTTACCTTCCATTGAATTCATGTTCGAGACGTCAGTTGGAGAGCCCATAATCCCGCAAGACTGTAGCTTCTTCCTGCAGTTCCGTTCAGTGTTCGTTCCATGCTATTTTGTTTGTTCGTGGTTCTCTTTGTAGTAAAAGATTCTTTGTGGTGGTACATCAAGCGGGCACACATTTTTAGGGAGGGGAATGGGCAGATATAAAGGGGGTAGTCTTCTCCAACGAGCGTGAAATTTTAGCGCGAAAGCACTCATACGCTCACCAACACCGACCAAGAATCTTGCCACCGTACGTACTACCTTGGACAAAATTAACAGACCCCCTCCAACTTCCGATCGCTGCCACTCTGCCTGGGGGCGCCACCTGACAAAGCGCTTCTGGTGCCGATACCGGCGCAGTTGTCACTTCTCGGCATCAGAAGTGCTTTGTCAGGTTGCGCCCCTGCGCAGAGCGGCAGCGATCGGAAGTTGGAGGGGGGGGGGGGGGGGGGGGGGGGGGGGCTGCTCATTTTTCCCACGGTAGTACGCACGCTCTCTGCTCACCGCACGTACGTACGATCTTGTGCCGCGGCCTAGCAACCCCTAGCAATCCGAAGCTCGAGTAGGCCTAAGTCTGGAGGAGCGTCGCGCCAGCTGCACGAAAGGTATACCTCGGCAAGAGAAAGATGGTTTGGTTTATGGTTTATGGGGGTTTAACGTCCCAAAGCAACTCAGGCTGTGAGAGACGCCGTAGTGAAGGGCTCCGGAAATTTCGACCACCTGGGGTTCTTTAACGTGCACCGACATCGCACAGTACACGGGCCTCTAGAATTTCGCCTCCATCGAAATTCGACCGCCGCGGCCGGGATCGAACACGCGTCTTTAGGGCCGGCAGCCGAGCGCCATAACCATTCAGCCACCGCGGCGACTGAGAGAAAGATGGGTCGCACAATCCCTACGGGTGGCTGTGATAGAAACAGCCACCTGCCTGTGCAGTGGCGCATCGCTTAAACGCTGGCAATGTATGAGGACTCGCCGCCATCTATGGATGTTAAATAGAAAATGACCAATTCTGCATATATGGGCAGTAATCCGCTAAAGATATCGCATAGTACCCCCTCCAAATGCAGGATGAACACATGCTCTCGCACGCCTACTCCGTATGGCTACGTTAAACCCCAACCAATTTTACACACGAAAACCATGCTGAAGCCCCGTTTTCCGACAAATAAAAAAAAGATCGAGAAACGCACGGTTCAAATGGGACCCCTCCCCCTCAACACCCTTTGCAAGAAGGACCAATAATCCTCCCCTGCGTGAGTCGTGAGTCCCCATTTTTCGTAATACTTAACAGACGAACCAAGGACATCCACAAGAACAGTACTAACAACTTTTGTGAAGGAAAAGGGAGTGCTGCTGGAATTTGTTCAAGCGGAAAATCTCTCAATTTTATTTCAGAAGGTTGCGAAATGCATTACAGGTTTGTAACGCATGGGGTCAAACCAAGTGGCGGCAAACAAGGAGCAAGGTGTGGGCAGCCTGCACAAGTTCGCCTCCCAGCGCAGCACTTCCCAAGTATTCAGTCATCACATCATCAGCCTGACTACACACACTGCAGGGCGAAGGCCTCTCCCATGTCTCTCCAATCAACCCTGTGCTTTGCTGGCTGTAGCCATCGTATTCCTGCAAGCTTCTTAATCTCAACCGCCCACCTAACCTTCTGCCGCCCCCTCAGTGCAACCAGCCAAAGAAACGTCACAATTTCTGCTAACCTTACCGCCGTGTCCTTACATTCGAGAAATTATATCAATTTGTTTGTTTTTCTGCAGTGATAATCTAGCGCAGTTTTTTTTTAAATATTCGTTTCGTGGAGACCTAAATAATATTGGTAATTTTTCCAATGAATGAACAATTGCTGCCGGTGCCTACTGTTGGAACACGCCGCGTGTATTAAGGAAGAAGAAGCTTGTGCGTGCGTCTCCTGAGCCCAGCGAACCGCTGTTCTTCGCCTTTCAAGTCCGAGCGACAGTCAAATCATACTAGGACGTTATTAAGACAGTGCGGGTTTTGTACATGACCGTCGCTGTATTCAGCCGTGCATTTCGAAAGTGGCTCAGATGAACGTTCTTCCCACTGAGGTTCTGAAGCAATCGGAGGAACCATAGGACGAAGACAGTCCTGCAAAGAAGAGGTCGTCTAGGTGAGGTTTGACTGTATGGACTTTCCCTCTCTCGCTTTGCATGTCCAACGGTGCGCGCAGTAACCATTGCATGTCTGTCTGCTCTCTTCGCTTCAGACATGACTAAGACAGCGGCTTTGGTCATAGTATTCATTTATCTCGTAAGACTGCATTTATTTCCTGCGTTTTTGGGTTTGTCCCCCTCGAAGGGCTTGTCTAAACCACCACCTCTCGTTTTCAGATAATCCACTGCGCCTTCTTGCATTACACCTTCCGAAATGTCCTCCTCTGCATCGACAAGTATAGTAAGTAGAACTGTGCGAATATCAGTAATGTCTTCTGAGAGATGAAAAAAAGTGACGACATAGTGTGCATGCAGCCTATGGTGGCGACGTAACAGCCCTTTTATTGGTGCTATTTACGTACATCAGTTTTGATGCACTGTAAAATGTTGCTGGGAGTGACGAACAAATGAACCTATTCCACGAGACAAGCCCGTTATTCATTGTACATCAGTTTTGATGCACCATAAACTGTTGCTGGGAGTGACGAACAAATGAACCTATTCCACAGTATACAAGCTCGTTATTCATTTGAAATGCTTTGTAACCGCCCATTTATTGGTGCTATTTACGTACCTCAGTTTTGATGCACATTATAATATTGCTGTGGGTGGCGAACGGATGAACCCATGCCGCCATAC
Source organism: Amblyomma americanum (assembly GCF_052857255.1). Classification (NCBI taxonomy): domain Eukaryota; kingdom Metazoa; phylum Arthropoda; class Arachnida; order Ixodida; family Ixodidae; genus Amblyomma; species Amblyomma americanum. The sequence continues at coordinate 210,173,182 of NC_135500.1, forward strand.
AAGCTCCTAATTAATTAGAAATAGATTCGACATCGTAACTCTATCTAGTAATGGGCTACGCATGTGAGGGGAGGGCGAACAAGCTAGAGGAAAAGAATAAGGCCACGCGCAGTGGGCTCATCCCTGCCGCAGCGTGTCCACAGGAGGCGCCTCGTCCGGTAATCCAGTATACGTCTACACTAGTACGTCTCCGCTACGCTAAAACTTTCTGAGACAAATTTAGCATAGCGTGGACGTGCTAGCGTAGACGTATACGTGATTAAGGCATGCTTACTGAGCACCCACAGTGGGGGGGCCCGCTCGGCCACACACCTACCTCTTAAGTCAAGGAATACCCTAGTGCATCTCACGGAGTAGGGCAATCCAGGCGCGTAGAAAAGATTACTATACTATTTACATCTTGAGTTCATCTTATAATGAAATTGTTTCCTTTCTTAAGAGGCACTACTATTTGTAGCGCTTGTAAATTACTATGTGAGCAAGCTTCAAGGCGAGCACCTAAATGTCATTCATGCTTTTATTTATTTATTTGGCAATACTGTAAGCCTGATTTCCAGTCTCATACAAAAAGGGGATACAAAGTTCAGGCAGAGCTGAGTCACTCTGACATCACGCTGACAGCAACCCAGCATCGTGACCTATTACTTCACCCTCCTGGTTCTTTATATACCCTGCTTCCTATCGGCAATAATTGTTGCCCTCCACCGACAGCCGGCCTGCGAACACAGGCAACGCTTGATAACGCCTCGAGGTACAATGCATGCACAGTCACAGCGCTAGTTAACGGTAAACAAGGGCAATACACACCCCGCTAAAACAGGCAAGATTAGGCATAATGCACTGCTCATAAATTCATTCATTTCAGGGCTCAACAAGAACACCAATAAGCAAGCAGCGAAAGTCTACTATAGTAAGTGACGACTACAATCGTTCAGCATGCCGCATCACGTTTTGGTCATAGTCGCCTGCTGCATGCGCAGCAGACAATGCAGCAGGCGATGCCGCTGCGCCCAACTTTACTGGAGTTTCTCAGCACCACCGCACGGTAAACACGGTAACTACGGTAACTGCTACCGTACGACAGATGTGGCTAGACAAGCCTGGCGACGGTAGCAACGACAAAGCGTTAGCGAAATTTTCCTTCCTCCATGCATTAGCGTATTTGCCGTACGGCAGTCAGGCTACGTTAAAACTGCCTGCTATTGGCTGCACCGTCGACAAAGATTCCCAGTAGTCCTTGCGAAAACACGTGACTCACTACACATTTTTAGCTCTCCTAAGCATTTCTTTCCTTCCCCCACGCTAGCGTCCTTTCTTGTAGCGCGGTTTCGGTTTCGGCCGTGTGCGGCCCCAAAGGCCCAAAAATTTCTTTCGTGTAGCGGTGACGAGAACTTAGAAATTCTAAAAACCGTTCTGTTTACGACTTACGGTCCGCTACAAGCCCAGTCTTACAGTAATAGTTAAACTTTCGCTATTCAATATTAATTAACCATCTTGCTAATTAGCACGCCTCAACTATATCCTGCGCCGCAAAAATCGCTCTTCTAACTGACAGTATATTTTTAAAATTGCTGACAAGCTTAGGTGAAACACCCTGTGTAATATATACATGACATGCTAACTATATATACGCTGCAACCTTCTGTTTTTGGACGTTTGATACACATTTGACACCCGGCATTTTGAATCTCAAGCTATACGTGCACGTGTCTTACTGCGTCGTATCCCCAAAACAACTCATCTTATATATGTCCCTTGCCTTACAGGTAGCATAACCTTCTATACTGTGCGAACCATTCTCAACATCATCAACGTATTTGCTGACGTCACCACCCTTACCACCCTGGGGATGGTGAGCTCTTCCAAACTTCACAAAAGATCCACTAGCATCACACTCCACAGTCCCATATGCACAATGTATACATTAGTTTCATTCGCAGGAAAAAAATAACAGTAAAGAAGGGGAGGCAGGTGATAATCCACAAGAAAATGTTGCGCTCTGGGGAAGTAGCGGTCGTCCTCCACCTCTTAAATAGGCCTACTATTGTATGTCGTCTTGGTTCACAAAGAAGGGGGGGGGGGGGGGGGGAGGGGACGGCATCTTCTACAATAATATCATGGCGGCGTGTCACTGCATAACAGTGCCTCTCTTGTTTATTGCACGCTTTGAAGCACTGTTTCTGCGCTTAGCATGAGTAAGTCGAGCAAGGTCCTCATCTCACCATATTGACTCTTATTTATGTGCAGTCGTTTTTCAACGGGACCATAAAATCACGCAGTCGGTGGCTCTTCAAAAGAGTATGTTACGTGAGTATGGCACTTTTGAACGCTAGCTACAATTAACAAGGGCACATACGATGTTATACTCCTTCGGGTAATTGCAGGCCTTGGTGCTTTCAATGGAAGAACTGCTCTAACTAGATAAAGCACTAGCGATAAAGGAACCGCGCAAATCGGAAGACCTCGTGCTCTCCTTAATTAATGGTTCTCGTTGATGCGGAGTTACTGGCGCTGAGTTGTGCGGTAACAGCAGGCATCCAAATGCCGACTTGCTAGCTGCAACTGCCCGGCCTTGAACCGCTCGTTCCGAAATTTGGTGCGTATGATGTGGACGCCAGGCGCCCGTGGCAATGACTTTCAGGCAACAGATTCAGCAGTATACGCAGCACGCCGCACGCAAGCTCTCATCACTTACGACAACTTCACGTTGTCTATAGATTACCAAAGCAGCTTGAAATAAAGTGGCAAACACACTCCGCGCGTGGTTCCGTATCAGGGATGTTCGTTAACCAGTTGTATAGCTTAATTACCGCTAGTAATTAACAGTGTCTCAAAGCGTTTGTATGTGGCACAATTAAACGTTATACGCCTTCACTGCGCAGGACGTGCGCGATTCTTTGGCCATGTTCTTGGGTGGCTCAATTGTGCTGACCGTGGCCTCGGGCATCTGTCGCACTGCCGAGATCTACGTGTTGACATTTTCGCCCTACGACACGGTCGAGTTATGGGGTGTAAGTCTTTGCATGCACGCACACGGCTGATCAGGGCAAGCGATCTGTTATAGCTGCCCTGCATGGCTACTGCTAAGCTTGAAGCGACCGCCTGGGCAGGCGTTGCACGGTGTCGGGTTGGATACACTGGTCTGAGCGAATTTCCTTTCCGAAATATTTTCATGTCGCAGTACGCAAATGTGTTATTGCATTATAATGTGTGGATGTGTCCGTACATGAGACACGATTTATTTTATTTATTTATTTATTTATTTGTTTATTCATTTATTTGAAAATACTGCAGCCCCATTCTAGGGGCTATAGCAGGAGTGGTTACATATGATGTGGTACAATTCCGCGCATAAAAGGGTACATGACAAGAATTTACAGATGTAAACACTGCACACAACAATATACAACGCTATGGCTCAATTGCCGACGCAAAATCCGAAATTGGTAATGCACTAATGTTGCCATGTAAAGAGTTCCAACTCTCCACGGTACGCGGAAAAAAAGCTGTATTTGAAAGCGTTAGTACGGGCAAAAAAAGGATTCACGCGATTGATAGTAAAAACAAAATTAATGCAAATGGTAGTCGTCGCACAGAATGAAAAGGAATTCTGACGATATTTAACAGACCACCAGAGACCAGAGTTACGGTGCTGCTCGGGAAATTAAATTAATGCCGCGTATTGGACACTCGTTACGTATATGGAATAACATGCATGCCACTTCAGCAAAGTCTGTAAGCAGTTGTCAAAGGCCTCAGCACCTGTTGCCTGTTAAGACTGCGCATGCGAAGCTGCAGTACCGGCTTCAATGTACAAGGGCCACACTAGCATGCACACGCAGCAGGCATATACAGCAGGCGTAAATTCTGAATGGGAATTTACGTGATATCAGTTGCAACGAACTCCAGCTTGCCTCAGTGTAATGCACGAGTATAGAGCTGCTGAGAAAGCTCTGCTTTCTATTGCTGAACTGCAGAGGGCTTGCTACCCTTCTATTCCAGATAAAGCAGCTTCTCTACACCAGGGGCCGCATCGAAAACCCGGAATACAGCGCTAACACAGTAAGTGGAACCTGTATACTACTTTGTTCTTTGGCATGCATCAGTGCGGCCCGAAGGGCATTTCCCTCTGGAAACCAAGCTGAGATTTGTGTTATCGGCTAAGAAAGATATATTATTTCCATCGAAATTAAACGTGTGTACAGGACTTTAGTCAGTGAAAACACCCTTCAGCATGCCCAAGAAAAGATAATCGTTGTGAAGAGTTGATTTGAGAGGTCGATTGTTTGGGGTGTATACTTTTCCGTTCGTCTGACAAGCCGCCCTGCTTCCGGGCGCAGGTCATCTTCGCTTAGATGGGAGGTGCTACAGCCTGCATTATTTGTAGTAATGCGTCTTAGAGCACTTGGGGAAGTGTGTGGCTTTTAGGAGATGAGCGCCGCCGCCTGAAGATGGAGACGGGCGCAGCGCGGTCACCGAGACGTTCTGGCAGTATGCGAAGACAGCTAGCTGCCTCTTACCCGAAGGGTCGAGGTGCAAGTACCTTGGTCGATGCGCAAAATGTGGACAGCTGAGTTCAGTGCCTTTCGATCTATGCTTATCCTGGAGTACCAGGGTAGACGAGGAGGCAGGCCTGCGCGGAGCGCGCCGGGCTCGAACAATGTGCACGTCTGATCACATTCAGTGCCAGAGGAGAAATGCGCTGTAGCGCGCTGCATTGGTGACGTGGCCGAGCGCGCGTGGCCACGTGACGTGATCTGACCAACCAGCCTAAGTCACTGGAAAATTTCTCAGAGTACAACGCTTGTTCGGCAACGTGCCCATCCTGTTGTGAACCATCCTTGACCGGTCAATAGAGGGCGGCTGCATGGTCCACGTACCGACACATGATACCGCAGCGACCAGATGACGCCCGACACTTTGGTGACATTCGCAGGGCATATTGCCCTATTGTTCATGCTGTTGCAGGTGTCGAGGTACGTGGGATTCTCCATAATCAACTGCCTGCTGACCGGGTTTAAGGTAAGCACCGCTGTTCCCTGAGAGGATAACAGTACTGGAAGACAAAGAAGTTCGTTGAATGAATGTACCAGAGATCTTCATAGCGATTGGAACAAAGGAAATTATTACTGGGGGTATCAGTATTTCATCTTTCAGGCTGCATATAAAAATATAACACGGCGTCAGTGTGGAGACCGCAACAAGACTTTCGCATTCGTGTAATGTGCTCTGCCATTTTCCAGGCCGCAGTCGAGTGAAATCTTTCCCTACCTTAACCGTCGTGATATCATTTATCAACAAGATAAATAATTGCCAGAAATGCTGCTGTTTGAAAGAAGTTCGACCGCTGAAAGAAGTTTCACGTGGTCAAGCAAAGTGTTACAGATTGCCTTCATGCTCGGTGGATCCTAATAATACTGTATTAATGTAATCCTATCGAACGGCAGGCCAAACATGCGAAATGGAGTTCACAAACATAAATTTGCAGGCACGTTTGACCAGCGTGACAAACGAAACATTCGCTGTTGATTCGCACGTACTGCGTTCTGTTGAAAGACGCCTCCCTGGCTGTGTTACCGAGATCCCGCACGGCAGAACTCGAAATAGAAGCTACTGCGTAGAAGCTATGCAATTTTAGCTCATTACCGCCCAGTGTCGCAAATTACCGACCTACCGTTTTCACGATATATACTCGTAACTGCAGCGACCTTGCACAGTAAGTCTGGTGTCGACAAGTTCTCAGCATCAAGTACTTTCCGTTTTAAAACGTCTGCAAACGCTGCGAGAAAGCTATGTGAAGAAATTTGGGGTACAAATGTGCGACTTCTAGCCAGCGTTCAACAACTCACCGTCACTAATTTTCCGACATATGAGGCGGGGAAAATAGGAAGAATTTGTTGCATAAAAATCTTTTAATCTCTCTGGGTCTTTGGGGTAATTCGAATCCTTCGATTTGGTCTTTCACACCACTTGAACTAACTGCACGAAATGGGCCAATCGCTAATTGGTGCTATTTGACGACATACCGATTTCTCAAGTTTTAGCGAGACTAAATATTTTTGATATTGGTTTTTAAAATGTGGGTACATGAAGTAGCCTCATGTGAAGATTTTTTCGTGTTGTTTTTCCTTCATTATCTGGACATGTAATGGGTAAATTATTAAAGACGTGGGGTTAAGTAATATATCGTGTACCAGTGTTACTGACAAGAACTAAGTAAAAAATAGCACAAGAGCGGGACGAAGTAAGAATAAAGACAAACGAGGCATTGGCTAGCAGTCGAACATATATTGACTGTCCAATAAACAAACTTTGTACAATAAGTTGCGTCAACATTTACAGCGATGAAAAGTGTGACCCTGCTCCTTTAAATGGTACCGTGTGAAGTAGGCCCCTCATCAGCCGGGGTTGGCCCAGTGCTGCAGAGGCACTGGCCAAATTTCTGGCATTTCAATTGTCGCTATTAATCCCTCTTGGTATAACATGGATATTCGGAGGACTTTTCTCTCAACATTCCCAACGTTGCAATAAAGACTAAGGTATTTCGCAGGGAGTAGGATGCCCGGAGAACTTAGGTGTATTTCTGATTGACTTGACAATATTTTTAATTTGTTTATATTAAATAATTTGGTAAAAGATAGATACCAAAATATAGAGTTGTACGGAGCGTCTAAAAATACAGAGCGGTGCGTGTAACCTTAGCAGCGATCGCGTGCTCTATCCAGCGAATTCGCAATCGCCGTATACTGCGTACGAGCTGCCGTAGTCTCAGGTGCATTTGAAATTTCGCTGGCTCAGTTTAATGCTTCTATACAAAAAATTAATGTTCACCAACAAGCAGCCTTTGTAGGTAGCGCACTGCGTGTTGCTCTTGTTGACATTCTTTCTTACTTACTGCTTAGCGCATATGATCACATAATATGGCAGTGTAAAGAAGAACCTCTACCGGAAGATCTAGTACAAATTCCGTCTCTTGAGCAATGAGAAGCCGTTGTGGTCAACTCGGACCCGGGCGTTCAAGTCTTGGCTACCGAGTGGACCGCTAAGGTCGCCGCTAGCCATGGGCTGGAGGCCATCTAGCGCGGACCATCTGCATTTTGGCGAGATAAACGTTAGACGTTTTCCAATCCAAATCCTAATGGATAAATGTTGACCACTTGAACTTTGTTAGCAGAGAAGTAATAAATATTTCTACGTTCAGACGTTCATTACTAAGAGAAATTCATGCGTTTCGTTCTCACGAAATGGAACTCATATATGCTTTTTGTTAGGCGTATAAAAGCGGTATACGAACAAGACGCGAAAATAAGCGTTTAAGAAGGACCAATGCTGCTATCTTATGTTGTTGTAATTAAACTTACAGGTGTGGCACTTTTTAGTTGCACAAGTCCTGTCTGCATCTTTATCTTCAAGCACGTCCGTCCTTATAAAAATGGTCTATAGACAGTCTATAGACTTCTTATAGACTCGTTCGCCTTCCTGTATATATTTCTTTTTGTCTATCCATAGTCTAAAGACTTTCTATATAGACAAAAGTGTACTAAAAGTGTATGACCATAAATCTATAGATTGTCTATAGACTGTATTGCCTATAGACTGTTCTCTAGGGTTTGTTTATACAGTCTAGACTTTGTAGATAGAAGTACATGGACAGTCTATAGACTGTCTAAAGTAATTTTTGTAAGGGCGCGCACGGACCGCTGAGCTTCCTTTGCCTTATTAAATGCGGCGAACTGGCTTCAAAGTCTACTCTTATAGAATTGTATATTACTATGTCTTCGTATCTTCGTTCATATAAGGTAAGCATACGGCACACTCAGCTACGGCTGTGTGCTCATAAAGCGTCATTTGGGCCACCATGCATGGTCCGCGCAGGCCATCGTCATGATGCGCTTGTTCGACCTGTACGACGACCTGTGGGAGTCGATGCGGTTGGACTCGCTGCTCGCCAAACAACGAGAGCAGGCGGCTGCCAAGGAGGCGACCAGTAACCAGGCAGGAACTTCTGCACAAGAGACTATGAAGACGCGATTTTCGTGAACCGGATGGAGACAGACCTTCACGCTCCGGAGTTTCGCATAAACCATACGTTCTTTTTTTTTTCGAGGCACGTTTCGACCGAGGCCTGCCTTCCGTCTGATCCGGAATAAATAATCGCTTAGATTTTTTCGTGAAGTTTTGTGCACTACAACGCGAGTGAGCCGACTGATCACACGCTGGGCTTCTATAGGTACCTTCGAATTTGTTTCTGATAATACGGAGGCCATAAAAATGATAAGGTCGAGAGACAGGAAAAGTAAAACAAAGACAGGAGGGGCAATAAAAGAGCTGCAATCTAAATCGAGTCCTAGCTGCAGTGTCATGGGTATCTTACAGGCTCGGTTCAAAGTGGCCCTTAAGTTTGTCGTCGTAGTATACGGATAACAGACTGCAGAGCCTTTGGGACTCTGCAGCAGAGGTCCAGCTTCATCTCCTGACACAGGAAAATGGAGACCTGTACAGACCAAGTCTCCCGACCAAAGAGATCCTATTTCCGGACTTATTCTTCTTTCCTTACCTCAATCCCCATGCTCGGTCCATCCTTGCGGAAATTCATTTGTTCCTCCTCCTGTACATCCGCCGCCGTGGCCCAGCGGCTTACGTGTTCGGCTGCTAATACCAACGTCGCGGGATCGAACCCTGGTCGTGGCGGCCGTATTTCAATTATGCCCATGTGACGCACGATATCATAGCACGTCAAGGAACCCCAGGTGGTCCAAATTAATCCGGAGCCCCAGGTTTACGGTGTCCCTAGCCAATGTTTAGCTTCGGGACTTTCCATATACATGCCTACCTCCTCCTCCTCTCCTGGTTGTTTCTTCAGCATCAAGAATGCATTTAAAGGCAGAATGGGACAGCTCCTCCCCGCACTTCAAGCGAGAAATTTTTAAAGGAAAAACTACATTCACTCCACTTTTTTGGCGAAGAAATTTCAAGGAATACACTATGCACATAGGACCGCTCTCTGCCGTCCTCAATCCAAACTGCCCCCTCCAAGAGCTGCCCAAAATTCTCATGCACAGCTTGCATGCCACTGGCGCAGCTTCCCGCATGCTTGATTAAAACAGCAGCACGGTTGTTCTTGCAGCATCAGCACGACGCAGGACGTTTTACTCTTGTCTTTCTTTATTAAATAGGTACCAATTAGTTCAACTTTCCATATTGCTTCCTGCGTGCGCTGTAAGCCACGAGTCACCTGTTTCAGCGCCATTGACTTTATGCGGGATGGCCATACAAAGGTCATACTTCTGAAGCTCACCTGCGCTTGAATTAAAGAATGTGGTTGAAACAGTGTTCTTCCTTGGAAAGACTACAAAAAGAGCTTATGACATAAGTAGAAATGAAAATTCGGTTTTTAAGGTGAAAGCCTTTAATGACCCATACTCGCGGGGACCATCCGTTCGGTCACGTGACCTCGCGGTGACCGTCCGTCCGTTACATCGCCACCTAGACCACGTGACCTAGTCCACGTGGCGCCACGCTCGCGCAAGCTGCTATTCCCGTCTGTCGTGAAATGAGTTCAAGCGCGGCAAATTCAAATCAGTGCAATGAGTCGCAAACGGCTTTTGCCTTCCCGCAGTTAAGAGATATCTAAGTGCCTCCAACGAATTTTTTCTGTTTGACAACTCGTAGCTTCATTACGTTTCCTGCGAATGTAATCGGTATTCTTAGACGCAACGTGGTCGTTTTCTTTAACCACAGAAAGCCATGACGAGGAAGCGTCTTCAGCGCTCTTCTATTTTTCAGCTGAACGGCCTTGCAGTCACCAGTCATAATTTGTAAAAATAATCGCCGTAAGCACAATAAATTTAGCTACGAAAATTATCTTCGATTTAAGTTGTTGTTGACCTCAGAAGACATGGCACATACTCACGCGAGGGGCTGGCCAGGGTTTGGCTGTGAATGTCAACTAAAATCGCATAGGCGATTGCAAGAAAAAGAGAGGCATGAGGCGGAGTAGAATAGTGAAATGATTGAAACTAGAAAAAAGTAATTTAAGAAAATAAAAATAAAACAATTTTGAAGTACGAGGAGAAAAAATACTTTTTATTTAAAAAGAACTAACAGCTCGAAAAACGGAGACAAAAGAGGAGAAAAACTAAGGAGAAGCGCTGACTCTCAGCTGAAGTCAGGAAAAAGACAGTGCTTATTCTGCCTGTTTCCTGTGATTAAACTTCAGTTGTGAGATAGCGCTTCTCCTTAGTTTTTCTCCTCTTTCGTCTTCGTTTTTCGAGCTGTTAGTTTTGAACATATATCACCAACTCGCCCGCCTAGCTATTGTGTTACATAATTTTATACATGCGGAACAATTTCGAATACACCGAACAAGGTAACCTTCTAGTCGCAATAATGTAGTCTTGAAGGCAGCCGCAAACACTACTTAACGCGAATCCCTTGGCGCTCGCACCGATCAAGATAACTGGGAGAACACAGGTAGCCCTAACCTCCAAAGCGGGACCTCGAAATGAGTATTTCTCTCAAGTACGAACCGCCGGCAAAAGAGGAGAAAATGTTCGATTGCTTGAATTTCCACCGCATGTGTCACAAACGTTTTTCGTAGCGAACCGGCATCTGTATAAATACAAATTTATATGAGGATTCTGCATCGCAGAAGTGTCATTGACACCTCACACAGCCTTGATTTACATGACAAGGCATTCCAAGTGTACTTTAAGTGCTGAAAATCAGGGAAGCTGTCTGTGATATGTTGGAATCGCTGGAACCGGGAATCTCCCACAGAATGAAATGAGGGACGGGATACATTAGAGAACGACCTTGCGAATAAATCATCCACCTCGCTAAAATGGCCACCTGCATGAGCAGGTACCGAGGCAAAACGGTGCGTGGAACAAGAAACCTAAGGAAACGATTCAAAATAGGTCTTCCTGTAGTTTCGAGAGAGACTATAAAACTGAGAGGCAAACAGCAAGGGTGAGAACCTGTGACAGTTATCTCGTAATTCTGTGAAGAGCCAAAAACTTCGCAAAATAATATAGGAGTGTAATTAGGGATACGTGCGGAGTATAGCTCGAAGCCAGATCCTGCTAATATATTCCAACCACCGCCTTCTCACAGCTCCCGGAAGCAATCATTGGAGGGAACAGTGTGACGGGGACAGTTCTCTCGCTAGGTGATCAGCAAGAGGACCATATAGGCTATTAGCTGGCATATGTTTGGCGTTGGAGGGGAAAATAAGGTCGTAATAGAAGTCAGGGTCAGTCTGCATGCGTGTCGCCAACTCGTTGCAAGGAGCTCAGATCGACTTGAAGATGGGCTTATTAACATGTTCTGGGTGAGCGTGACTTGCGGAAGGTGATACCGTGGCTGATGATTAGAGAAAAACAGGCGTGGATGGGTAAAAAAATGGCAGTATTTACTCTGGGGGCCGGATAAAATCACGTGAGGAAAGTAAGTACCGCGAGAAGTTTAAAGCTGGAATAAAAATCGGGGATACGGGATTCCAGGTAAAGCTCAGCGTTTGAAAGTGATGTTTGGAGCCCGACGGCCTGCCTTTTCAGTAAGACTAAGGGTTACAGCTTGAAGTTTGCGCTACCAGAGAACAGGACACAACCAAATTTTAGTATCGATCGCACATAAGCCTTACAGAGAAACGTAACGTGTCGCGACGCATGACGATTTTTTTATTGCCTACTCGTGTCAACCGGCACAGAACATGTTCTCTTTTAAGCACATTAATGGCTCCAATCCAAACTTGGGTCATGAGAAACGCCTAGACATCGTCTGCGCATGCAAGAGTTGTCCGAACCAGCATGTAAAAAGCAGCGGTTAAAGAGCAGATCCTTGCGGCGCACCTCTTGATTGAACAAAGGTATCAGAAGAAAAGGTTCCGTCTGTACAGAAGATAAATCTGTCCTCGAAAAATTCACAAACCCAGACATAAATGTAGTGAGGCGGTTGTAACTGAGCAAGTTTGCTAAGAATAATCGTATGCTCAACGCTGTCATAGGCCCTATAGCGACATCAGTGTTGTCAAGGCGGAAACTTCCGTCTTGCGCATTGTGAGTTGGATTCAGCTCTCTAGATCCACATGCGCGGACTATACGGAGCAATCGCATCGAAAGCAAATCTGTGTGGAACTGAGGCCATTAACGTCATGAACGTGCTCTGTAAGGCGACTGTGTAATACTTTCTCTATCAACTTGACTTAATTTGAGGTTAAATCAATTGACCGTATATTGGTTATCTGAAATCCATTACCTACATTTTTCAAAAGCAAAAAACTTTTGCAGTCTTCCAACTGTTTGAAATGCACGTTGCTTCTATTGAAGCATTTACAATATCCAGGTGATGAAGTCTGTGAAGTTCGTTAAGTCTTGCGCTTAAGTCTTCAGCCTGCCAACAGTGACACCATCACATCCCGGAGCAGCAGACTGCATTGAGGAAACAATTTCAAGGAGCGCCGACATGTCTACCTCGGTATAGTCCCAGCTGGAGGTGAATGTGAATAAAGGTTCCGGTCTTTGCGTCTGAAAATATAAAGCCGGACACTGAACGACGCTTTACATGTTTCTTAGCCTTCTGAGGAGACAACACTACTCACTTTATATGGTTGGAGGCCGGAGAATCTCACTGTGCTCCGTGAATCCACAGTAGCTGTTGTTGTTTTTGTTGCCTGTTGCCTCAAATCTACAGTATTTCGTGAATTCACGTCATCAACTTCGCGCATGAAGTCCGGCATATTTCCCAACATTTATTTCAACCGTGGGTTTTCATCTCCTTCCCATTTTTTCAATCGAACGATTTCGAAAAAGAATTCTTGAAAAATCGGTTCTACATTATGGCCCTTTATCGCACTGCCATCCGCGCTCCAGAGTTTCGTTCGCGTGGTCAGAAGAAGAAGAAGAAGAATCGAACCACAGAAGAAGACGTGGGAGTGTCCCAAGGTAGCCTTGTGAGCTGAAGCTGAGACAAAAGTGCGAGGACGACACAGTCTACTGATGAGCAGGGCGATCACTCTTAACTTTATAGTCGTCGTCTGTCTTGTAAGTAGTACGCGCTTGTTCTCCGAAAGCGCATTGCACGCAGCACGCTACCTTAAATGTGGTGACATTGCTCCCAGCTGGCCTCATGATCGGTCATCTGTAGTTGATTGTGTGGAATTTTTAGCGCCAGTGAGACCTGTTGGCAAGAATATACATATATCAACATAGACTGTAGGTAAATGAAGAATTAAATCCGGTGGCACAACACCACTTCGCTTTCTGAAACATCAGGTTCTTGTTTTGCAGAGTATGAATAATATACGCGTATTTTTCTGCAGAATTCTTGATCGGTCACATCTGACAGCCAGTAGGATGAAACTCAGGACAGAATATTTCTTGCAGGCAAAGTATCATCAAGAATAGACTAGTGTCGGTACGCTGAAGAACCGGAGTTTCTCAATTCTCAAATATTTGTCTTGAAATGATTTTCTCTGGCTCTGGAAAAGTGGGCACTAATTGCACAGATTTTCGGAAAAGACAACTCGCCAAAGAAAGGCCAGTGCTGAGTCTCACGTCAAGGCATGACGCTCGGCTGTGTCGCAAAAAATGGGAAAGTCTGCCAAACTTCACTGACGCAGATCATCCAATATCTTCGTTTTCTTGCAGTGAGTGCCTTTACCCGAGGGTGGTTCTCAGCGTAATCTCAATTACAAGTGATGTCTTCGCGTCAGTCGCGAACACAGCTGTCAATGTCACTTGGAACAGTACGAAATTCGTTAATTAGTTGAGGATTTAAGCAGAAGGCCCTCATTTATAATATAGTGCCCTAAATTTAAATGTGCACAAAGATGGAGAAGTTTGTGGTCTTTTGATTGCCTAGTTTCCTTTCTTTTCCAGTGCACCAACTGCTTTTCAGTGCTTGAGAATTCCCAGTCCCTGGCCCAAGGGAATCGCCTGATGGTCAGCGTGAGAAGGGAGACGGAGAATAATATTCATGGTGAGCCTGTCCACTCTATCTCTTGTTTTGCGAGAACATTACGAGAGCCATGAGGGCGAAAACTGTCCGCCGTCTGGCGTCGGCGTCTGTAATATCTCCACCCGCCACCTGCAGGTGGCAGATAATGTTTAGGGGTAGTTCCCTCTTTTTGTTGTCTATTTCGACGAGTTACATACACTGGAGAGGTTGCTTTGCCAGCAAGCTTCTCGAAAGCGCATGTATTTTGGCGCGATGTAGCCAAAATTTGTTGGGCCACAGCGCCGAGGGTAACCGCGTGTTACAAATTCTAGAACTGATACGGATATTACTTACAGCAGCATACACGCCTCTCAATAATAAAGGAGCCTAAAAGAAGGCGTTTTCTTGAAGCTTGATGATCTATGCATGAACCAATCGAAACCAAAGTTCCTGCACTGTATTTCTTTCTGTGGCTAGATTTCTCGCACGGCCAGTTTTCATCTTAATGCTTGTGGTTTAATTTTCCCCGATTGATTTCATGGGCCATGCACCATTGTCAAAACCTTTCCGTCAAGCTGAAGTATAAAGGTGCAGGGAATAGCTGCGGCGTGCAGCAAAGTATTCAATGGGGGGGTGGGGGGAAGCCCCTCTCTTTCCTTATATATATGCTTGCACGCCGCAGCTATTAGCCCTGCACCTTTATACTTCAGCTTAATTGTCGGAAAGGTTTTGGCGGATCCAAAGAGGGACGCCCCTATCCTGAGCGACCTCTTCTTGGCCATGCGTGACAGAGAAGTAAGCACAAAGATTGCAAATTCACCGGTACTAAAGATATTCAGATATGTCGATGATTATCTAATTTTTCTCGACTGCCCAGGCAATGCTTTCATGACTGAAGTTTCCAAGGTTCTAGGCATTTTTAGGGAGTCTTTTCATCCCCTCGTTTTATCGCATGAAGTTCCAGAAAATAGCTGTCTTCGCTTTCTTGAACTTAAGCTGCACTTCTTACCCGATCACGTATGCTGGATCTTCGAACCAAGGGCCAATAAGCCACTTTTACCGTATGAGTCAGCTCATTCGAAATTGGTCAAGAGAAACATAATCCAGGCCACCTTCAATAACGCATTACTCAAGTCCTGCGCGCACAGTCTTGAAAGCAGTTTCTTTAACCAAGCGCAGAGGCTTCTCAGCTCTGGGTACCCGGCCCTACTCCTATCCTCAGTTGCTCAAAAAATGTTGAAAACGAGGCAAGGAAAGAGCCTAACCTCAAGGGAAGGCCAGAGTCGCAATAAAAAGGTAGCTGTAATCCCCTACATCCACCAACTGTCGCACAACCTAAAAAGAATTGGAAAAAGGGCAGGAGTAGACGTTATTTTCTCTGCTCCTCACCGGCTTTCTAGACTCTGCAGGAAGGTCAACGGCTCTGGGGAAAAAGTTCCAGACTGCACAATTAAGCATCGGGATCCGTTCGTAGCATGCTCGTCGGGTGTCGTCTATTCGATTCCTTTACCCTGCGGCAGGAAGTACGTCGGCCAAACAGGCCGATGTATCAATAAGCGGTTACTGGAGCATAAAGCTAATGCTGAGGATAAAAGGTCCGGTAATTTGGCCATACACTGCCGTGATTGCAGTCCTTGCCGACGCGTCTCCCCCACTTTCAAGGAAACAGATATTTTGGCAAAAAACTTAAATCAACTGACTCGAGAAATCATTGAAGCAGCCACTATTACCAAGCTAAAAGATGAGTGCGTTAGCACACCATCAGTTGCATTGTTAGACAAAGAGTGTTCATTCCTCTCTGCTTTGATTTGATTCAGTGTATTCTTTTCGTGTCATTCCGTGATGATTTTTTTGCGCCCTCTTTTTTTGCGATGTTTTCCTTTTTAAACTCTTCTGTTTTCTTCTCTGTTATGTTTTATCGCCCACACGTTTTTTACGATTCTTTGCTTGTTTTTAGAGATCTGTTGTCTGTTCAATGTCAGATTTTAGTGACCACCTTTTCTGCTTGTATTCTTTCGCGTCGGCTTCTTGGGTTTTTGCTTGTATCTGTTTTAACGCCTTTAGTTTCCGTCATCTTTTAGCTGTGCCGAATCTTTTACTCTCCCGCAGGTTTTTCCTGCACCTTTTATGCCTGTTTGTTCAGTTTTTAGTGCCTTCATCTGTTACCTTTCATCGTCAGTCGTTTAGCCGTGTTGGTTGTTGGCTTCTTCGGGATCTTTTGGTACTTTTTGGAATTGTTTCTTACGTTCCCTGCCTTTGCTCCCCCCGTTGGTTCTTTCTCTTCTTTTCTTTTTTCTTTTCTCTTTTTTTTCTTTTTTCTTTTTTTCTTTTTTTCTTTTTTCTTTTTTCTTTTTTCTTTTCTTGCTTGTTTTGGCTGCGTTGTTGGTTATCAGTGGCGATAAGAATAGTTGGTCTATGTGTTGGCTCTTTCCATGCTCCCACCTGGCTGTGTTGTGCGCGTGCGCATCATTCCCTCCAATTCTGTATAAAAGGCGCGGATCGGCCCCCTTCCGAAATAAAAGTTGTTAGTTAGCGCAGGTGTGTGTCCTTCTTGTTCTGGTCCTTTGTCTGCAAGCGCTGTGTTCTCAAGATGTACCCCAACCAACTCGCCCAGCAACAAACCTTGCTCTACCTGAAAACCGTGGCAGGTGTTGTTTAATGGTATTCTCCTCCCCCTTTCGTAGGGAAGAGATGTAGAGGCCGGACTAATAATGACGCACCAAGAATGAATTAAAGAAGCGACTACGCAAGGACAACAAAGTGAATAAGAACAGAATAAAACTTCGAATAGAACACAATGGGAGTAGAATCAGAATTTGAATTTACTGGTGAGCGAAAGACAGTAGAATAAGAATTGGAATAGATTGCCAAGCGAAAGAAAAATGACGTCGCAATTCCTCCGCATCAGTCCGATCGGCCGCGACTAATCTTTTAATGGTAACCCTACGTAATTCTCTGTCGCCCTAGACTATTCTAACACAGGGCTAGTTATTTGTTCTGACCGATACAATCCCTGCTCAAGTCCAATACGATTATTTATCATACATGTTTGCTGTAGACGAGACGCTCGTGTTAATGCTCTGCTTGTGGTGCCTTCTAACGCAAATTATATGATGGCTTGTTTTCTTGATTACAGGCCTGGCAGCAGTGGCTGCCCTGCTATACGTAACCATATTCTCCACCACACTCAGCTGCATCTCCGACGTGGTGTTCATCTGCTTCCAATGCACCGTGAGGAATAACAAAGGACGACAATGCTAGGTGCAAAACGCCCTTCTTCTTATCCAATTTTTCGTCTTCAAACTTTTTTTCAGGGAAACCAGTACTGCTTCAGAGCTTTCTTGGTCTGGAATGCAATCGACATCTTCATCACCCTCGTGTGCGATATTGCGTTGTACTACGTGGTTCGATCTGTAACTGACGAGGTAAGTTTTGCTTGTGAAATTAGCAGTAGGAAAAGATGACATTGCATTTTTGTACACTACACGGGCGTTCAATTCGCGCGAACATTTTTAGATTTTTTTTCTTCACTGTGGTACGATTTGCCTTGCAGTCTTTCATGAACATCCATATCTTTGAACACTAAACGTCCATTCTTAAACGACTGCCTAATGCTGTGAGTAACCAGCCTCACAACCCATGAACGACACAGCTGCGAAACTGCAGCACGGCTCTGCTCTCACATAACAGAGAATGCAACTGTGGCCGGTAATCGCCGCTTCCTGCGTTAATTAAGCTTCAGTCGAAGTCGTGTGCCCAACAGCAAAAAAAAAAAAGAGTTGACGCTTCTGAACATTATTAAAACACGAAGTTCAGAACGTTTCATTGAAAACACACCAATGTGTGAGACACAGGAGTACACAGAATCCTTTCGGCATGCTTATAATGCTCCTGAGCATTCGAATGAGCAGGCTTTCCATATTAGTTTCGGCGCGACATTATGTATAATATTTAGCATAAAATTTGGTCTTCCTTAATATCACTTTGTGCCTCGTTTGTTACACTTGTGTGAGTAAAATATCGGATTCAGCTTAAATAGTGTAAACATGCTGTCACGTTCTTTGCGTCTCGAATATTTCACTCACTCTCACTTAATCGGACCACAAAAATAAATGCAGTAATACACCTTGCGGTGCCTAAGGCCCAGCTCACGGTGTCATTCTGTCAACGTCTGTTTATTTTCTTCATTTTGCCATCCAGAGAAAATTTTTGGGGATTGAGGATATCGAGCAAATATTTAATATTTTAAGTTTCTTGCGATTTCTTCACAGCAAAAAAAAAAAAGTCCTTCACAGTCTAGATACTGTGAAGAAATTGCGGCTCTAGGACTTATTAGTGTAGGGAAGGGGGAGACACTCTACGACTTAATTCTGTCTGTTTTTTCGAGTACTTGAATGAGTTCCAACAGTAATGATCAGTCGCTGATCTTAATTTTGGTGATCGTGAAACAGCGCTAGCCCTGCATACTTAGAGGGTCAATAAGGTTACTGGACCACATTAATTCTAGCGACATGCATCAGCGTTTCCAATGTCGCATTGATACACTTTGTAAGAAAAATTGAGTTACTGTTTGTGCGGATTAACTTACACATTTTTTTTTCCTTTTCCCCGTTGAAAAGGGATACAGGGCATTGAAAAGCGCCACAGAGACAATACAGGAGGAAGTAAGCATGAAACCTTTATTCATCCCCTGCAATTGTACACTTACTTCACAAGTTGAATGACTCTACATTTCTTGAATTTTACGCTGCCTGAAATGTGTTTATAATTTGGCTATAGAGTTCCTGCAGGTCCAAGAAATCAGCCAACTCAGATCTTATTTGCGTGATGAAATTCTAACTGCTGTCGTAATGCTCATGTAAGCTTCCAGTAATGTTAACAAACCTAACTTGTTAGCATACGAAAAAGAAGTGGCTGCGAACAGTGCCCCTTCATCATTCTTCTCTTTCTGCTGAATGCGCTATTATTTTCATTGGGACACCTTACAAGTTTCCCGAAACCAGGAAGCCACAAGTTAGATTTTGTTGTGGCCTGAACGAGAAACCTGGTGTTTAGACGTTCACTGCATATAGGCCACATTCACAACAGCAGAACTCTGCCCTTGGTTGCTTGCTGCAAGCTAAGACTGCGGCAAAATTAGTCTTTTCGTGGCGCTATACTTTTGTACACTTTTTTTTTTTTTTTGGGGGGGGGGGGGGGGGGGCACCCGTACGGGTCTTAAGTTGGTTAAGCATCTTTGAAACTTGGAAAGAATCCACCTTGGCGCAAGTAAAACCACACACACAAAGGAAAGACAAGGAGACAACGGACAGGCGCCAACTTCCAGCTGTTTATTACTCAAGAAAACCACACAGATAAATAGTGTCAGGATACGCCCACTTTTTTTCACTCCATGTGCCTATCACAGCCATAACCTATCACCCTGCATTATCAGTTTTTGCACAGAAAATTGTACTCTGCCGCATACAAATTCACTGACTGATACATTCTTCTTACAGCAGAATACCACATACCTTTTTGGTAACATTGTGGCTGTTAGATCCTTGCAAAGGATCACCTCACACAGAGATAAATTTTGCGAGAGTGCCAAATAAATTGATCTCGAATATGTGGATGTGTAGCTGAATTCAGATAAGATTTTGGCAAGCAAGTTTGATTCCTGATTTAATGTGGCCTGCGCGTAGGAACTCAGAGCAGCCATTGAAGACAAAAAACGATCGTTTGGGATAATAACAACTTGCTTTAAATTAAGAGAAGTTTTGGTATTAATAAACAATTGAGAAAATTTGTTATTCACAAAACTTTCCTTGATCCTACGGCCATTTCAATCGAGAATACCTGAGTAAATGGTAATGGACAAATTGCCATATATTCGCGTCTTTTGGAAATAATGCTACAATGAGGAAAGTGAAAACAAACTCGCCAGAGTTGCTATCGCCCAGCCCAAACGGCTGGTACTTGGTTACGTTGGTGAAACTTTGTGCAGTAAGGCAGTAGAAAGAAGTTGTGCAAGAAAATCATTATGAAATTACCCTGCAGTAATATTGTGGCACGCGGAAGTGGAACACCTGTGCAGTTTGCCTTGAAACCGTTTAGTTGTTTAGCGTCAATCATTTGCCTTCCACAAGGACTTAATACGCATTTTTTTTTCTTTTCTTCTTCTTTATTATTAAAGACTACAACTTCACCGTGGGACTATTCGCAAGTCAACTCTTTAAACAATTTCCCTTCAGCTCGCGGCGAAGTCAGTTCGGTAAGGCATGTCGCTCAGCAGCTAATGTTTCTTTATCGGGCTAAGAAAATGTTCCAGTCGCTTGTAACATAGCTGCCTCTTTTCTCGCAGGAAGAAACATCGACTCTCGTCGTCGTTACAAAGAAAGTGGTGTACCCTAAAAAGGTTCTGGCCTTTGCAGAGGTTCGTACGACATATATCTTCACGTTAACCATGAGACGTCTTAAGCACTCCATTCGGAGTGTCCTCAGCTAATTTTCCGGGCAGAAAAAAGCAAAAGAAGACTCATAGCAGTTCCAGCTCTAAATACACGCGCATTATAGCCGGATGAAAAGGAGGCACTCCAGCCAATGACGTCGGCTGATTTTCATGACGCCACGCAAGCAGGCCTAAGGCGATTAACCTCGACGTCATGCGAATCGGTCGCCCTCATTGGCAGGAGGGTCTTTTTTGAGGCGCATTTGTCGCTTTGTTGTTTAGATGTATCGAATTATATTATATTCACTTTGCATGTACGTAAAGAACAACAACAATAAAATATTCGACTCCCCTTGCTGTGCTCAGCTTATGTACTATTGCGCAGTTCTTGTCCATGAAATAATGAAGATCGACTGTAGTGTGAAGCTGCGTTTTGGTACAGAGAGGCTGTTTTGCACACGCTTAGCAAGGCGACAAGAGAGGCCAGTCGGTATTGCAATGCTATATTCGAATGCGCTGAGTGGCGACAAGGACGAAACAAGACAACGTCACGTCCAATCGTCGCACTTCGTCCTTGTCTCCGCTCGACGCATTCAAGCAAAAGAGCATTGCATACGGTCTCGTGGCGGTGCACTGCTGCCGCCTTATTTAATAACCCATTGTTTGCTTAACGCTACAGTTTTATCATGTGTCCACTGAAAAACAGCTCTACCCTTGTTGTTGCAGACTGTCCACCCAAAGCCGTCGATGTCGCACATTTTCTTGCTGGCTGTATTCAAGGTAAGTGGCAAGGTTTGAAACTTTCTAGTTCATTTGCCATCTTTTTCCGTTGGCGTCACTACCGGTTCTCCTGTTCTTACGCTACGGCAGAAGGATCAGCAGTACTACACAAAAAGCCAACAATGCATTAATAACAGTATACACAGACTTCGGTACAGAAAAGTGATATCTTTACTTACATTCAAGAGCAACGCACTGTATACTATAAACAAAAACGTAGCAAATGGACGGGACGAAGAAGGGCGAAGACAGGACGGTTGCTACATTTACAACTGAATAGTGTGAAATGAGACGGTAAACCGCACCCCATCTCGGAGCAATAACACCCCCTAAATACCAGTATGAGAACTGAGGCGCATAGGAAATGCAGTACATTGTGGGTTCTGTGGTCAGTAAGCTTCTGCAACTGCTTACACTCCCGGTGTGGCGCAGGTGATGGTGCTAGCAATGTTCCAGCAATACACTGACCACGAGGAATTTGGCAGCAGCAGCCACCTGCAAGACGCCAGCACCTCGTCCCTTTCGCGCATCGCAGCGTGGAAGGCCCTCTACGAGCAGCACCGGTCCACAATGCAGTCCATCAAGGAACGTACGCTCGACGTGCAGGCCAGCAGCGTCGCTGAGGAGGCGCAGCCTTTTTGTGCGGACCTGGATGAAGAGGACCGGCCAGGCTTCGTTGTGCCTGGTGCAGACCACGAGACCCGCGGCTCGTCCGAACCTCGCGTCGACAATAGCGTCCAGCCACATCAAGCTTCGAATAAGCTGGCAGAACAGCCCGGCGGAAAGGATACAGGTGTTTTACCTGTACAGCTGAATGATAGCTTAGAGACGCCCGCGCTGGCAGGACCTGCTAGCGGCGTGCCTGTCAAGCCAGGTGCCAGTGACCTGCTTGAAGGCAGCGGCATGCGGAGAACGGAAGCTGGCGAATCTGGTGAATCCTCCGAGTCTAGTGAAACGTGGACGGCTCCGGAGACACTGAAAAGTGGCGTGCTCCCTCCGGCTGTTCCTGACAACAGAATGGAGGAGACTATTGAGCATCGTGATGGAAAGCCAGGAGGGGAACCCGCCTGGCGGTTTACCGGAGTGCCCTTGCTCGTCCGAATCTGTTCGTGGGCAAGCGATAAAGAAGTTCAGCTCTTCGAAGTTCATGACTGCGGAGAACACCGCCGGAGATGAACTGATACCTCCAGTGGAAGAGCATCCAGTGGAGGGCATGGAGTGTTTAGCCGAAAATTGTTATGCGTGGCACTCTTGGTGCTAACAGCACTTGTATGTTTTACATGACGTACGTTATTTAAATTTTGTGCAACTTCTGCTGTTTTACGAGGTGATAGTATATGGGTGCATTCAATATACTCCTACTGCAGTTCAGGACTTTTCCAGTAAAGGAGCCGTGCTTGTGCTTTCATGCGGCACGCGCGAATAAGATGTTAGCAGAGCCAATGACACTAGTTATTCTTTGTGCAGATTCCCAGAAATTTTCTGCTTGTGATAACGTATCGTAATGTGGGCATTCTTTTCAGCGTGACGGATGAAATAGTTGTCCTTTAAAAATGCAAGCTTGTGTTCGCATGCCTTTCTTTTTGTCCCGGTAGACACCTTGGGGAAATTGAAACATTGGGCTACCCAAAGAGGGAGAGAGAGAAATGAGAGAATGATGTAGGTTGGGCACCTGTTCTTGTGCATTATTACTACTGACAACCAGAGACATGACTGGTCGAGGAAGCATTATGTATGAGCGCGGCATTTATGACCAGGTTGGCGATAGTTTTTTTTTTAATATAACAGTATTTTTTGCGCTTACGTTTCACACATATACTCATAAGAATTTGTAAGGTAAGAAGGTAAAAAAATGTACACACGATCTAACAACTGAATGAAACATTGGCAGCACAGGAACACTGAGTTACAACCGACCTAAATGCCATGTCCGCGGGAACATATGCCCGAAAAATTCGTGTCTCTATGCGCTCGGCTATAACAACAGTATTCTTTATTGCCCTTTTCTTTTTCATGAGTACATTTTCCACCATACCTAAGCATGCATACAGTGCTTGTGGATGGGTAGTCAGGTCAGCAGGAACGGACGGGCAAGCATGCGCTATACTAAGATGCATTCAGAACAGCAAGACCCATTGAGGGTTTAACAAAATTTCGAAACAATTTATAACAAAATCGAAGCCAAAACAAGAGAAAAAATTATAAAGAAAAGGCACTTTTAAACGCTAACAGTCAATATTTTATAATACTATCTATGAGCTCATCTGCTTGTAGTCTGCTATTCGAAGGTGTTTATCCACGGTTCGTCGTCGTCAGAATGAGCCATGACACGTCGTTTATTTAGTTTTATTTATAGCAGGCACCGACTGTTCTGTCAAAGAGTCTGAAAAAATTCAGCGACTGATTACGTATGTGGAACTGAACGTGCCGATGTTGCGTCTTGGTTATGAGATGAACAAGGGTGTTGGAAGGCTCCGGAGTAATTTAGACCTTCTGGGAGATTTAACAGGCGCTGGCTTTGCCCTGTGCACAGGGGTTTGTACATTTCACTCGTATCTAAAAGTCTGGGAGCCGGGATGATTCGATAATGGGGCCTCATGCTTAGCAGCAGAACGCTTTAGCAACTGCGCCATAGTGGTGGGTCATTGAGGACAGGTATTACCAACACAAACGAGCAAAGAGGGATCTTTTCATAAGGTGTGACGAAGGTGATGAAAAGAACAAACAAAGGGGCAACGCTTACGAACAAGGATATTTACTTCACCATCACCCATTTTAATGACCACAGCTCAGCCTTCTGGGTTATACTTTTCTAATATCTTTTTTTTAACCGTGTGTGCTGATTTTTCTTCAGTTCTGCTCCTTTTGATTTCTATTCTTGAAAATGATGTCATGTTTCAGCCGCAGCCATCCAATTCTTGACCGATCACCCAGCTTAAGCACGTGCTAAATCATTGCGTGATTAGACAGCAAAAACAACGCTTTATTAGATTTCGCGCCTGCTTCGTTACTCCGAACCCCGCCCCCCCCCCCCCCCCCGTACGCCCTTCTAATTTCAGTATTGGGCTTAGGTACTCTGCCCGCTTCCTTTTTTGTTTAAATTTTAACATAAAGCCAATGAAATTGATCTCTTCCCGCATGGCTCATTCCTGAGAGCGATAGCGCTGCCTTAGTAAGAAAGAAGATCACGGCGGGATGGGGCTGAGGTAAAGAAGATGAAGAAGAAGAAGAAGATGATGAAGAAAATGCAGGAGAAGAAGATGATGAAGAAGAAGAAGATGAAGAAGAAGAAGAAGAGAATATGGGGCTGTGTTGAGGGGGCATTTCTGCGCGGAATGCTCGGACAGTAGTATCCCGTACAGGGAGCCTCAGTACGCGTTATCCCATGATGACGATTCTCGGGAAGACGTCCTCCGCGTCCAGAAAGGCCGCGGTATTGCCCAACGCCTCGCCCTCGCCCCACAAGATGCCCCCAGCTGCCCAGACAGCGCCCAAGTGGACGAAGAGTTACATCGCCTCCACCACCACGGCAGCGCCTGATTCCTCTACGGAGAGCGAAGGCAGCACGGGTAAGGATGTTTCCACTGCGGTGCTGTAAACCATATGCAGTGTGGCCAATGCTCACCGCAATCTCATAGCACGATCGTGAGGAATATTATGTATGCTGACCGCGTGAATTCCGCTTTAATGCTTTCGTGTAACTTAACCTAACGCAGTTAATATAATTTCGCACTCATTTCAGAAGCGGTAATGTGAAACTTCATTAGATAAACAAAACCATGTACTTTAGGCGATTGTGCGCTTCTTTCTTTAAAGAAATTTGTATACTGCGAAATATTTTAAACCACACAGAATGGTCCTTCATTCAGCAAGCGAGAAACAGCATCTGTGCGTGCCGATTACCCGCCGCGGTGGCTCAGTGGTTAGGCACTCGACTACTGATCCGGAGTTCCCGGGTTTCGAACCCGACCGCGGCGGCTGCATTTTTATGGAGGCAAAACGCTAAGGCGCCCGTGTGCTGTGCGATGTCAGTGCTTGTTAAAGATCCCCAGGTGGTTGAAATTATTCCGGAGCCCCACTACGGCACCTCTTTTTCCTTTCTTCTTTCACTCCCTTTTTTACCCCTTCCCTTCCGGCGCGGTTCAGGTGTCCGCCGATATATGAGAGATACTGCGCCATTTCGTTTCCCTAAAAACCAATTATTATTATTATCATTATCATCCCGATTACCCTCAAGAACATTGCGGTAAGGCGGCGACTAGTGTAAGAAGTCAAAATAATACCACAATATACAACTACTGAAACTGTTTACTTAGCCTTGTCAGCAGTAACGGCACAATTAATAGAACCACCCTTCAAACTCTTCGCATATGTACGACAAAAAGTTTAAAAGCCCGGCCCTAGCATATAGCGCAGCCTGCTGAGTTTGCTGCTTGAGTCAATTTTAATAGCTGCAATAAAAACAATATTCGTACCTGTTGAGGAACCCGAGATCTTTAGTCCTTATTAAACTTGCTCGCTCAAACGCTGGTCCTCTTGCAGACGGGAGGGAAAGCGTCACCAAACTTATCATCGGCTTGCTTCTCTTCGCTATCGTAAGTATAGAAATTCTACGCGCCGTTTCTTGAAGATTACTAACATATTCGCATGCATTTTTTTAAAACGACTGATCCGTGGCTCGTTGTTTCCGGCTTATCGACACTATGCGCAAGCAACTGCCAAGTAAACACAAAAAGACGCCTGTGAAATAACGCAATAATGGCGAAAAGGTGACCGTGATGCATGCGAGGCGTCTCACCGCATCGCACATCCGCCTGCGAGTCATGCTTTGGTGTCTACTCATTAGTCGCGAAGACACAGTGCTAATAAAAGCGTTGTCACTGCCTTTTGTACTTGCACAGGGTACGCCATTTTATGGCAGCTCCCCAAAAGGTAACACTTTGAAACAGGGGTGCCTTGCCCGCCTGCATGGGGAATAGGAGGCAGTCACAACAATGAAATGGCTTCCTCAGGTCTGTGAATGCACATGAACCGAGTGCTTCGTATCTCTGAACGGAGCTCACAAAATATGATGTGACATCGCCTGAATCTCACACCGATGCTCACCCGAGGTTGTTTTTTTTTTTTTAGGGACCATGAACAGTAAGTGCACACGCCCATTTGTAATGGAAAGTCTCAATAGGGTTTAATTCAGGAGACGGCCTCAGCCCATTGGAAGCACCTCTGCCGGCGATTTCAAATAAGCTGTAATGCTGTGTGACATTCTAACGGCCACGAAGAGATTGAAAGGCCATGTGCGGAAAGAAAGGTAATGACGATGCCGACTCCATCGCGCTGGGCTATCAAGCGACTCGCAGTTCGCACAGGACCTGTGACTGGAACCCGTCCATCGTCAAGGCCTGTACTCGTAACAACATTGTCAGAACCCGGTAAGGAACGCAGGTTCTGTATTTCTTTTCAGTTAATTATATTTAATCCGGAGCCCTCCACTGCGGCGCCTGTCCACCTTCCTTAATTTTCTTCTGCATCGATCCCGGGTTCGAACCGACGCGGCGGCTGCGTTTTTATGGAGGAAAAGCGCTAATGCGCCCGTGTGCTGTGCGATGTCAGTGCACGTTAAAGATACCCAGGTGGTCGAAATTATTCCGGAGCCCTCCACTACGGCACCTCTTTCTTCCTTTCTTCTTTCACTCCCTCCTTTATCTCTTCCCTTACGGCGCTGTTCAGGTGTCCAACGATATATGAGACAGATACTGCGCCATTTCCTTTCCCCAAAAACCAATTATTATTATTATTATTATTATTATTATTATTATTATTATTATTATTATTATTATTATTATTATTATTATTATTATTATTATTATTATTATTATTATTATTATTATTATTATTATTATTATTATCGATCCTTTCCTCATAACCAATTTTAGTTTTGATTTCGTTTTTAGAGGTGGTTTTAAAGGGCCGGTGATTGTAAAGTGATCCAGACACTAAGCCACGCACGCAGGCGTGACTCTCCGAGCACCAGTCGCTTTCATCACCCCCTTTATTCGATGTCGGGTTACCTTCGTGGTTGGTTGTTATACTTGTCGCAACTCCACAGGCTTAGCCGAGTGACTGGTTAACACCTTCTCAAATTGATTTCTTCTTTTCACTTTTAGCGCGATAGCGTTAAAGGCCCCGTTCACCAGAAAATCCGGTGTCGGTGTTGTCAGCGAAACATCGCGGGAATGGCCCTGGCAGGTGGTCCTCAGAGAGCAACCTAGGAGGCAGATGGGCCACCTAGGTCACGTGATCTTGTGACGTCATCACAACCTGCCCTAATGATTGGTCGCTCGGGGAGGGCAAGTTGGGTCACACAAGGCCCACTAGTGGCAGCACCTCATCAGCAGAATTATTAATAAGGTTGTATAAATGATTGAGGCTATATATATTTTCAGGCGTGAGAACTTCTCTTCATCGTACGATGTTTGGCTACTGGCGACGTGTCGATATTGGCATCCTGATTGCCTTGCTCAGACAGCTTTTGAATCTTATGATCGATTCCAGCTCACTTGTGCGAATTCCAGATTTTTTTTCTGTGTATTCACGTCTTCACGGGATTTTCTTGTTTGTCATCGCAGGACGCCAAGGTCGTTCTCTCTTTTCTGGCCAGAAGTGGCTTCTGGCTGCTCGTGGGGACGTTCATTCTCAGATGCTTTGAGTCGTTATTCATTGCTTGCGATAACAGCTACTGGAGCGCCAGATCAGCGAACGTACGTATGGTGTGCGGTAACACGGAAGAACCATAAACTTACAGCGACGGTCAGGCAAATGGGATGAATGGGTTAATGAATAGATGAATTGGCTAACACATGAACGGACGGACTGAAAGCGGGATGAAAAACTCTTGAACGATCCTTGGTGGATCGGGCTGAATGCGTTAGCGTGTTCTGTTTGCATGCCGCACACACTGATTGCTCTTTTTGTATAGTGGTGGTATACTAAGGTTCGTTATATGTCCGAGGTTGAGACAGTTCGTTATATGCGAGGTCGGCACTTCAAAGCTCGTTATATCTGAGGTAGCATACTAAAGTTCGTTATATCCGTGGTGGCCACGTGTGACGGCGCTATTTCCACCTGCGGCAGATCCTTCTGATGCTAATGCATTAATAAACAGTCTAATCAGCGCGCAAAAGTTCCTTTCCACAACTTTACACAGCATTTCGATAGAGCTCTCAGGTCCGTGCAGTCAGTTTGTTAACAGCAACGTACGCACCGTTATGCAACAAAGTTGGCATCAGAAAAAGTGTCTAGGGGTGAACACAAACAAGCGCGACGACAAAGTAATGGCGTATGCCCCCACCTTGCGTAAGCCTGCGGCTTGAGTAGCAGGGACGCAGTTTTGTATCAAACTTAATGATCAAAAAATGTCCAATGGGAGACGCTAGTTAGCATGTCAATTAGTTTTCCGCCTTTCCTTGCTCGTGATACCGTTGTACCAAAGGTCCAAATAGTCACTTATTTCTCATGACAATACAATACAATACAATACAATACAATGCAAATACAATGCAAATACAAATACAAGCGGCATTGCGGGTCTAATGAACGCATGCGGGCTTGTCTCAGGTTTCGATCTCTTTAAACTGCAGCGATGTTGTCAGGACTGCACGCTGGAACAGTGCAGCTAATGTTATAGAAGTTGTCGGGCCGGTTATACGTCGAAGTTATGCGTGTACACGTGCTGTCAAATGTTTATTGAAATGCGAATGTGAGAAAAAATGAATTTCTTTTGCATTCAAGGTGCGTTGTTCAAGATTTAATGATGCACTATGTAGTGTCCAGAGTAACAATTACGCTAACAACAATAACAATTGTTCCAGTATGCATTGGAAGGTGGCGGTGAAATGATTTTTTTCGTTAAAATTGCCTTTCGTAAACTTTTGACTTATCTGCCGTTGTACGGGAATAGCTAAATTCGTCAAAAGGAAAAACGCAACGTATACCAATTAACTGCGCTGCAGGTGTCGAGGCTGTCGGAGCTAAAGGGGGGGGGGGGGGGAGGGGGGGACCAGCCCCGACGGTGTCAGATTTTTCAAGCGCTCTATGCGCACGCGCTGCGATGTGAACGGGCGCCGAATTATTCGTCGTCGACTCGAGCAGGGCGACTTTTGAGAGGAGGCCTGAGCGAGACGCGAAGAGCGCTACAAACCTGCACGGAGAAATTCTCCGGCTTTAGATCGGACCGCGCCAGAGAATTACGATACTATTGCGCAAACCGTGGCAAATTGTTCAACAAAGCTGCGTATCTCTATTTTCAAGCACGATGTGGTGGGCCCCATGCGTCGACCCAAAACATACAACACTACTGTTGACTCTGTAAACCATCGCTTTGGGGCGCATGGCCACAAAAACGATTGCTCTATTTTTTTTAAGCGAAAATCTTCACTACGCTAGGTAAAGCAGTCGTCGCGTAGGCCGGAGAATGACCTTGAACTACCTTCAGCCCAACCACGTTAGCCGTGTATGACCATATGTGGTACAGTTATGGTGTCCCCTGACTTTGACCCTTGAGCTTTAGTTGACCTTTGACATTTGGTGACCTTTGGGTTGACCTTTGACCTTAAGAACATCCGATGAGGTGATGTGAAGCCACGTGCTGACATCCGATGGGGGTGTCGTAAGACCGTGTGATACCACGTCATTGCCACGCGGTCTGGTGGGTGTGCACAGTACGGCTGTCGCGAGCGGAGCTGCCATGGACGAGCCTCAGACGATTAGAAAGCGTGCTTGCTTTTCTCTGAATTCCAGGGTTAGCCAAGTTAAGCCACTGGCAATTTTTTCTTCGTCCTTAGCTTTTCGGATGGGTGGCCCGAAGTTGCGTGGACACCCCTGATGCGCACACGTCTACCGTGGTAAGAGGTGTTTTTTTTGCTCACTCGAAGCGTTCTTGTATAGCGTGCACACATGTCGTGTGGAGAGTTCAAACCGCGACTCGTAACGGCGGAAGTCGCTGTCTTGCCGTTCTGCAATCATTGTTGCTCTCTTCCATTAAAGCATACGGTTATCCACAACGATAAAAAGGATGTCAGAGCGAAGGATTTTTTTTTTTGGGGTGGGGGAGAAAATGGCGCAGTATCTGTCTCATATATCGTTGGACACCTGAACACGCCGTAAGGGAGGGGATAAAGAAGGGAGTGAAAGAAGAAAGGAAGAGAGAGGCGCCGTAGTGGAGGGCTCCGGAATAATTTAGACCACCTGGGGATCTTAACGTGCACTGACATCGCACAGCACATGGGTGCCTTAGCGTTTTTCCTCCATAAAAACGTAGCCGCCGCGGTCGGGTTCAGAACCCGGGAACTTCGGATGAGTAGTCGAGCGCCCTAACCACTGAGCCACCGCGGCGGGTTGTCGGCTACTGAAAAGTTTCGATATGCGCTGGTTGGCTCATATGCTTCGTGAAAAACAGCTGTGATGCATGCCGGTACATCCATGATTGTGTTACATGCAGTTAATTTTCTTCGTTACTGTTCTCCGCCCCCGGTGTGTACAGTGCCTTCCGAGAAACAGCATAGTCTTTAAAGTCAGCGTCTTTCACATACTTTTCCCCGTAATAGTCTGTGCGATGTATTTCCGCGGCAATCTAAACATTTCCTGGCGTGTTTCATATTGCTTCCGCTCCAGTTTTCTATACTCGTCGCAGAATTTGTCATCAACTCTGCAGTTGTTGGCATTGAGGTAAGGAATACTCAAGATCCGATTTAAGGGTACCACGCGGAAAGCCTTAATGGGTTCCTTCAACGTCCTGTGTCGTCTTTACGTATCACTTCGCAGACACGGGCACTGGTCTTGATTTAATTTTTATCTATTTCGTTATTTTAATTTTTTGACGATTTTATTACCGTTTGTATTTCTTTATTTCTTTTTTTAATACTGTAGATTAATGAGGAATTGTGTAGCGACATACTTACTGCTGTATGTGTGATCGTTGTGTAGTGTTTGAATTGCCGCGCGAGGTGATGCGGTTTCTGACGTCACGGCCCCCCTAGGGCACCCGATTTTTTCTACATGACAAAAGCAACGCCAACAACTACGGTGGTTTCTCCGCTGAACTGGACCCTTAACGCAATTGCGTTAAAATGTACTTCGGTGGCTTTTTTTTTAAAGCATCGCGGTCATGGCGTAGTGGCTCAAGCACTTATAGTCGATGCTAGACAACAAAGACTTTTAGTATAGCGTATACCGCCTACCATCACCGTTTACCTGCACGTGCACTATACTGCGGCTGGTGGCAGCGGTAAGCGGGGACGGTAGGCGGCGAACTACGCGTGAAAACCCTCTAATCAAAGCAAGCCACGTTAACAGATAACAACCCTTCAAAGGGAGCGTGCCGAAGCAACATTGGTACGTAAATTACGATTATCTTTATGTAGCCGATACCCAAAGAGGAACTGTACGGAAAATTCACCAGGCGTCAACCTTTCTGTTAACGCGATCGGAATGTCTGCCATGGCTTGGGTGGTGCGAAATGCTTACTCCAGTCGGAGTGCTTAGTAACTCTAAGAAAGGGTTTGGAATGTCTGTGGCGTTTGGGTCGCTGTATATAGAGCGTGTTTCACCTGAGACTTTACACAATTCTTAAAAATAGTCTTTTTTTCAGCATAGCATTGTCAGCGCTTAATTACATCATAATACAGCTAAGACTGAATCTGAACTAAATTTGAATAGCTAACTTTTTAGCTATTACTGTTAAACTGCTTAATTACTGAGGAGGCTTGTAGATCACCGTAAATAGTGTTCATATTAGCTTTTAGAATTTCGCGAATGCGGTTACCCTCGTCGTAGTAGCCCAACGAATTTCAGCTATTTCGACTAGTTACGTGTTCTGGAGAGGTTTAATAGAAAGATGACTGACGCCAATCAGGTTAATTTTTGAAAAACACGACGTTTCGGGACCGGCTCGGTCCCTTCTTCATGGTGTGACTACGGGCGGGGCGCAGCTTGGCTTTTAAGCCCTCGTGTTGAATACCTCCGGGTCAATGGCCGCAAACCATAGATGTAAGACGAAGGAAGTGTCCCCAGGGAGCGATTAACATTCCTTCGTGTCTGTTGTATGTGCCACGACTCCAGCAGAAGCCTCCTGCGCTGGTTAGCTTCGGTCTCCAGTAGAATAGTGCCTGTCGAAGTCAATTCGGTGGTCATATTCCTCGCAGTGTTCGGCCCACCGCGCTGCGCTGACGGTTCATTTGTCGGACGTCCGCTTTGTGTTGCCTCATTCTTTCGGCGAAGTTCTTCGTTTCCCCCACTTACGAGGCCGGGCAGACTGAGCAGGGAATCTTGTATACAACCCCTTGGGCCCTTTCTCTTGGGTGACGGTCTTTCGGGCGGGGGAGGAAGCGTCCGATGGTGGTAGCCGGTTTGTGCGTTGTTAGCACCCCTTCTTTACCGATAATTCGAGGTTAGCGGCCATTTACCCGGAGGTATTCAACACGAGGGCTTAAAAGCCAAGCTGCACCTCGCCCGTAGTCACACCAGAAGAAGGGACCGAGCCGGTCCCGAAACGTCGTGTTTTTCAAAAATTAACCAGGTTGGCGTTTGTCATCTTTCTACTAAATTAATTTTGCCAACCAGACACACTTCTGTCAAATGTTTTCTTTGTAGTCTGGAGAGGTTGCTCTGCCTGCAAGCTTCTCGAAACGCATATATTTTGGCGCGATGTAGCTAAAATTTGTTCGGCCACAGCGCCGAGGTTGAACGCGCATTCGAAATTGATATAACTTACGATAGGCTAAACGCCTCTCAATAATTAAGGACAGTAACAGTAATAGTTAAAAAGTTAACTGTTCAATATTAGTTAAGAACACATCTAATTAGAATATCTGAGCTATGTTCTGCAGTGTACTACACCGCTGACAGTGCCATGCCGAAAAAAGCGCTTGTGACTCAAAGAGCCCATTTTTAAAAATGTATAAAGTCTTAGGTGAAACAGCCTGTATGCACTCGCATTAGTGCCATGGATAAGCAACAGTGAATTCATTTAGGCAGAAGTGCTGAAGCGGCCGGATGCAGTAATGGGGCACGCCAGTGGGGCTGAAAAGGTAGAGGCAGGGGGTGGGCTAGGATAGGCAAATGACGCCGACGTCTTGATGATTTTTGCCTAATGTGCCGTATACAGCCATCGCTGTAAAACTAAGAACTTGTTTCACCGGCAGTAGTCAGCAAGCAGACAGTTATTTATTGACCAGCTAAGCGTGCACAACAATAACTGGGCATTATTGACCAAACTATTTTGTTAGAGTAAAAACAAATCAGCACCATAAGCTGTGCCTCAGCCGCGGTCCTCTCCTTTCAGTTGTCCATCAACATCACCATCATCATCAGCCAGACTACGCCCACTGCAGGCAAAGGCTTCTCTCATGTCTCTCCATTTGGTACAATTTTAGTTCCGAATGTGTGCTACGACACTGATCGATATATCAACTGTTCCGCCTATAGCAGCTTGTTAAACGGCAACATCAATTACAATTTCGCGCAAGCACCCACATGATTATAAATTCCAGGATGTAGCGGTTCCGTGTTTAAAACAAGTTACTATTTTATCTTAGATTATGCTGCTGATGTGCCTCTACGGGTACAGCATGGCGATAGCTTCACAGGAAGAACGAGAGCTAATGCTGGACCAAATGGCAGTCTCGTCGGAGCAGACCTCGCCGCCACCCCCAGTAGCGGAATTACCACCGCCTCCACCCCCGCCTCCACCACCACCACCGCCACCCCAGAAGAAGGCCAAGCAGAAGCGGAAGCCACGGCCGCAGCCCATACCGGAGCCGCAGCCGGCACATGCAGAAGTCGAGTACGACAACGACAGGATGAAAGAGCAAACGCCTCAGCCAAGGACGTTTCCCAGAATTAAATCCGCCTTCAATATCATACGTGGGGCACCCCAACAACCCTGGCTCCCGTTACCCACGTCTCCTGAACCCAACCCTTCTTCACGCAGGGCTTCTTCACGCAGACCTTCCGCGAACAAGCCTCCGCGCTTAAATATCAAAAGCTGGTTCGGGTCTCCAGGTCATAGGGCTCGACGGGCGCGAAAAATTCCAGTGGAACTAAGCGAAGAGAGATCAGGACGACTTGAACGTATGAGAGCGCCTGAGCTTGGTCCAACAACATCAGCCGATGCACAGCCACAATCAGCCGATGCGCTGCCGCCCCAGCCCCAGTCAGCCGATGCGCTGCCGCCCCAGCCCCAGTCAGCCGATGCGCTGCCGCCCCAGCCCCAGACAGCCGATGCGCTGCCGCCCCCGTCAGTCGATGCGCAGCCACAATCAGCCGATGCGCATTCCCACTCAGCCGATGCGCAGCCACAATCACCCGATGCGCAGCCACAATCACCCGATGCGCTGCCACAATCAGTCGATGCGCAGCCACAATCAGTCGATGCGCAGCCACAATCAGCCGATGCGCAGCCACAATCTGCCGATGCGCAGCCACAATCTGCCGATGCGCAGCCACAATCTGCCGATGCGCAGCCACAATCTGCCGATGCGCAGCCACAATCTGCCGATGCGCAGCCACAATCTGCCGATGCGCAGCCACAATCTGCCGATGTGCAGCCACAATCTGCCGATGTGCAGCCACAATCTGCCGATGTGCAACCACAATCTGCCGATGTGCAGCCACAATCAGCCGATGTGCAGCCACAATCAGCCGATGCGCAGCCACAATCAGCCGATGCACAGCCACAATCAGCCTATGCACAGCCACAATCAGCCGATGGGCAGCCACAATCAGCCGATGTGCAGCCACAATCAGCCGATGGGCAGCTACAATCAGCAGATGCACAGCCACAGTCAGCCGATGCGCTGCCACAATCAGGACCCTCCCAAAAGCAAGATGAAGGCTTGGATACGGCGCAAGATGCTGAGGTGAAGCCGTACGTGCAAATAAGAGCCATGTTCGAGCCCTCACTCGGAGCAGGGAGACCGGGCGAAGCGTCGGCTTGGGTTCCTCCCTCTCCTAGACGACCGGTGCATACCAGCACAAGTGGCCTACGGGCACCTTGGGTGCGGGGCATTGCCGCCCAAATCGAGAGGCAGTTGCAGCAGCGGATAAGATCGCCGAGACCACACTTTTTTAACGTTTCGATGGGAATGCGGCGCGTCGCAGCATCGGACGCTCCGCCTGCTAACTTCAACTACTTCCGTCTCAGGGAACCACGCATGGCAGCAGGTCCTTCACTACCGCTGCCACCAGTTTTGGAAGACCGTGCCAGTTTTGACCATGTTCGACTCATGGGGGAGGCCATCGGCGCTGAAGTAACAGTGAGACCGCAGCTCTTGCTGCCAACGCCCACGGAAGGAACGGCCCGAAGAACGGCAGGTGAAGGGGATGACCAAAACAGGCCCGAGCCGCGGCCGGATCCTAGGCTAAAAGCCCTGCAGTCTGTGCTCATAAACGCCAGCTTCACTCCTCTGGTGATGGACGAAGCGCAGCTGGAGAGACCGGTAGACTCCGCCGAGCGACTGCCTCCCAAAACTGGCAAATCGCAAGAAGACGTGGCTGGACAACCGCCGATGCCGTCGCCCCCATCGCCATCGGTACCACCATCCCCGCCGCCATTGCCGCCGCCACCGCAACAAGCGCGGCGGAGGAGCGAGCGATTCTTCTTTCCATTCGGTGAATCGGCCGCTAAAATAAAGGCTCGATACTTGCCGACACATGCGTTTCTAGGAGGCATTACGCAGTACCGAACTTTGCCGGGAGCGCAAGGACTACTGCAGGCGCAGCAACCTCCGAGCTCCGAACGTCTGCTGCCGCCAGCTGCAGCCCAATCGGAGGCACCACAGTTGCCAGAAAGGGTTGCTGAAGGTGCGCCGCCAGCTGCAGGTCTCCTGTTGGAGCCACAGGAGCCTAAAGCGCCAGCTAGCGTTGAACATCTGCCTCCGGCTGCAACCACCCTGCAGCAACCGCAGCAGCCGCAAGAGCCCGCTATGCCAGAGGACCTCCCACAGCCTTTAGCGCCTACGAAGGAGTACGAAGAGCTGCAGCAACCTGTCAGCACTAAGGAGGTGTCACAGGATGAACGCAAACCCTCCGCTCAGTAACTTGGCGTGATGTCGCGTGGATAGACGCTATAGTTTTGCGACTAAAGACAGGGTCTGAGAAAACTGCTTTTAGCGATGACCTGCGGAATGCAGTGGCGCTTAATGTAGGGCGTAGTCGAAGAAAGGGCTGCAGACGTTTTGTGTGCCACGCGCAGACATCCGGACGCTGCTTGGAATACTGTGTGCACTGCAGCGTGTCCCGCTTGTGCATATGGGCTCAACTTAATCGTTCACTTAAATAAAAGCGCTGTATTTGTCATGCCGACTCGGTTGTGGCCGTTGCACCTCTGTAATGCACGTTTTGACCAACCGGGAAAGTTCGCTCGGCATATTTGTTATCTAGCAGCGCAAGTGTTGTGGTGCCGGGATGCGCCTTATTGGACAAACCCCACTGGTGCTCCAGAAAAGATTACCCAGGTAAGCTCTGCTCACAACTACAGATGACTAAGTTTTCGTGGGGGAATTTCGGGGTTAGCATACGGGGAAGGCAGCGGTTTCATATGAATCAGATTTTAATTCGGCGCATTTGAGAAAATTGTGCCTTCGAAAGAAATGAAAGATAGTCCCTTTTACCGCTGCAATTACAACATTCTGCAGTCGCTATGCGCGGAAAACTTAGTGTCTTGTTCGCGCTGCTTCAGAAACGTTTAAAATTTTCAGAGGTTGTTCGAAGTCGGTAAAAGTAGATTCAGAATAACGCGGTAATGTTTTGAATGCCGAAAAGAGATCCTGGCGTCGAAGCAAGACACAGTGGCACACCGCGGCTCTACAGCTGGGCGTGCAAAAACAGCATGGTGGTAGCAACGCAGACGGATAAGGCTAGCTTCCGATTTCAGAAGCACCAAATATGCTGCTTTACTCATCATCGCCGCTCCCTGTCGAATCAGGTAGGTTGGACGAAACTCTACATGAATTTGCTGAGGTTACCTCTGAGCTGCATCCATGAAGACAGCCAGACAATTACTGCGCTATTTCTCTTTTTCAAAAGCCGAATACCAAACCTTTCTTTACGCTTCACCAGTAAGGGGGAAAAAAAGGAAATCATAAAGATAGAAACACAGCAGCGCTGGCCTATTCGTTTGAGCATCCGCCTCGCATGTGGTAGGTGCTGGGTTTCAACCACAGCGCCGCCGGGTACCTGCCCGTTTTTCAACGAGTATAATCTATTCCCCGGCCTGGTGCTCGGCTTTTCAGGAATGAAATCTTTGGGAGAAGGGTGTTGGGCCGCCCGATTCCGACAGATCATATATCTATGCGTCGCAGCTATAAATCCACCGACATATAAAGCCCATCTGTGGTCCCGCGCCTCCCGCAGGCCTCTGCAGTGGTACTTCTCTCGTAGAAATAAAAACAACGGGGCACTAGACCACGGCTTCCAGGGGCGAGCGGAGATTCTTGAAGACAAACCGCTTCTGCTAACAGAATGGTGGCAGGAGGACGCGCCCATGACACCTATTAAGATTATTGCCTATATACTCGAAATCGAAGCGATGGTGGCGCCTGCTGTATTGGTAGGCGAAACGTTACACCTAGGATTACCACAGTAACGACATGGAATCCTTCCAGCTTACTTCTAAATTTCTTCGAAGGTTTCGTTTGTAGGGGTGCATTTATTATGTGTCCTCGGAGACGCTGTGTCGATCTTGCAGCGTATTCAGGCGTAGCGAGCCCCCACCCCTCAATAATGCCCTGTGGGCCATGAGGGTATCTAAAATAAATAAAATAAATAAATAAAAGAAAGTGGGGCAACTTCTTTGTCTTCAAGAGCAGCGTAGTGTCGGCGCATGCCGGTAGCGTAACCGGTGACAGTTGATACACTACACTTTCTAAGGATGATATTATAAGCTCCCTTCATGGTGGCGATTGTCCCGTAAGGATTCGTTGAGCCGCCGACATATTGCGACGCGGGGATATACATCTGTTCACATTACAAGTTAGGTGACGCAGCTACCACCAGAAAGAATGCTATTGGCCAAAATAGGCTGCGCCTTGGTTAAAAGATTCGGCGAAAGCCGTCATTGGTCGCAAATTTGACGCGAAGGAGGCGGCTACTTTGCGCTGACGGTTCCTTCACTCTAAACGCGAATACGCCTATATGGGAGTAAAAAAGGGAGTTACCTGTCCTCCAGCGCGCACCCTTTTACAAGGAAGACAGTTTACTCCCTTTCTACTTTCTTTTTAGAGTGTACGCTCTCCCCGCTGCACGGCCTTCCAGCACGAACCTCGTCCGAGATGGCAGTGCAAGGTTCGCCCGCTTCGGCGAAGACACCGTGGTTGTGCGTGTGTGTGCGCGCGTAATGTATGTAAAACTGTAATTACTCTTAATTTTCTTTCATCATTATGGCTGCCTTATTTTACCTTGCACTGAACCGTTCACTAGCCGCACGGCTACCAGTCCAAATATTTTTTATGCACTGCCTTGCACATTCGAAAATAAAGAGTGATTTGACTTTGAAACTAGACGGCTGAGTAAATAAATAAATGAAACGTATATTGTGAGTGAGTTCTTTGAGGTTGATCTAAAATTTCTAAAGTGCCGTGATAAATTCTCGAATTGTAAAGAAAAAAAAAACAGCACAATTATGGAGCCGCATTGTTTCCTTTTCTTTCTCTCTGGGCAGCGAACGCCCAGCCCCATCAACACCACATCCACGCCTTGTTTTATGTGCCAGCGCAACAAAGCAGCGTCGGCTGTGCCGCAGTGCAGGTGACACTGCGGAGCGTTTACGCCAGGTCTTCGACGTAACAGTGCGACCGAAGTGAAAGGACAGCCCCGGGCTTCCATGGCTAGGGCGGTCGTTCTCAACATTATCGTCGTTGGCTGTTTTGTAAGTCACATCGCTGCACACTTGGACGATAGTTTGGCAGGTCTTCTGATAGACATGAATCGTCTAGTTTAATGAACTGTTTGCTCGTGATATCAACTTTTACCTGAACGGCGCGTGGAAAGGTTGATTGGTTGGTTTATGGGGGTTTAACGTCCCAAAGCGACTCAGGCTTTGAGGGACGGCATAGTGGAGGGCTCCGGATAACTTCAGCCATCTGGGGTTCTTTAACGTGCACTGACATGGCACAGTATATGGGCATCTAGAATTTCGTATTGATTGAATGCGACAGCCGCTGCCGGGATCGAACCCGCGTCTGTCGGGTCAGCAGCCGAGCGCCATAACCACTGGGCCACCGCGGTGGCACCGTGCCGAAAGGGAGGCTCAATAATAATAATAATAATAATAATTGGTTTTTGGGGAAAGGAAATGACGCAGTATCTGTCTCATATATCGTTGGACACCTGAACCGCGCCGTAAGGGAAGGGATAAAGGAGGGAGCGAAAGAAGAGAGGAAGAATAGGTGCCGTAGTGGAGGGCTCCGGAATAATTTCGACCACCTGGGGATCTTTAACGTGCACTGACATCGTACAGCACACGGGCGTCTTAGCGTTTTTCCTCCATAAAAACGCAGCCGCCGCGGTCGGGTTCGAACCCGGGAACTCCGGATCAGTAGTCGAGCGCCCTAACCACTGAGCCACCGCGGCGGGGCGGAGGCTCAAATGCAAACTGCAGTAGCTGCGCCATTAGTTTGACCAGTGCCTCAGTTACCCGTATCTGTGGCTCTGCGGCGTTTCCCTGTACGGAGCCCGAGTTCACGGGTTCGATCGCAGCCGCGCCGGCCGCATTCGCATACATGCGAAAAGCAAAAAGCCCGTGTTTTAAGACTTACATGCCCATTACAGAATCCCAGCAGGTCGAAATTAAACGAGAGTGCTCAGTTCCAGCGTTCATCAGTCGGGGGTTGATCTATGTGTTGCTCTTGGATGGGATGGTTGGGGGGCGGGGGTTCATTTGAAACATGTATCTCGTGAACTTTTTTTGTGAAAAAAATGTGCTTCAGCATGGTTTTTCTAAGCAAAATTCCTAGCATGTCGAAGGGGGACCGGGCAGGGGGGGCGTCAGTGCCTATATTACATATTTCGACAAGTGGGCCAGATAAACAGAGCCATTTTGTCGAAAC
Source organism: Amblyomma americanum (assembly GCF_052857255.1). NCBI lineage: Eukaryota > Metazoa > Arthropoda > Arachnida > Ixodida > Ixodidae > Amblyomma > Amblyomma americanum. The sequence goes on from NC_135500.1 coordinate 210,213,430, forward strand.
ATTGGACAACGTAGGCTTCCCTAACCCCTCCCCCTTGTTCATCTTCTCTCCTTTATCTTTACCGAATATATTATCTTCGGCAAGTATAAATCAGTTAATATCATTTGTGTGTCTTTATACTTAAACCGGTCGCCGCACAGTATGTCATCGTCGTTTCGGCGTGGTACAACTGAAATTTTGGGAGGCACACTTCCGCAATACATTTTGTGCGAATTGCTTCGTCGCTTTCATTGATGCAACCGGCACAGAGGCGCGTTGAGAACATCTCATATTGATTAAATAAAAGTGCTAACCGAATACGCCCTTTATATAAAACATTCCGTCGTGGGCATATTTTTGCAGTGACTGCTGCCAAGAACAACAATTATCAGCGTTTTTTTTATTATAGAATGGTAGTCTGTGGAAAACAATCTGGGATGACCAGTTTTTTGAATTGCATAAATTTCAGTTCACTAGCGGGAGCGCGCATGTACAAGAAAGGAAGCAGGACGCGCGAGAGAGAACAGGACAAATAAAGAGATATATTCTAGAACTCCTTCACTTTTTTTATTGGACAAGAAATTTGCGCCATTGTAGCTTCTCCTTCCTTATCTAAAAAAAAAGCTTGGGTATCTGAAGCCTGTCGGGCAACAGGCGCAAGCTTGATGTGCTTAGAAATTTTTGTTTTGTAGCGATGCCTACATTACGGTATCACTTCGAACCTTCAGCGTGGCAGCGCCGTGGCTGATCACGCGGTTGGTCACGTGACCAGCCACGTGGTGCGGGCGCGGCGCGCCGGCGAAACCCAGAGCCGTATATTCCGAAGTGATCATATTGCCACGAAGAAGACGAAGCTGACAGTGGCGCGGGACGGAGCGCTAGCACCCCCCCCCCCCCCAGGCCAGCGGCCATTAAAATCATATCTCTCTGCCATCGTTCACCGCGCCTCATTCTTCGGCTGGCCGCCACATAACAATAGGACAATGACCATTGGTTACCTGACCTTGACATTTGACCTTGACATTTGATTTGAAACAGTAGAGAGCATGCATGCTTAACAGAGCTTTCGCTCGTATAACTAGGTTCAAGCCAAGAGCAAAGTTGAACCCCAGCCATTTTATTTTTCAGTGCACCAACTGTTACCTGGTTCTAGAGAACTCAAAGGCACTTGCACAAGGAAACCGGCTCCGTATGAACATGCGCAGAGAGCACACGAACACCTTCCGTGGTGAGTACCCGTGACACTGGTTAGCTTTTCAGCGCTCCTCTAATTTAGGCTTTGTTGAGACTATGGCGCTGGGTATGATAAATTTCCCAACGTGTTTCATTAACATACACATAACCCGGTGCAAGAGCAAGAGTCGCTTTTTGTTACGAACAACATGGCTTTGGCGTATACGTAAGCTTGTAAGAGACGTGAATGAGGTACTGTCAGGGAAGCATATATCAGCACTAAGTTGCTCCTTACCTGATGCCGATAACACCCCTTTTTTTTTTCGGGATGAAAGAAGGCGTGCAGCGCCTCAAATGTTCTGCAAGATGTGATAAGCAGATAGGAAGGAGACGCAACTATATTGTAAATATATGCAGCGGTCGCTCGCGCGCGGTTATTATACGGAAAGTGCCTGAACACTTGCCCGCGAACGGCGCGAACTGGTTCGCCTTTTTTATGTTTTATAAATGTTGTAAATATTGCGTAAAGCTCTCCTATTTCCCTTATCACTAACGCTTCCATCTGTACTTTTTTTTGCTATACTCTGCCTTTTCCTTTATTTATGCTGGCTGCACCTCAGGTGCTGAAGATATTAGATAGCAATTGCCGCGCCTGCACCAATATCTTTCAGTTCCTTTTTTCCTAGTAATAAACCGTTACTACTGCTGCTACTACTACTAGACAACCTCACCACTAGTAATATTCCCAGACTGTGCGGTCTAACTGCGAGAAGCGCTGGGAGCCACTGCCGTCAGTTATCATCGCACGGTTTTAATTTTTTTAAAGCAGCAGGCTTCATATATTATTGTCAGGCAGGAAGTGAACGGTTACTTTTTTTTTTTTAGAATGGTATAGCATTCGCCTTTACTTGTAACTGAAGTTGCCCTGGCGCAGTATATCAGTAACTAGATTATGAACACTTCAATGCGCTTTAGCCGATTATTTTCAATACTCTATTTCCGACCCGTCCAGCATTCATCCATGGCGATTCATCGATTCAGTTTAGTTTATACGGGCTTAACGTCCCAAAGCGATTCAGGCTATGAGGGACGCCGTAGTGAAGGGCTCCGGAAATTTCGATCACCTAGGGTTCTTTAACGTGCACAGACATCGCACAGTACACGGGCCTCCAGAATTTCGCCTCCATCGAAATGCGACCGCCGCGGCCGGTATCGAACCCGCGTCTTTCGGGCCAGCAGCCGACAGCCATAACCATTCAGCCACCACGGCGGCGCTGATTCGTCGATTCAGTGCATGCTTTATGGTGACATAATGATGGCTACATTCGGTCCTACTCCAACCGTAAAGCGTTGTGAAGTTAATAGAATTTGCATGAGTCGGCCAAGGGGCCGAATTTAGAGCATTTTTGTGCGAAAGAGCGGGATTCGAGGCCAGCTGACTAACCATCTGCGAATGCAACCTCGATATGGTACAGTCAGTGCCTCAGCCAAATTCGGGCTGTTACTCTTGTTGAGGGCTTTATGATTTCGGCCTCTGATCTTTGGCAAAGCCTGCCATCTCCCTCACAAAACTGCGCTGGTTTTGTGAGACAGTGTTAACAGTTACTTTTATTGTGCTTCCTGTGTAATACCTCTCACAATGGTGCTCTCTTTTGGACTTCGTCCTAAATGTGTCGCAGGCCTGGCCGCCTTGGCTGCCGTGCTGTACGTAACCATATTCTCCTCCACTCTGAGCTGCATCTCCGACGCGGTCTTCCTCTGCTCCCAGTGTACCGTAAGTGTTCCCAATACAACCGAATTCAATTCAATTTATTTCCACATTAACATCCACAGACAGTGTAGACAGTGGGCTAAAAGCCATAAAGCAGGGCTTGAAGCGTTTTATGCATTTCTATCTATCTAGTGATCCCACTAATTGCAGTTGGCTCCGCTTGTCTCCTCGACCATGTTATATACCATTGGAACAGGAAAAGAAAAGGCGCGAAGAAAGAGCGATGACATGAAAGTGTCCAAATGTAGATGTGTGCGTCTTGTCTCCTCGTTGTTTTTCTCTCACGTTGTATTTTCTGCTGCTTCAAAGATTCGAAATAGACTCGTCGAAACCGGTGTTTTGGCACACCACAACTCGCAATTCGTCATTTCGGTTCAGAATTTTGCGGTTTTTGTCATGGCGAAAATAATGTGACTTTTTGCTTTCCTCTAATGGGCAAGGTACGTACCACAAGTCATACCTTGACTTAAAACGACATCACCTGTCACCATGTATAATTGTGTATTAATCAGAATGCTATTAGGCCCGCATGCATTCCGTACATGTCCTGGAGACGTGAGTCTTTCATCCCTTTTGGAGCACCTGTTCATGATGATGGGGTGTGTTCGTGCTTAGCTATAGCATAAAAGCTGAAGCGATGTCAACGAGCAAGAACTTTTGGCACCTCAAACGGTTTTCCTGTGTGAAAACTGGACCCACATTGCCGTTTGTTGTAATAATTGATTAATTATTATTCAAAAATTAATCATGAACTTCTAATTAAGAAGAAGTCATTAAACAGGATGCATGTACTGTCAAATATACAGGCAAGATATCACGAAAGTTCTTGTTCCCCTGCACAGAGCTTGACTTATTAGTACCTCACCAGTCACCACCTCTACTGTTCCTGGCTTCTTGAGTCGCGAAGCCTTGAATTTTCCGCACGCCTGTCAATCAGTGACAGTGGTCTTACTTTCATTTAAAACCAACTTTAGTTCTGATGGTTGTTAAATATAAGTTCTATATTCAAGTGTACTGTGAGTTAATTTCCTAAAATACATAACGTACGAATATATATCGTTCAGATGCAAGCAGACATTTCTTGCACGCGTTCCTCGGCTATCAGCTGTTTTGATACAGATCAACGATGTGCGCAAAACATTCGATGAACCACATACACGATAGAAACACAAGGACTGGCGCATCTGAATCACCATGCACCAACTAGGCCCAACAGAAGTGTTATTGAAGTATCAACTGGCTTCGCAGCAACTGTACTCTTGTAGCCTAATATAGTTAGCGTTCAACCACGTTCTTATCTATCTAAACGATATATATATATATATATATATATATATATATATATATATATATATATATATATATATATATATATATATATATATATATATATATATATATATATATATATATATATATATATTAATTAGTGAATGGCTTTGTCATTTACCAGCTAGCGAGCGGATGCCAAAGCATCCTCTATAGATGATGAAATCATTAGGAGAAATTGTGGCGTTAGACAGCCAATCCTCGCAAGCCTATTTCTGTTAAGCTCTTTTATTTGCGAGCTCTTTCTACCGTGTTTTCAAGGCCATCCCAAGAATGCACCCTCTGGAATGTCACCCATTAACGAAGGCTGGGTGGACGTCAGCAGATGCGCTTTTTCTTCTTAAAGCTGCGTGTCGTATTGGGCGTGATTTGGCGGCAAATACAGCTAAATTTTTTTTTGACCACTACGCTTTAGTTTGGTAGGTCAGTATGATTCTTATTTTTTTGCTTACTTTATTACTTTTACCGTTTACATTGCAATGTCGCCGGGAGATACATCACTGCAGTCAAAAGTGTCTTGCTGATTGACAAATAGCCTTTGGCAAGCATATCACATCTGAATCTTCTTGTACAACAGAACCAAAGAAGAAAGAAGAATTTATCAACGGCCACTTATAGCGTAGCTCATATGGGTCGTCAATACAAATTATGTCGCTTTTGCTCTATTTATCAGCTCAATGAACCAGGCACTGTCAAAGCGATGTTTCATTGCATATGTTCAAACCTAGCGGAAAACAATTATATTACACTCGTAGGTTTGGCTCAAATGGTGCGAATGAAGGCACAGACAGAGAAATTAAGCACCTATGAAAAAGATATACACGGACGTTGTGTCTCCGTGCGTATCTTGCATTTCAGTTGCTAAGTACGTACATATTCGCGCTCTTTGAAGATTTAACCATCAAGATCTTAAACTTAAAAAATCAAAAGTAGTGTGTACTAGGCTCAGTCATTCACTCATATGTGATATACCGTCGAATTTCGCAGGGAAACCAGGCATGCGTGAAGGCATTCTTGCTCTGGAATGCATTCGACATCGTGGTCACCTTGGTGTGCGACGTGGCGCTGTATTACCTGGTTCAGACCGTTACCAACGAGGTAAGTTTTACATAACAGACACGCATAACGGCACAATAGAACGCACCATGGTGCTCAGTGGCGCCACAGTGCGATTCACATTTCTCAGCTCTCTTTCAATTCGCTGCGGTGTAAGTTTTTTAAAACATTGCTGTACCTGAAATTTATATTAGTGCAATGTATTCAAAGGAATCACGAGAGGTGTTGTAGATTTCCATAACGGGAATAATGTCTCATTTGCTCCGACCTGTGCGCAGCAATACGGCTACAAGCAAAAGCTATGCAGCCTTCAGAGAAACTCCGTAGATAAAAAAAAATCCGTACCGCTCCGAGACTTGAACTAGGACCACCGCATATCGGGGCACTCGCTCTACTAACTAAGCTCACCGATATAACTAGTAGACAGCAAGGTGAGGCCGAATTGATCAAAAACTCGTAGCTGGAACTGTGTTAGTCGGATGTATTTAGGGGCAATCCGCCAAAGTGGAGTGTATTTAAAGTTAAAAAGTACACACTAAAAATGAACTTTATGCAATTCCGCAGTTTTTACAAGCATGAACTGTATTAAATCGTTAAGGTTTAGCAAGAATAACTATTATAAGTTCGAGTTAATAACTAGTAGACAACAGTGATAACGGTCCTGCATTTACGTTTTTTGTGTGCTTGCTCTCTGACGAGTTAATCCTACCTTAAATAGCGGCGTTCCCGTGGTCTGACTACATCATTGGGGGAATGCAATGGTCTTTGGAAATTTCCAATATAAGTTTCAAAATACAAAAAGCTCTAAAGAACTATACTTGGAGCAGTCAGATAAAATAACGAAACAAACGAGGCTTACCGACTCCTCGAATGAGGTGTCTTCGGAAATGGTGTTCTTTGACTGTTAAACATCCTGCGACATATAAAAAAAAAAGTTTTCACCGTTATAGAATACGTCTGCTATGGCGCTTACAGAATCCTTGTGAATCACTATCGTCACTCAAAGCACGTCGGGAACGACAACAGCACGTGTGACAGCACCCGCGTGAGGTACATGCTGGCCCTCCGGTTTTACTGGCTTCACAGCTTTGCCCTGTGCAAAAAAAAATAATAATAAAGAGCTTGCACCAAAATATATACAGTCGGCGCTAGCCGCTCCGTGTAACTTTCCAACGGCCATGAAAAAAAAATGCGCTATATGGTGTCATCACTGGTCGGTCCGGTTCACCTCGTCACTCTCGTTAAACACACGGTGACGTAAGTGCAGCTCGAGGCGCATACTTATTCCTTTCCCTTTCTCAAGAAACGCTTCCCAGCTCCAGGCAAATTCACGGTGAGGCTCCGTGGCAAGCTTACTCAAGTGGACTTATTGGGAATGCAGGACAGACGAACTGGCATCGTGTTTTTAAAGAAGACATTTTCAGTATACAACTTGCTTTTTATTGTTTCATACGACCGAATGAAAGCGCTAAGGCTTCAGTGTGGCTCTAAATATGAAAAATACGGGGAAAGTGTTTATCTGTACTGCCTTATGTATGATTTCGCTTCTTTCGAATAAAGGACACAATGGGAATCAAATAAAACGAGCGAAGGAGTACAGGCCCGGCTCAAAGTCACCTGATGTGGCAGCAACATTAGTGACCACAATTAAAAAAATGCTGTCCGCAGGACCTTTGACGTAAGCGCTCGAGCCTGAAATATTCGATGTTGTTTTTAATAATGGCGACGCGCTTGCAAAAGCACTGATAGGGGCCGTTCCACATGCTGCGACTAGAATGAAAATATTCCATGCAGCCGGTGACGTCGCAATGAGAATTTCGCTCAGTCACATGCAACGCCTACACAGCGAATTCGGGTGGAGCGACCCGCAGGGTTGTTTGATATTTGCCTAGGCAACCCGTGGATAAGCTAGCTAGTAACGCAACAACGAATTTGTTTAGGTTGTTCTAATCAGTGTGCGTTTAAATACAAGGCAATATATCATAGGTTTTGATTAAAATAGACAACTTTGCTTCCTCCGCGGCAACTCCTCACACGTGACTCAACGTCGCACACTCCCCGTTGGTCAGTCACAGAGGAAGCACACCGCTATGTTGCGTTTGAATTCCAACAGGACGGAAACACGTTACAAGCCATCGGTGGCTAGACCGAGGCTATCTTCTGTCGCAGACCGACGATATTCGCAACGTCGGGAGGCGAAAATCGCAGCATGTGAAACGAGCCTAACGCGGGTAACCGCGGTCAGCCGCTGCTGTAGACATTTGCACTACTTACAACCTGATTGAGCACGCGTACATTTTGGACTGTGCCGCGCCTGCGCAGTAGCTACTTCCGTAAAATCCGCGAATTCGGACGCTGCTGCCACAGCCCAGAAACAATATGGCAGTGGCCAGTTTTGAAAAAGTGCACAGGGGTGCAGCTCTATAAATTTTTTTTTGAAGCTGCGGGGCGCACATGTGAGGAAATTCGACACACGATGTAGTAGTATTTTCTCGATACAATGCTTACTTTATAAAAAAAATACTACTACATCGTGTGTCGAATTTCCTCACACGTGCGCTCGATACAATGCTTACTTTATATACCCGCCGCGGTGGCTCAGTGGTCAGGGCGCTCGGCTACTGATCCGGAGTTCCCGGGTTCGAACCCGACCGCGGCGGCTGTTTTTATGGAGGCAAAACGCAAAGGCGCCCGTGTGCTGTGCGATGTCAGTGCACGTTAAAGATCCCCAGGTGGTCGAAATTATTCCGGAGCCCTCCACTACGGCACCTCTTCTTCCTTTCTTCTTTCACTCCCTCCTTTATTCATTCCCTTACGGCGCGGTTCAGGTGCCCAACGATATATGAGACAGATACTGCGCCATTTCCTTTCCCCCAAGAACCAATTATTATTACTTTATATTGGTCCCTTTGGCGCCAGCCATTCACCTAGTTGATGCTAATTTGGTGGCAAAAAATTACAACTTCCGACTTCAAGAACTGGATGTTCTTCGTGCAACTTCACCCACTGAGTGTGAAAGACTGAGAAAAGGCTGCCATTAATTTGCAGCGCTGAGCCTTTGCCTCGATGGCAAAATTTTTTTTTAATTAATTGGTTTTTGGGGAAAGGAAATGGCGCAGTATCTGTCTCATATATCGTTGGGCACCTGAACCGCGCCGTAAGGGAGGGAGTGAAAGAAGAAAGGAAGAAGGAGGTGCCGTAGTGGAGAGGGCTCCGGAATAATTTCGACCACATGGGATCTTTAACGTGCACTGACATCGCACAGCGCACGGGCGCCTTAGCGCTTTTCCTCCATAAAAACGCAGCCGCCGCGGTCGCAAAAAAAAGGACAACTCGTGCTTTTAACATGTCTGCACTCAACTCTTTTCTACTTGATTTGGAACAAACTGGGCTGATATCCATGACTACTAGAAGCGCAAAATATCTTGAGGTTACGTATATATATATATATATATATATATATATATATATATATATATATATATATATATATATATATATATATATATATATATATATATATATATATATATATATATATATATATATATATATATATATATATATATATATATATACTATTACCGAAGCAGAAGAAATTTCGCCGAAGTCAGGATTTACGGCTTACTCTCCTGAGGTCGGTAGCGAGTCACAGTTCGGTGGCATTAACAGGCGTAGTTAGTACTGGATATATGGCGTATTTTCCGGGCGTCATTTATGAGTCTTAAAAAGCATAGTTACTTGATATATGGCTTACGTCACGGAGGTCTGGAGTGGCCCAGAGCTTAGTACACGATAATAGTGAACTGGGATCCTTTTTCCCGCGTAGTGAAAACTGCGCCCAAGATATTTGGTCGCAGAAGTGAATTTAAAAGGTTTCGTACTTCGGCCTGAACTCGAGGACATTTATCCAACTTGTATATAAGCAAGGATCATCGGGTCAAATGGAGGTTGGTTGCTTTTGCTTGCTTATAGTCAATACCGTTCTTAGGGTAGTCCCGCTTATAGATGGTATTTATTAGAAACTTACAAAAAGAACAACTTGCCCGTAATGGCCAATCTCCTTTTGTTTGGCACTCCTTGGCCAAAGATGCCCTTGCACCATAGAGCCCATTATCATCATCATCAAAAAGGAACACTGTTTGGCAGCAAAAGAGCGCCAAACGAGCACCATATAAAAATATAAACTGCGAACCTTGTCTTTTTCTTTTCAAGGGCTACAGGGCTTTGAAAGGCGCTACGGAAACTACAGAGGGAATTGTAAGCACGAATCATCTGCTCCCATTTCTTATTTCATATTTTGAACTGATTTTTATACAGTTATAATTTTTCATTGAACTCAGCCTTGGTGCGAATTTGTTTCTAACATCTTTTTTTTTTGCGCAACACTAAAGACGACTCTGCCGTGGGACTACACGAAACACAACGCGATGGAGGGATACTCTTCAGAGCTCGGCGCCGTTGATTCGGTAAGGAAGACCACGTGTGTATACAGAGTGTTGCACCCAAGTCTTTACACAATTCTTAAAAATAGGCTTTTTGAGTTAGAGGAGCGCTTTTTTCGGCATAGCATCGTGAGCGGCGTAGTACATCAGAGTACAGCTAAGGCGTGGTAACTAGCAGGCTGGTTAACTGGTTAACAAATTTGGGCTGCATCGCGCAAAAATACAAAATGCATGCGCTTTCGAGAAGCTTGCAGGCAAAACAATCTCTGCAGTGCACCTAACTCGTCGAAATCGCCAAAAATTGATGGGCCACAGCGCCGAAGGTAACAGCTTTTTCGAGAATTAAAAACTGATGTCGATATTACTTACGGGGGGCTACATACCTCTCAGTAATAAAGGAGCCTACCAGTAATAGTTAAAAAGTTAACTATTCAATATTGGTTAACCAACCTGCTAGGTAGCACATCTTAGCTGTACCATGCACTCTGATGTACTACACCGCTGATAATGCTATGCCCAAAAAGGCGCTCTTGTAACTCAAAACCCCACTTTTAAAAATTGTGTAAAGTCTAAGGTGAAACAGTCTGTACACTCCTCTGCAAGTAACGCTCGTTTCAGCTCTGGTAAATTAACTGGCCTTGAACTACACGCAGGACGACGGGACAACGGTTGAAGCCATTATTAGTACGAGAGAGTCGCATCCTCGCAAGGTCATGGCCTACATAGAGGTTTGTACTCAACCTTTATCTGAAGTTTTTCACCCGCCAGTTTGACTCGGCTACAATGACCTTCTGCTGCAAAGCGCTGCGTATCTGATTAGACAGCCGTTCGAGGCGACACAATCTTAATAGCAATGGAATTCAAATGCTCTGATGAAACGCGAAACTGATGTTTCATGAAATCCAAACCAAGCAGCTCTTTCATTAGATGGGACTGCTAAGATTAACAACGCACGATTTACGGCGTAGTTTAATATGAGTCATGACTGACAGGTGTAACGACGGTTCTTAAAATTAAACAACTTTTTTCGAGAAATGGTTGTTTCTATTTGTATATATTTTTTTTAAATGTCTAATATTTTTGCAGACTTCCTTATACGTGACCAAAAAAAAAAAACTCGTTCAATTTTGCTGGTCGCCAGTACTGTTTTGCGCGTGTGCTCGTCAGCAAGTACATAAAACAAGAAAAAGATTTGTAGATTCTTAGTGCCATCCCATGAAGACCTATCGGTAGAAAGTACCGCAGTAGCTTTACGCGACCAGTTTATCATCTCGGAAGGAAAAAAAAATAAAGATGAAGTGAGGAGGCGAGAGTGCACCTGAAAGGGTGTTCGATCACTCTGTAAGAGGATTTATCACTGTCAGAGCAGTTCATCAACTCAAGGTTCAGCAGTACTTGAATAAATTATAACTTCGTTTGACTACAGCTTTTTGCTTCTGTGTTTGTATCTGGTGAAACAGAGTCTCACAAAATGATGCACGTCATTCACCCTAACATACACCCTTTTCTGAACAGAATTGCTGTATTGTGTCGCCTAATCGAAACTGAGCAAAACGTGGTTTACTCTCGTTACAGACAATTCAGTTAAAGCCATCCCTTCTGCAAATTGTTCTCATAGCAATACTTAAGGTAAGCAGCCTTTTCCCTCTATTCAAAGAGGCCATCAGAGGTTAAGCGCGTATGGAGTGGAACAATGCCCTATAAAAATTCAGGAGTGAACTTACGAATTTTTGCACGCTGAGCTTCCAACAGAGCGAAGGAAGTATCTATCGGTTGCCGGCCGAGGATACAGCTTCCTTTGCGAACTTGAAAATGGCCCGTAAGTGCTGTCTGAATTCAGAGTGGGGAGTGAGGGGAAAAGAAGAGAGTGAGAGAAAGGGTCCCATGAGCTGACCTCCGGCTTTTCTCGTTCAAGAAGTTTTGCATGTTAACGTGGGAGCAAAATAGCCGCGTCATATAAGACGAAAGGCGTTTCCTTTATTACTCCTCGTTTCAGCTACTTTCGCAGAACATGTAAGGGTGGTTGTTTATGTGGCTCCCGACTGTACGCTCTATGATTTTTTTTTAAGGCTTGGGCAGAGGATAGGAGATTATATGCTATATTCTGTGACAACACGGCACATAGACGTCATCTGCCAAGCCAAATATTTTGCCAGATTTCTCCGGGTATCGTGTCGTGTTGCAACGGGCTTGCATCGCAGTAATACCGTTCAGATTTTCAACGCTATGTATAATTTTGTGGCTTACGTTCTAGATCTTATTTTCTGTTGATTCTTGCCTGATATAGAATATTTAAGTGGATGACACTGCTTATGCCAAGTGTGTTGTTTTCTGTGCAGCTCCCACCTACGGATGTACAGCCTCCCCTACACACACACACACTCACATGTGTAATGCCTATAGGCACGGCGAATAAATAAATATCCAGAACGTATCTAGAAACCAAAGTAATGCAGCACCAACGAACAAGCGAATCGGTTTCCTGGGCACCTCGAGCGCATTTGGGTATCTGTTTTGAAACAAGCAATCCTACCATTTCTGTCTTAATGACAGGAAATGGCGCATTACTACCGAAAATTCTGAGGCCCTCGCCAAGGATATCTGTCACTGCAATCGATTCCGTCTGTGCACGAACCCATTTCCACAACTGAGGAGCTGTACCTATACCAGGTATATGAAGTAACGTGGTAACCATTGAGGCTTCAGTCAAATGTCAGTGTTGCGCGCTCACCCACAGTAAACTTATACTACATGGACAAGGAACTTCGCTCAAATTTGCAGTAATACTTACGCGAAATCTTAGCAGGAAGGCACGCGTAAGTTGAGCACGCCTTCCCTATAACGCAGTACTCAGCGAACGACAGTGCACTTTCACTTACGAAGCGTTCTCCACTCAGCTACAAACACCACGCCCTCACGACGCAGATGCTCGTGCTGGCCATGTTCAAGCAGTACACGGATCTGCACGCACCAGTGGTGGACGCCACCAGCGACCAGGACACGAGCAGCGCCTCGCGCGTATCCTTGACGCAGATCACCGCCTGGAAGGCGGCCTACGCCCGGCGCCGTTCCACGCTGCACTCCATCCAGGAGCGCACCTTGCTGATGCAGGCCGAGGGCATCGGAGAGGCAAAACTGGCCCGCCCCACCGCGCCCCGGGCAGTCGGTCTGAACCCCGTCATCGAGGAGGACCCTCACCCGGACAACGACCTCAAGCACCCAGCAGATCATTCCAGTGACCACATTGGCCAGAACACTGAGGTGCCCGCCCCGCCGGCGTCCAGAGCAGCTGTCAACGACTTCGGCTCCACGACCAAGACGGCTCCGTTTATGGACGCCAGGGAGAAGACTGGCACGGGCAGCGACGGAGAGAGGGACGGCAGAAAGCCCGTTGACCAGCGCCGGGTCATATGCCTTCCCACGGCGAAAGAAGTTCCGGTGGCCGAAGAGCCCACCATTTCATCCAAGCTGTATGTCACGGCCGACGAGATGGACATTGCGGCGCGTCCGACCAGCGGGGCCGCTGGAAAGTCACCGCGTTGAACTAAACGTTGCGCCGACCGCGATTGTTGCAGAGACCGTGTGCCATTTTTATTTCGCCCTAAATGTTACCCTTACGTGTATATTAATAGCATATGCCATGGCAAAAGCTGTGAACTCAATATCTGTGCTATCGAACAATGGCCGAGGTGTCGGACTTTTCCTGAATATGCGTTTAACGTGTATAGAGGCAACAAGGGTTGTATACTTTGTTATGCTTTCGTAATCGTCAGTGGTCCACCCTGCCATGAGCGCAAATATACATGGTGGCGTGAAGTTTAATTGGGTCGCATGGCACGCTTTTTTACAATCACCGTTTTCTGCCGTAGTCCCTACTCGCACTCCCAACAGCCATTGTTTGTAATTGTGCACACACGATGCTCGTTAAGTAAGCGCGATACCCGTGCTCGTTTCTGCGTCTGTTACCTTCGGCGAGGAAACAGGACATACGAGGCAGCTGTATACATGTGCTGAAATTGGGTCCACGCGCAGCTTGCAAGTATTTATGTACCACACGAAAGAAAAATAAAAAAAAACGTGTAGAGCTAAGCTTATACCGTCTTAGCGCATGGATTAGCGAAAGCTGTTATAGCTTTGGATTTAGCCATTCAGCTCTACATTCTGCCCTGAAACCACCCTCAAACTGCGCATTCCTGCCCTCTCACAATATCCTCCTAAGCCGCTCCCACCCAACACCCTCTAGAGAATTTGTTCCACCCTCTCATTTTTTTCCCTTTCGCACTTGACCTCTCTGTCGTCTCCCATAAAAGTGGAGAGGGGGATTTTCATTTCTCCAATTTGCCATCTGCCGCGGTTGTCAGTTGGTGACCGCTGAACTTAGTTTGAATAAGTTAAATTCAGTTCAATTCAATCAATTTATTAAGTGAAATCAATTCACTAAGCAGCTAAGGGCTGACGGTGTAGATTCCAGGGTAGAACGCAGGGTTATATGGATAAATTAAAAACTTTATCAGCCTTCGCTTATAAAAAAAACCTTCCAGGCGTTTAGCCCTCTGCAGCAGGGGAGAGGGAGACAGTGTCCTCGCATACACCTTGAGACCACCCACTCAAGGTTCTCAAAATGGGCTGATGAGGCCTTCACTGTCCAGCGCAGACTGTCCAGTGCGCACTTCTCGGCAGACCTAAATGCTAACCTTCTCCCTTGCCAGGATTGAATCATGTAGGCGGGAATCGCTTGCACCGAAACCATTGAGCATTTCGTCTCGTGTTCCTTGTGTGGGTTCAGAAACGGGAATTCGCATAGGAAGACCACGGGTAGTCGACGCGGGTCGCGATGATGGAAGGTATATGAGGTGGTGTGAAGCATCCTGTACACAGGTGTCGTCTTCACACAATCGCATACGAGCGGAACTGATCCCAGACGGTACGCGTACGAAGCAATTCATTTTTGAAAGTAAAATAGTGGCACGCAATCAAGCTACAGCGATATGCTGCCTTGCATTGACACCGTACAATACAATGCAATACAAGCTTTGTTTTGCGAAAATAGAACGGACACGCAAGGCAGGCCTTCCCTACTTCACTACTTGACTGACAGTGCCCGGCGATCAGCTAAGAGCAAATGCACAGAAACTGAAGAAGCTCAAAACTAGCAAAAAAAAAGCAGAGAGAACTTCTTTGCGCTAACTTTGATAAATTAAAAACGAGGGATAACTTTCAGAAATCGTCAATAATACCTGGGTGCATTCTTCTACAGTACCCATAAATTTTCACTAAAGATATTCAGCCATCTAGATGGAAAAAATACTTGAACTTGTTCGTACGCAAAGTTGGCAAAAACCACCAGAGCGCGTTGATAGAGGAGTGCGTCTCCTCGGGATAAAAATTTTGGGGACTTAGGAATATTTTCTTTCTGGAAGCCAATAATAGCAGATTTGTGATTCCAGTAATCATGCAATGACAAAAAAGAAATGTGCGAGTAACGTAAGGCGCAGATGTCGACCGGCCACTGTTAACGCATTCTTATTTGAAATCATTCTTATCTGAAAGCGTCGCAAAATATTAATTAATTCCTGTTCTTCATCTAACCGCACAATGTCCACAATGAGCCACATCGAAACGCACTGCAAACGAAGGTATGGATATAAATATTCAAAAAATAATGTTATAGGGGAAATATTTTAATAGACCGGTTAATGCAAAATAAACATCATTTATGGGCGCACCACTGCGTGCGGTTTAGTTTGAGCTCTCTTTGAGCACGTGGTCTTCACCTAATCTTCTTTTCCATCCGCCGCACGCTTCCCGACCGGTGTCGCAGAGAGCCCGTCTCGTAACACCGCTTGCGTAAACGCACGGGTTGCAGTAATCCAGTATCTGACCGCACCAGACGCGGGCCTCCTTGTCGAGATGACTAGGGCGCGTGACTGTGCTCCTGGAGCTGTTCCAAGCTCTCACAGCTGCTGATCTGTTCGCCCTGTCGACCTCTACGTGACATAAGAAAGCACACCTTGATTTCTTATTACGAAAGCGTCGCCCAGTGTGGAGCTTCTGCTGCGCTGGATCCTGCACGGGTACTAATTAAGCCTGAGCTTTTCTTTTTTTAAGAAAAACAAAAAGCTGAAGGGCGCCGTTCACGTAACGTGACAAACTCAGAGCCGGCTTTTAAGAGGGCCATGTTCTGCAACGCTGTCGAGGTTATGTGTAAGGGGCTCGATGGATCGCGTAACCCGACGATCATGTAACCTTGCGATCTGATGACGTCATTTCATGAGCTCAGGTATATAACAGCTGAGGTTGTAAAAGAAAAATTTTAGAACTGTTTTAGGGTCTGGTTTAGGAACTAGTGTCAGTCGCTGAGAACGCACGTAGTCATGTGGAAAGAAAATTCTCTTTTCAGGCTCGACGAAAACAGGCTGGATAAAAGAAAGCGAATCACAATTTTCGTTTACTTTGAAAACACGTGCAGAAACAAGGCACGCCAGTTCATAAAATACGCCCGCGCAGTAAACAATTGGCAGCAGAAGAGAGAGAGCGGCGAAATGCCAACGCAAGGCACGTGATATAGAGTGGTTAAGCTGCTTTTTTCGCCGCGAGCACAATGGCCTTTGTTTCCTCTTTACTTCCTTCGTACCACAATATGAGTAAGATTACAATGCCCGTGTACTGAATATATGTGTAATCACGTGTTCTCGACCATTTTCAACATTTTTGTTGCCAGGGCGGTCTGTTCCTCTGGATCGCGCTAACGACAAGAAACGACGCAGTTTTCCTTACAGCTGTACTAGATGGCACTTTTTTCTCTTTATGTACTTTCGATGTTTGTAGCAGCGACCTTCGAGCCGCTTCTAATAAGCGTCACGTGCGGCACTATAAGTTTAAGCGCATGACTTCAACATGAGTGCACGCATACCCTTCTCTAAACAATAGAATGCGGCATTATCATACCAACCACTAGCTTTATGGCGTAGCGTGGGATAAGATAACTCTCCGCGTCGCTTTCAAATCCTAGTGGCGTTCAGAATCTGCGCGATAATCTACATGAGCAGACAACGCATTGTAATTTCCTTCAAGCTGCGCAGAAAACAGATTTGTAAAGCACGTTTGCGTTACATTGTTCACTTCTTTTTGCTCTTGCACTTGCCTTCGACGTTGTGTCATGAGCAATGCAGCTGTTTTTTGACATGTCGAATGGCTCAGGCGATCAGAGAAGCGTATGTAAACATCACAAATGTTTATACCGCAGTTGCTATTATTACTGCACTAAGCAGACACGCACACACGCGTGTATATATCTGTTTAGCACCCACCTCGGCTTCTGGAAGTGGTGGGTTCGACTCCCACTCCTGGTCGGGCACCCACCGATTTTCTTAAATGGGTACAAGCCATCTCCCGGCCTGGTGTTCAGTTTCCTATGGTTGGATGACTGGGACAGGAGCACAAGGCGTATTTCGGTCCCTCGCGAATAGATTTTCGATCGAGGGAGGGGTTAGTTTGGCCAAGGGCCCTTTTCCAAGCATTTCACCCCAGAAGAGCCGAGCACCAGACGGGGGGATAATATCTTGTGCCCATTAGAAAACTGATGGGTGCCCGGCGGTATACTGCGAGGCGTATGCTCCACCTCAAGGCCACCGCTTCGGTCATCAAATGTCATCAAATCCAGAGGCAAAACAATTTTCCAGTTTATCGATTATTATCGGACTCCGTAAGGCGAGGCTGAAGACAGTGTTAACAAGTTGAACACGCTTGCACTTTGTAGGACAGTAGAAGGAGCACCTTGGTATTAATACGGACATAGCTCCCACAACTGATGAAATGTTCATTTAGCGCGATAAATTATTCTTTAAGATCTAAAGTATTGTCGTTTGATGTGATATTCAAAGATTTTTCCTGCGTACTTTTTCCTGTTAAGATTCTTACTGCATCCCCAAATTTTATGGGGTCATTCAAAACGCGTAAAAAATTCTTGATAACATTCGTTTCGCCCTTTTTATTTCCGCGTTAACTTAACTGCGATATTTCTTGCACCTAACAAGTTCATTTGCGTCACGATTTTGTCACAAATAATTGATACATTTCACTCGTCTCTTCTATTTTTTTTTATAGAGAATGACATTTATCTGTGGCTTCCTTAATCTTTTATTATGCTTACCAGCCTTTGTCTGCATTGGGACTTTATAACCTGCCCTACTGTATTCATCATTCGGGTTTGGATCATTCAATACTGATGCCTAACTGAGATTATCAATAAGGGTGCGGAAATCTGAGGGTATGTGGCAGTAATATCCAACAGTTCTTCTAACGGTGCCATGAGATTACTGTAAGAAGGAGAAAATTGGCAAATGATCGCTTATGTCTGCGAACATAACCCAAGCTGAAGAGTTTGGAGAACGTGCATTAGTGACGCACAAGTCAATTAGAGTGCATGCGATGGTGGAAAGGGGTACAGACACAACGTTTTCCGTTGTCCAGTGTTTTTGTTTTGTTTTGTTTTTTGCCATGAAATGGGCTTGAAAGGAGCCTACTTATCATGTAAATGCTCAAAACACCAGTGCACAGCGTCAGCAATTACAAAACATTTTGCGCCGGTTGTTTCGGTCTCGATCGGCGCCAGCTTTGAAGTGCACCTTGATTTCACAGCGGACCGGCCAACCTAGGCTACCACCTTCCTAATGGCGTCGCCGGCAAGCACTGGTTGTTCCTGTGCACCACTGGATAAGGTGACATCACAATAACTTTAGCAAGTACACCTTGACGTTCCTTGATGCGGGTTTAAATGCCGAGCGGCTCCTCGTACAACATTCAAAATCTCATGGAATTATGTTGCACTCAACGCCCACGACTGAAACTTGCTAGAACCGTTTGTTTCCTTTCGAAATTTTGGGTCCGCACCCCGTTAGGACTACAATTTCTGCGTACACTGTGGACCATGCAATCCACATTAGGTGCCTGTACGTTGTTTTCTTTTAAACGAATGTTCAAGCACGCGCGAACGCCACTTTTCCTCTCTCTCTCTCTCTAGCTCTCTTTCGGTCTTCAGTGTCAGTAACGGTTAGGTACTGCTGTGTATTTAAACGTGATTCGAAGTACGCATAATGGCTATTGGAGCAAGCGTATTGTCAGTAGCACCGTGGTTCGAGTGCCATAGGACCAGCCACTTAACTGTGCAGTTATGTTCAATAAAACACGATATGCAGCGACCATGGCATGTTAGTCTACTAGCAACTGGTGCGCGTGATAAGCTGATATCTGGCATGAATTATGCAAGCACGATCTCAAGCAGTAAACATTGTGGTATTTTAGTTTGATGTATTCTACAGTGCGCTGTCAACAGCCTTTTTCACTCATTAGGACTTTAATCAAATAAATAAATGCTCTCTCTCTCTCTCTCTCGTGGCCGAGAGTAGCCGTACGCATGCAATGCTTTACAGTACAGGCCTAGCACATTCTAGAGACTGAACCGCATTGCAAGGCAAGGTCTCGGCTCGACGAAACACAGTCATCCATCCGTAAACGTTCAGGAGGGAGAATGCAACGTCTCGAGTGGAGGCGAGCGGACATCCACGCACCCTATCTAGTGCGGAGCCATGGCGCCATCCTTCGGCGCGGCACGGAACCAATTTTAAACAGGGCGGCAGAAGGCCCACCGGTGCATGGATTACGTGACAGACGGGTCGCTCTCGCATTGCCACCATGCAGATCCCATATCTCGAGGATTGCGCGTGCGCCGCTCGGACTGCAGGAAGAGCCTAGCCTCCTTTGCGCAGCGCGTGGCTTCGCCCACCACAGGACCAGAAAGAAGGTGCTGTTGACGCATGCGCGTCACCAGAGCGCAGACGGAAAGTTTCGCCAAAGTTCGTTTAGGTTCGCCTCCGTGTTCTCTCTCCGCTATGGCGCCAAGGTCGCCCGTGAAGCGTCGACAACGGGAGCTAAAAGCACTTGATGCTTAAAAATATTTGTGCTTATTCTCAGCGCAATAATCCTCGTTTTGAGCTGCAAAACCAAAGTTTGCTTCGTTGCATGCCAAGAACACTGGAGTACAGCAGGGCACGTGGTCCCAGCTTCTTTCTTTGCACGGCGCCCTTTGAAACAGCCACATCTGTTTTCGAGTCCGGAGCTAAGAGAACAGTGGCCTCTATTCGTCATGCGCAGCTGTTTCCGGACATTTAACAATGAGCACCGTTCCAAGCGCCGGGCAGAACGACGGCTTCATGAAGTGTTCTCTTTTATCCTGCGCAAGCGAAGCTCTCATGATGCACTTGCGCACTATTTCCCGCCGGAACTGCTGTAAACAAAGCATGCCGGAAAAATTTATGTGTGGACTAGTTAGTGGTTAATAGATCTATGTCCATAAGTCCATTGATAGACTAAATTCCCTAGGCTCTGCTTTTCCAAGTATTCGCTCTAAACAACCTTCTAGGTTGTCTCAGTGCTATAGAGCCTCCGTTTAGGGTGGTAGCAGCCATTATTTTGTAGGCAGCCACGTCATTTTGTTGTTTCAAAGATACTGCCTAGTCCTCCGGTATGAACACGAAACTTCTAGATCTCTACCTGAGGTAAGGTACTGTGCCGGGCACCCACCTTTCAGGACAGCTTGTGGCGGCGAAAAATTCAACCTCCCACTTAAAATAGCGCAATTGACATAACCCTAAACGGCGGAGCTGGATGTCGAGGCGCCCCGTATATGTTCTGCAACGCGAACCTTACGGCATGGAGACCTGTCTGTCGGTTGTTTGTTGTCCTCGCGAGGAAAGCAGCCTCAACAGTTCCCGGAAAGTAGACGCGTGGTGTAGCATAAATAAGATACTGGCAAGAGATAAGACGCTGGGATAAGCTAGAAAGCGAGATATCCACTACACCACGAATGCTGCTGAAGAGGCGAGTGATATGCGAACGTCACTGTCTGGGGTCCGTGCATGTTTGCACACAACTCCCTTTTACTGCCCTGGCGCTGATAACTGGCGCTGTGTTGCAGCACGTTCGTTCTTGCCTTCCCTAGGGGCAAATCAGCGTCGCACACAATGGTTCACCACATCCCTTCCTTATTTAATAGCGTGCATTCTGCATAACGTACTCTTCGTCGAAATCCAATCAACTTTCTTTGCTGCTGGTAAATTCTGTCGTGTCCTTCACACCTGCAATGCATTGTGGGCATCTCCAAGGAACCGAATCTGCGCATAATCTCTGAAGTTCACATGAGTCAAAGCGTCCAACTTGTCGGGTCAGTGTTCTACAATTTCAGGTCAGTATTATGAGTGCGTACTAAAAAGAACACTGCCCGACTTCTTATTATGAAATATCATGCCTAGACAAAATTTTTATTGAGGCATATGAAAGTAAATAAGAAAAATATCATGGTTTAGAAATACGTTAGGGAGGGCTGAAAAAATAACTTCCCAGCAATTCGCCGGTCTTTACTAGGTGATGCGCTCTCCAGTTCATCAGGCCTAGTGAAATAGTTGCAGTAATATTTTTCGTATGTATGTATAAAGGGATCCTGTGACCATTCTTATCTTTCTTTTTACTTTTCCCTCTGCACCTCGCGTATTTAGTACTCGTGTAGTGAAGTCGGTTGGCTACGATTTACACACTTCACTAAGAACGTTCCCGTGGGGCGGTCTGCTTTCGTTCTTCCGTGTATTCCAACTTTGAGGCTCGGCCACTTCCTTGTAATTACGCGAATAGCAGCGCCGGCCGTCGCTTCCTCTTCCTTCAGGACGCGATGCCAATATTTGTCGTTCGCATTCCGATGTCTCGTCATACGGCTGAATCTCGTCCTATAGTGACACAGCCCTGAACGTACGAGTGGTGAACGTATAGGCAAAAGGGGAGGGGGGGGGGGGGGGGGGTGGACTCGGCAGAGACACTTCAGACTGCTTACGTGTGGGAATTCAAAAACATGTCATGGACGCAAGACGTAGACGCTTGGGTGCGGAACTAAGAACTTGGGAACTAAGTTTATTTCAGGCAATCAATCTTTTTTTTTTCTAAGTATGGCACCACCCACCAACATACACACGCGCGCGTGCGCGTATGACACTACCTGAAACGCTGTACGATGAGCTGGTGCATAACAATTTTGATACGGAAGTCAGGGAAGGCATACAATTGAAGGTACAGCCTTTGTCAAAAGTTTGGAGCCCAGGGGGTTTGCTCCTGAGCCACACTGTGTGGTTCGTAATGCATCTGCAGCGCTCAAAATTTCCTGAAGGTAAGATTATTTCTGGGCCTGCCTCCTCCAATGGGTAGCTAAGGGTAGACAGCTGGGCTAGTAATAATCCAATGGGTAGGATTTCCACGAATGCTTCAGGAGTCCCACGACATAGCTTAGAAGCAAACCTCCTGTGCTCTAAACTTTTGACAAATACTGTGCATAAGTACCCTCCCCCCCCCCCCCCCCCCCCACACACACACACACTTTTGTCGTAGAGGGACCATAAATCTCCAGAACAGTCTTCAAAAGCTGGCGTTTCATGAAGCCATTTGATCTGTTTTTCTTTTCTTCGGAGGCATCTTTTAAGAAAAATTTCACTATCTCCACGGATAAGCGGGGTCTGTCGCTCCGCTATAAAGGGTCTAAAGAGAATTGTGTGTTCTCCATTTAAATAGGCATACACTTTATTATTATTTTTTTTTGCGATAGATGTAGCGTTCATAATGAAAATAGGTCGAGCTCAGGCTCGACTGCGAATATTTTGCACACAGCCCCGACTTACTTCGCTCTTGGCACTAATTAGTGAACTGGCTTCTTAATCACCTCAGGTTGCCGATCGTTGCTTGTGGCGTCATAATTATCCACACAGCAAGCCTTATAACTTTTGCATCTGTTATGTTTCTGTGAACAATCTTGTGCCTTAAATACTGACAAAAACCGAAACAAACGGAGACAAGGTAGTTTTTTGTCTTGAAGTTTGTCGCTAATTGTAAAAACAAAAATTCCACTTGGCTTTATGCGTTTTCAGACTGAAACTTATTAAACAAAAAAGAAAATATTGCGACTGTTTATATTTGCCGCCAATAAACTCCTAAGAGGTTCCGTACTCGCTGCAATGAAAATATTAACCTGAGCGAGTGCAAAGGCTGAGCGGAAAGCATCATCAAAATATTTTTTTACTCATATGCACGGCAAAAATCAGCCACTATGATTAAATGTTAGCCGGTGTTCTAAGCAGGGCAAATGCAAAACGCTAAATTTGCAAGTTCAAGCTCACGGATCATGACAAGAACAGAGGCTGAACACAGTGAAAGAATTGTTATCTAGCAGCTTTGCAACAATTTCCTCACACAGTCTATATCAAATAAAAGATTCTCAAGTAGAAGATCAGGTCACTTATTAATTGACTTTCAGCAATTCCCTTTGCGGCCTCCTGAGGAAGCAAATGGAAATATTATAGGATAGCTTTGTCAAGATGAAAATGGTAGTGCTCCAGCTAGCCAGAACGCGGAACGCATCGAAGGAGTTTAACGGAAAATAAAATACAAGGCCAGCGCTTTCGAGTAACAGGCTGCCGGATGTTAGCCGGACGTTTCGAACAGCGCCACCTGGTATCAGGTCACGTCACGGCACGCGCGCACCCGTCGTGGTCGGAGCAGCGTACGAGGAAGCCAGAAAGTTCTGGAAGGCGGCTCCTTCGTGTCGCTTCCCTTAACGGAAGCAGCTGGCGCTCGAAGCAGCGATGTGATGCAGCCGTAACATTTACTCCTTTCCGCTCGCTAGCGGCTGTAACTCGCTAAAAAGTTTTGTTGTTGTTAAACTTCGTCCTGAAGAACATTTGTCAACGTTCTTTGCAGTGCATTCTAAAAGGCTAGCTGTCTCCCTCCTACAGTGTCGAAATGGGTCGTTATCGGCGACCTCGCTAGCGAGCGGGCCCAGACCGGTCAAGAGCGACGCACAGCCGTTTTCGGGGCTTGCGTGTAGTACGCTATTCCTAGTGTTGTGGCTGCACGGGGACGGAAAACTCCACAAGCGGAACGGTGGTGGTTCGGCTTGCGTTGCACAAGTGACGTGTTATATTCTTGAGACCTCACCCAGCCCTTTTTGCTCACCTCCTATAGTGCGAAAGAGCCTATGAGAAGGCCACATGAATGTTTTCTGCTTTATTTCTTTTTCACAGCAACAATCTCTGTGTGCACAAAACTTTTGCATTGCTATGTGCTATGCAGAGCTAGAACCTATGTAGCGCTGAAAAAATTTCTTCAAGAAACCATGCTTCAGCAACTAGCCCCACAACTAGCCATGCACTTCCCCATCAACCAGCCAGTCTATTTGAGAACTGATCTTAAGCGCACGCGCGGTTAAGAGCATTAAAGAATGCTGCCGTCACTGCTGGTTACGAAAGCACCTGGAAAGTTTCTAATATCACGCAATATGTTTGCTGTACGTGTATGAAACCACACTTCGGCTGCACACCGTCGTTCAGCGCAAGATGTGACTTTCCTTGCCGAATTCCTTCCACAGTAATCGCTCCATGTGGTGCTACAAAGGTCGCAGCCTACTATGCACTTTTTAAAAGAAGTGGCGTAGTTTCGCGCAACGCTCTGCTATGACTCATCGCGTAAGGCGCAGTTTCATGTAAACAAAGAGCGAACAAGGGCGCCGACAATAACATTTACTATGGCTTTCTTCGTATCTTCAGTGGCGACCAGCTTGGTTGAGTCACATTTGAACTATGCTCAGCTGCGCTTAAAACTTGCAAAAAAGAATCCTCCTCTCCTCCGCCTTTCTTTCTGCACTTTTGACCATATTATGGACGCTCAAAATTAAAACAATAACAAGTGCGCACACACAACAAACGAAAATGCTTCTATTTCCACTTCTGTCAGAGGCTCGTGAAGCACGCGACGCGATAACACACTAGGAAGACAAGATAGAAACGGAGAGATAGTAACTACGGGAACAGTAGAGAAAACACTCGAGTAAGACAAAGGGACTCAGTTCACGAAAGCAAATAACCGCATATTGCTGATAGCGTTTGCGCAAGGGGCGGTAGTATGCGAATGTTCTGCCGTCACGTGGGAAGCACCCACCTAAATATCGCACTAAATTTGGGAGCTGGAGCTCCGCCCCCTCTTCCGCGAAGATTGCGAGCAGTTCTTTCAGCAGTGCGTTCCTTCGCCAAGGGATGCTATACTGACAGCGGCGGAACTGCTGCGCATGTGTTGGGGATTTTCCGAGACACGCCGCCTCGCCGCCGTACTGCTTCTCGCTGGCAGACGTGAGGGGCGGTTTTGTTTCTGTTTCACCGGCAGAGGCGGCTGGAAGCGTCGGGGAAAATCTGGGCGCGAGCCAAGGTAAAAACACTGTTGTTATTGGACTGCTGCGAGCATATACACAGAGAGAACTGGCCACGTTTCTCTGCCACCCCGACTTCCTTTTTACGTAATTCCTCTGCCATCCTCGTTGCGATGTCAAACTGCTTTTGTTATTATTGTCTTTTTCAGGGAAAACACTGCTAAATTCGTCTTTCCGGCCCATTAAGTATAAGGGAATGTTAGCAAGAAGCAAGAACTTTGTTCGAACCGTTTTGGCACAAGTCGCTATGACAGTCATATTTGATTAAGACTGTTTTCCTAATTCGTCCTGCGCCTTTGTCACTGCTAAGCACTTCCTTGGATAGCAAAGGTGGCGACTTCCCTCGCTTTCTAGTTATTAATCACAACGCCACAAACAGTGCGACTGACAGTTACGAAAAAAGGATAACTGTTCAGCAAATTCTTGCCTTGTTTTAGTTCACGCAGGAACGGCCCCGCCGTGAGGCAACTGTCAGTGTCAAGAACCTCGAAATGTAAATATGACAGTATTGTCGCCCCCTCTATATGTAGCATCCGAAGCACCATCTGCCGCTTTTATTATCTTCTCAAAAAGGAAATGCGCCAGCACCAGCCGACGGATATAAGCTGCGTTCTTCGGTTTACAATATGCGTGGAAGCTTAGAAAAAGTGAATAAATCTCCAAGAGTTGGGCTCTCTCAGTTAATTACTAAACCGGAATAGCATGCACTTTTCTTTCCCGTTTTCTGACATAACAGTGCGCGCTAAAGACTTGCCACGCGGTCCCGAACACCAGAATAATGATGCAACTCTAAGTCTGAATTGCAAGGGTTTCCTCGCGTACTTTTCGAGTAAACATGCCAAGCTTTAGTCTCCAATTTCAAAGAGAATGCTTTCATCGTTTACCGCATAAACGCGATGCAGCATTTTTTTTTCTTCGACGTGCAATGCACTGAGTCTACGCGGGAACTCCTTGAGTCACTCTGCCACGCGCACTGACGTCAATGGAGAAACCTCCAGCGGGCGAGACAGTGTCTATCTGCTTTTATTTGGTTTCATTTCATCGTTGTAAAAAAACGCGCTCTGCAAGCGCAACTGGGCTGACGAGGTCGCCACACAAGGTGAATTCCTGATCACCTCCACGTACACCCCATTCGCATGCCCATAGCCCGCAGCCTGACTGCGCTTGCGTTACTGGAGCGGGCGAACGCCCTTCCATCATCCAAGGTTACCGGGTGTGAGTCACTGCTTGTTTTTATTTACCACCTCGACGCGCGCGCGAAACTTCCAGAATCGCCATCCTCGCACGTGGAAGGTGCGAGCGGCCATATCCGCCCCTACTACGAGGCCGTCGGTGAACTCGAGCGCTCTCGAACTTTCCGCCGCGCGCTGGCGCAAAGCACACGCTGCAAGAATCGAGTGCAAAACGCAGGAGAAAAATCGAGCAAAACACAAAAAGAGCCGACGTCGGTAACGGCGTGTCGTAGGGGCGAGCCCAGGCAAGCAACGGCGCAGCAGACGCGGCGAGAGAGTTTATCAGCGCTGACGCCAGAGGGCGAGCGGCGCGTCTGCTCCCATTTTGCGCTTTGTGTGTTGCTGAGGCTAGGGCCGTGACGTCACCGCCGGGACGGCAACATAAACGCGGCGCCGCAGGTCTTCGGCACGCATTGAAGATCTGCTCCGAGAAGAGAAGCGACTGCGAGCCTGCAACGTTCGTTGCCTACTTGGTGCTATAAGGGTACCCCGCCTTTTTCTTCGTCGAGTCATTGCTGCAGATATTTTCTCCAAGATGTCTGAGAGCCACTTTGACGAGTACGAGCACTACAACTTCGAGTATGACAAGTTCCTGTACGCGGGCCACAGCGGTAAGCAGAGGACGAAGAGGGAAGCGTCCGAGCACACCAACCACCACGACCCCAGCGGACACGTCCGGAAACTAGTCACGAAAATGGTCAACACCGAGAGGAACCGCAAGAACTCGGGCGGTAGCCGGCATTGAAGCCTGGTGAGAACGCATTTTCATCCCTCATTTGTTCGTTGGTGCCAACAGAAGGCGCTAGTTGCAAAGCGAATGTTTTGATCGCAAAGTGCTTTGCTGTAGATGTCTGATATTGCCATGAACATCGCAACTGTAGTCGACGCTCGCTGTCCTGTCGGACCGTTGGAGACGGCGAACTTCCTTTGTCGCCAACGCCATGTTCGGCGCCCGGAGCCGATGTCCTTGAGCGGCTGACAACAACGCAGTTACCGACCGCCGGGCGTGAGCGTTCGGGCGTCCAACACCTGTGCCTATCGATCCTAGCCCGGGAATGACGCGGGGCTCAGAAATGCAGCCGCTAGCTTGATTCGTTTGATAATTTAATTCGTCAGCGCGGTTCGTTTCGCAATATATGTTGCTAAAGGCGGATACAAGCACGGCTCTGTTTTGATTTTTTGCAGAGGCGTGGTCGGCGTCTTTGACGGTTGGCAACAAGCCTCGGTTGCGCAATCGCTCTTTGTTGTGATCCGCGACAATCTTATCGAGATGGACAATATCTTTAGCTGAAAAGATTGCTTTGACGGTGTAGGAACGCAGAACTTCAGGCGACGACTATTGTTCGCAGTTGTGATTGCCGAATAATGCGCCGTAGCCGATGTACCGCTAGATAAGGCTCTGCGGAATTGGTAGTGGCACCTTTTGATATTTCATGTTTTAAAACTCTTAATATCATCATTCCTTACGCGTTCACGTGTACTTCGTGTCAGGACTGGCTCATCCCGTTAATCAAAAGGGGAAATCTCACTAACAGGAAGACCTTTCTCATCGTGGGAACGTCTACTCGCGAGAACTCCCATCGAAGCCTGTTTTCTCATGGGCTGGGTACTAGTAGCCGGTGATAATTTCGAAACTCGCCGGCGGGGACCTCCGCATTGCATTGAGGCCGTTGTCCCCTCCCCGTTCGCGGCCTAACGTTGATGCAATGCTGTCCTCTTTCTTATTATATAAGCGTGCGCTGCGCCCTGTTAGAACCAGTCCGGTCAGCCGCACACCCAGGTCGATCGTTGTTGGCAGGGCCGCAAAGGCGGAAAAAAAGGCGCGGACGAGCGCCGAACAACAGCAGAAGCGCCGAGAATCGGGCCAGGTTTAACGCGGACACGGCTGCAGCGCGGTGCAAGGCCAGTTTTCGGCAGCCGCTTGGCTTGCCCAGACGTGTTCCGAGCGGCACCGCCAGCTGTGCAGTGTACGTACGGTCGAGGCAGTGGGTGAGCGCGTCCGCCTACGGCCCCCCCTGTGTGTTTTATCACGTTGGGGCTCGACCCAGATGGCGAGTGGAAGAGCGGCGTTATCGACATCCTCTCTGTATACGCCTGCCAAGACCTCGTCTCTGGGGCGCTTTTGGCTTGGCAGCAGTCCACGTTTCTCGCTCGCCTCCTGTGTTTGTTGGGTCGGGCGCTTGATTACCCTGCCGTCAGGGGATTGCTGGCGGCGGCCTTTCACCTGCTTGTTTCAACTACTTTTTTTTGTTTAGTTCTCCAGATTACCATCGCGGTATACGATCCTGTGCCGGCGCTCAATAGTGTATGGTAACCACACCCGACCGAAACCGACAGGCTTAAAAATTCGTCTCGGTGACTTCTCACTCACAAGACATCGGTCTTCAAATTTCAGTTTTCTTAAATAAACATAAAAACATACCCGTCTCTGGGCCGCGTACTGAACTCCATCGTAGTGGGCACTTTTTCGCGCACTTCGCTGCTGTGAGCCTTCTTGTCAGCGCTTGTAACCTCCTTTGCTACTCTTGCGAGGGCCGCGGGTCACTCCTTCCTGGTAGGCTGATTGGTCGACGTGTTTGTCTTGGCCTCCCGTAACGTCACTTAGTTTAGAAGAGCGAGTTGACGGGCTAGTTGGTATTGCATGGTGAAGGAACAGCGCTAAGTACGGGGCAGGAGTCCGTGCTTCCATGTTTGTCTCTTGTCCCGTACTTAGCGCTGTTCCTTCACAGTCACTTAGTTGCTTTTGCAGTCGGCAGACATGCCATTGAAGAGTGACAGGGCCCGCTTCCTCATGCATTTCGCATTAGGCACATTGTAGTTTAAGCAAGAAATAACAACGGCTAGCATTTGAACTTCCTCTGGACTTGTCGACAGTCTGGAAGGCATCATTGCTACTGTTTTGAAACTTTGTCCACAACTACTTACGAGCAGCTGTTTGTTTTCTTACGGCGACGCGGTATTTGCTTTTGGCTTCTGTTGCCTAACTGC
This sequence comes from Amblyomma americanum, assembly GCF_052857255.1. NCBI lineage: Eukaryota > Metazoa > Arthropoda > Arachnida > Ixodida > Ixodidae > Amblyomma > Amblyomma americanum. The sequence goes on from NC_135500.1 coordinate 210,242,695, forward strand.
TGTTGTTATTCTGTTCTACTCGCAGGTCCTGTGTCTCATCGTTTCCGGGCGGACAAGAGTGGTCACCGCGTGGTCTCGAGTGCTGCACATATTTATACGGTACAACTACGGAACATCGGACGCCGACTGTGATCTTTACGCACCCTTGGACATTGCGTGCCCCGTGTGCGCGGACTGTTTGCCTTTAACCCTCGCCCTCTTTCTGTGATGTCTGGTCGCTCTCTCCGACGCCGGGTGTTTGATGTTTCCTCACTGAGTGTCGACGGGCCAGTGTCCTAGCATATTTTTGCTGCCGTCGCATTTGTTGAAAGCTACTCGCCTTCACTAGTTTATATTTTCATTTTTCACATATCGCTTTCACTCAAGTGTCGTGTGTGTCCATTAAAGAGGGCAACTCGCAATGAAATTGTCGTTCGAGTATAGGGTATTACGACTAAATAAAGTGTTCTGGCACTTAATCGTCTCGTTTTACTGTACATCCTGGGCTGAAGCCAGTGGTCAGGCTTTCGGTAAGTCGCTCAGTAAGTGATTCATTTTGCGTTTGCGTACTCTGAACTGGAATCAAGCAACTGGTAATTCGCCGGCCTTGCCACACTAAAACGTGACGTTTCCGGATAAGGGCTGTCTGGAATTGTCCAAGGACCACAAACCTATGTGAAGTCCTAAATATACCTTTGAAGAAGGCAAACACCTCGGTTATCAGTATTCTTGGAAGCCTTGCTGAAAATATTAAACTTCGAGCTTGTTTGCACTCTTTGTCGTGGCTGCTAGAAAGTTCTAGTATGTAAAAAAAAAAAATGTCCTTTCAAGCCTGCGTTCATCTTCTGCAGGTAAAAGAGTAACCGAAGGTAGGCAATATAACGAGCGAAGTGTACACACAACACCCATTCGCAGGTACAACCAGCGATGAAGATCTCGTTAGGTTAAGGCTCAAGCGGTCACCACTCTTAAAATGCTTAGTGCTGCATACAGTCGTCAGCGCACTTGACGCGAACTGGTGTGGCGGCAGGCTGTTAGAGACGTTAACCGCCGTTAACATGGACGACTCGAATATGGGCGATTTTTCAGAGGACCAAGCTTTTTCAGTGTATTTGTGTCTCGTTAAAATGTTAGCTCGCTGTCCGAACAACGGTGAGAATGCACTTAGCCCATTGGAACCCAGGTATTTTTTTTTTTTTGCGTTAATATGCATAGCGATGAAAACAAGATCCGAATGCTCCAACGAGATCTTTGTTGTCGTCAGTTTTCAATTCACCAGTGAAAAGTAGTGCGAAAGTGCAACTGCCTGAGTGATGGTCTTTTTCATTTTGTGGTTTCTGGTTAACAACCTGTTGATTATTCTCGATATCAACTCGCCACGCAGTTTATTCACAGGTGCGCTTTCACATGAGTATACAGTACGTATTGCCCCTCATTCTCGTGTTTTACTTTATTTAATGCGATGCCGTTAAGGAGCCCGTGTCGAAGAAAAGCCGGCGTCCGTTGTCGGTGTCGTTGACCATGAGCGAAATATGCATCAGATATCCCCAGAGAAGCAACCTAGGGGGCCACCGTGGTCACATGCCCTATGTCACAATTCAGATTTTTCGGGTTATTTTGGGACATAGCTCCTGCCTCGTGTGCCTGTCCCGTGTCCTTTTTCCCTTGCGTGTTTGTCTTCCGTTTGCCCTGTAATTTCATGAAACTATGAACCCTCTACAGCTCATCTTCTAGTTGTGTTAAACCATATATGTCATAAATTATATAGTTCATGGAAAAAAATACTAAGGCTAACGTTTTTTTTTCTAATTTATTATAGGCATATTTCATCGCGTGCATTACCATCTTAACCGACACACGCAGACGTGTGAGACTGAGGAGGCCGCGAGTGTGAAAAAGTCGCCGGAAAGGGCCCGCCAATTTTCGCGTGCGATTGTGTGTTCTCTACTGCGCGTAGAAGTGTTATTGTTTGGCTCAGGTGTTCACAACAACGCAATGCAGTGATTGAGCGAGTTTACGTACTCTCATCGGAAGGAGTTTCATAACGGGCATCTGCCGCTTCGTTCTGGAGTTGTTTTAGACTGTAGTTTCCATGCGGTGCCTTGAGCCGTGTGCCATGGTAAATTCTACTTTCCTGACGGTGAATTTTTGGCTCGAAATCAAATTTAACCCGAATTTAAGAAATCTGCTTGGGGTGCAAGGATCGGGAAAACGATTTCATCCAGGAACGAAAGGCTGTGCGTCTACATGTGGCCAGAAAGTGCAGTGTGATGATAAATGCGTACGCGTATAGGATGTAATCCATATGCCTCTCTCAGCTGTCCGCTGCATAGTCTAAAGTAGGACGAAAAATACTGACGAAGTTTCACAAGCCCTCCCTGATTAGAGGTAGGCAATATGGGCGATTGCAGTATACCAGCTGTCAGCCTTTACATCATCGGCTGGTGGCTGTGGCAGTGCACAGCAAATGGATGCACCGTAGCTGCTATCCAATTCAACTGCAGCATTAAGATGATTTGTCTCTTTTTGCTCTTCGCGGAAGCTTGGTCTCTGCCATTACAGAACAAAATTCCGCTTTGTTCGCGACGCGCGCGTTGCACCACGGGATCGCACCGTGCTCCACCGTGGGTCTTCAGGGTGGCGCGGTGCACATTAGTGTCGCAATAGAAATAGAAATAGCAATAGAATATCGATAGAAAAGCTACATGCAGAATGGTCATTTTTACGAAGTCATCCTTGTAACAGTCGACCACGAAGTTTTTACTGCAGAATGCGGATCAGCCTACATGCGAGCAGTGCGCGAATAACCTTTTAATTTTAGAAGTACTAATTTCAAGTCCAGCTCATGCATCGAAAAGGGGTCATTTGTTAAGAAAGATTTACATACAACACGTGTCATTTCGTCATGCATTGTGCTCGGCGATCAGCTCCTTGCTCCACGAACACGTTCTAGGCTAAATTTGGTTAAAACGCATTTGTGTCCCTAAATAAGCTTTAGCTGTGTTCCGGATAATTTTCTGTAATTTTAAACATCTTAGTTTGGCCAGACATCCCACGAACTCGAATTTAACCATTTAATGCCCAAATTCCCCCGAAAAAAAAACAAACCATAACGTCTACATTATGCCAGCTAATATGGTCACATACAAAGGATATGTCAAAAACTGCTTAGCGCCGCTGGAATTTAAGAAATTGTTAGGTCGAGAATTCGCTAAAATGGGTATCTGGTCGATTTTGTTAAACTGGTTCGAGTTGTGCGGAAAACCATCCGGCGAATGGCTCTATTCTTAACGAATGTCGAACAAACAGTTGTTTACACGGACATGCCGATTGCATTTGTAGCAACGGGAATAGATCTGGCCATAGCAGCGTAACCATGTTCTCTCTTGGCAACATAAGGACGCTTTCGGGGTAGTATGTTCTCGTTGATTCCACATGTCACACTATTGTCAAGAACAAACTCGGAGGAGGAGGAGGAAAAACTTTATTTATATTTGATATTAAAATGTGTTATTAGCGGTCGCGGGCTGTCTTCTTCATCTTCCGATGAGTTATTGCAGCCCGTCTTAACAGGGTTGGGGCCCCTGGTCCAGGGCTCCACTGAGGTATGCCGCCAGGCAGGCTCTCCGCACCAATCCGCGCTGGACGGCCGGGTCCTCGCTGGAGAGCATCCCCTCCAACTGTTCCGCACTCGGGTTTTTGTTTATTGCAGCTAGATCCTTGTTTTTCTGACACACCCACGTTATGTGCATTAACGTGGGTTTTTCTCCACACCACGGACATTTGCTGCTGTATTGCGTGGGGTAGATTTTACTTAAGGTATTTAGATTGGGGAAAGTCCCCGTTTGCAGCAGCCTCCAGCCTACTGCATCTTGTTGGTGTAGGCTGTTATGGGGTGGCGGATATTTGAGTCGCGTTCCCCTGTGATAGTTTAGAATGTCTGAGTAGCTCAGGGGTACGGGGTCTGCTGCTGGGTTGTCGAGGTCAGTTTGAGTGGAGGCTCGGTTTGTGTGCTCTCGAGCAATCCTATCTGCCTCGACGTTCCCGGCGATCCCGGTGTGTCCTGGTACCCACATGATTACGTGTTGCAGTTGTTGTTCCTCGGTTTGCGGCATTTTGGCCGATTTAAGGATATGTAGAGCTTTCCGTCCTATTTTGCCATTCATGTAATTTCGGCATGCTGCTTGCGAGTCTGTTAATATTGTTAGAGACCTTCGGATACGGTAGCCCTCCGCCGCCGCCAGGGCGATGGCAGCCTCTTCGGCTTCCTCGGCCGCACAGTCCTTGAATGATGCGCTGGCTATTTCCCTGTGTGCAGAGTTTATTGCCGTTGCTACCATTCTGTTTCTGATTTCTCGAGAATCTCTCGGGTACGCATCCGCGTCTGTGTACAGTGTGTTTTCTTTTTCGGCTAGGATTTGTTGAACGTATTTTGCCCTAGCTTCCCTGCGTCCTTTATGCAAGTTTGGATCCATGTTTTTGGGTTTCGGGGCTTTCCTGAGTGTGTTGCGATAATCGTCAGGTATCCGCTCTGTTCTTCTTGTTTCTTGCAGCGCACCGTCGTAGCCACACCTATTTAGGAGCGCTATCCCAGCTTTGGTTTGTTTTAGCCTTTGTAGCTGCGCCGCAAGTTGGGCCTCTTTCAGCTCTTCAAAGGTGTTATGCAAACCCAGGGCTAGGAGTTTCTCCGTTGAGGTCACTAACTCGGACTGTCATTGGCTTCTGTCATTGCCCTGCCCGTCATTACTGGCGGAATGTTCAACGACTGACTGGTTTCGAAAACAGACGTGGGGTCCGGGTTGTCACGGTATTTCGTGCAGCAGCGGTAGAAGGTAGCGAGGAAGATCATCTTTTAAGCAGGAAGTTCAACACAATGAATTAGCCGGGTATCCTCTGTCTGTCACCTATCAGAGATAATAAAGCAAAGTAAGCTGTACAGACCGGATTTAGCCAGGAGTCGAAAAGGAAAGTTGTACGATATTTTGCGGTAACGTCCTAGAGATCAAACCATCATTGCCTCCGTACCAAGACCATTGCGGTGCCGAACCAGCGATATCTCCATGGACATCTATATTTTCAATTCGTCCGGCGGAGGGCGCCGCGCTTAGAGAAGGAGGAGGAAATCCTCGCACATATAATTGCAACAGCAAAGTCGTGAGAAATTTTGCGTCTTAGCTCCCCAATGACGGCGCCAAGTGGAGGCGACGTGTGGCGGTCGACACCCGAAACTTTGCGAAGCACAGAAAAATTATGCGGAGCGCTTTCATCAAACCTTGACAAGGGATACGTTTCAAGATAATGCAGCCCGCATTGGCCCCCTCGCTGCGGGCCCACTGTGTTTTTGTTTCGTTATTTTATTTTCATGAAAAGCAATGCCTCAGGGACAGTGCGCCTACCCAACCTCTTGCTCCTCCCCCACTCCTGCTTCTCCGCGCAACCCCGCCACGAATCTGCTTGGGCCACCCCTGTTCCGCACGTGTTTGATCTTGAAAAAAAGTAATAGTACTGTTTCGAATTCTTAGCACACTTTTATAATGTCTTCATTTAAATGAGACTCTTACCGTTAGAAATAAAGGTCACGGAGTAAATGAATTTGTCCCCAATGAAGGGGCAGCCTTGGCGGTGGAGCACAACATCACAAATTCAAATATTCGCGCGCTCGTTAAAATGTGCGCGGGGAGAGTGGAAAAGTAGCGCCATCTAGCGAAACAGAACAAAAACTGGTTGCCTGCTTGCTTTGAGAAATTGCTCAAGCGGGTGCACGAATGTACGCAAGCAGCTGTCCTTGTCACTACATGCTAAGACAGAGCCTTCAGCGTTTTCAAAGCTTTCACTTTTTTCAGTATGTAATATCATTATGGCCTTTCGGTGTCGTCGTCACGACCAACGTCGGTCACGAACATAGATTTATCGAACACTTTCGAACGTTGCTAAGAGGCATTTACGATTGCTCCAATGAATTATGCCGAAATTTTCGGCTGGGTTGTCAAAAGGTAAATTATAATTTCACCGCGCTTTCATCCCAAGCACAGAAAATCTGGACAAACGCTTCTAGTTCACGCGGCTGCTACCACAGGCCGCACGGCGCTGAGCATAAGAAAATAACGCGGGAACTTTGAATGGTTGGTATACACCATTGACTTCATCTGGTCGTCAAAACTAGTAATAGCGAACAATGAAAGCATTTCATAAGTCAGATTCTGCAGCGATAGGAAGAGTAGGTCATCAGCATCAACTTATTGGCGCGCCGTGTCACCGCACTCGTTATTTTTCTTTCAACCGATTTAAGCGGTGTTCGCTACTGGCGTCCTAAAGATGGCGCTAGTTGGTCATGTCAGTCGATGTGAAGATAAACTATACCTAGACAGGCGACTTGGTGATACACTGTTAGGGAACAGCGCGAAGGATGCGCATGGAAGTGAGAAAAACACAGGATCAGCGCTGTCTGACAACGTGACGGTGTTTTGCAAAGCTGTGCATCTGTCAGGGATCATGCCTTATGATCGGATGCAGTCCGCATTGAGAGAGATCACTATAAGTTCAGAATAAGAGCACATTACTCAAGTTTGTTAAAAGAAAGAAGCAGTTGCCTTTAACGCGGATCAGCTGATATGCAAGGTAAAAGAAGTCGAATAGAAGAATGTCACCGCAGTATTTGCAACGGCCGGATTCATAAAAGCAACAGGGAAAACCTCCCAAAAATATTTAATGACTATGCCTATCATTCGGCGATGCGGAGCAGTTTTCAAATCCCTTTGGCGGTGCCTTAGCCGGCAGTATATCTGAGTGGTCTTGAGAGGCAGCGCAGCAAAACTCCCTATACCTCGACCCTTCCTCGGTTTTTTACCAGATCCATGGTAAAGCTGACTCATCAGGATGAAAACTCGGGCTGGAGACTACACTTGCAGTGTAAACCATTCAACAGAGACCAGTTAGGCGCTGAATATGCAGCCTGTCTGTCGTTGGAAGTGAAAACCGCCACCACTTTCAATGGGTGTATTCGGGGCGTTGCTCTGGAGCAGTCACTTTCGTTTCAGGGCCATATATGAGACTCTAAATGAGTAGATTTCAGCTTCAACCTGACAACCAACGCATGATGCAAGATAATGGCTTCCCGAGTTATCGCCGTGCTCTGGCGCAGACGCGTCGCTGGTGCGTGGCCTAAGTCTAATCGGTAAACACGTTATGATTCAGGTAGGGAATTACGACTAACATCAAAAGTCGGACCCGTCTCACCGGAACCCTTATAGATTATCTTTTTCCAATCTCTCCGTTCAGCTCGGCAACAGTGTAGTGCAGTGAAGTGCCTGCGTGACGCTATTTCTTCGAGGCAGACCTCAGGCTTCTCTCACTGTTAGACCATGCACATTGTGAACATGACATGAGTACGATTTTGTGACCCACTAGCATCTCTCCCATTTTACCTCATTCACAGATTTGGCTAGCCGCAGTGCTCACGAAACTATTATTTCCACGTGCTCCCATTGGACAAGATTTTATTATTATCGATGACACATAGAGCGCATTTCTTTCCTTGCAGCCGCCATTAGCATGACGAAGTTCGGTTCTATTGACTTACTACGCATCGGTTTCTTGTGCGATTTTCTTCTCAGTTGCATGGAACTCTTCGCATGATCTGCGTTGACTGGAAACGCACCTGCTTGCGTTAAATCATCTACAGCGTGAGTTACGACCACGCTTCCTGTAGAAGCGCCCCCAGCCTTCATAGTGCAGCTCTTGCCGGCTGGCATTTACGGCCGTGCTATACCACACGCACTCAGGAGACAGCACACACGGCCTTATATATATATATGGCACCGACTTGGGAACAACTGGCTTCCTGTAGCCATGCTATTGGACTGCCGGATCATGCGGCAAACACTGCGGGCCACTTTTATCGCGTGTTTGCGTGTGAATCGCCGTGCAATAAACCGCACTCTCTCGCAGTCTGCAAGGAAAAAGAAAAAGGGAAGCGAACTATGATTCGCACCATTAATGTCTCGGAGCGTTAATGTCTCGGAGCTACACAGCCATGGATGATGGCCAGCTAAGACAAAGGGGCGCATTTAATTGCTTCGTGTGCTCTTTGGCTTTGCTTTTCGTAATTGTGAGCTTCTGGGCTTATGCTGGTATATAGGTATAAGCGTTTATAGCTGAAGGCCTGTGTGTTAAAGTGTTATGGTTGCTGAAATGACACCTCCATAGTCTATATACGGCTATTGAACGACAGAGACGATTAGAAATTATGTTTCGATGAGTCGCTCGAGTCGTTCGTTCATAGTGATGTGCACGATAGCATAATGTTAGTTTGAACGCGCGGGATACGGTGTACATTACGATGACGAGTAAAGCGACAGATGGAGGTGAGAGACCACGCTAGTCTAAGCAGTCATGCCCGCGGCGTCGCTTGAATGAGCAATGCCACCGTGACTGGATACGCAACATCAATATGTATGTCTCTTACGCAGTCATTGAAAGTTATGCACTCAAATGCCACAAGCTGTACAGGACACAGAACACCATCTACATCTACTCGCCTTCACTATTTTTGTTGCGCGGGCAGAGGGCTCGTGCTAGGCCAGCAGCCATAAAATCATCTCAGCCATCTGCCATCATGCCTCGTTCTGCTTGCCGCCACTTTACATTTGGTGGAGGCGCTGGGTGTCCTCACCTGCCTGGTCCAGGAGATTCGGAGCCTTTTATCCGCCGAGGTCTTCTGTGGAGTGCTGGTGTTTAGCGCCTATACCAGCATCGCCCAACTCGACTTCACCAGATTCGACCAGCCGCTCTTCCCCGACCCTTCCCCAGCCTCGACCATACCACACGACGGCCAGAAGATGATGATTGACCCGATACTACCAAGTACTGACCCGACGACCACACGAACTAAGGCCTCACCCCAGCCGCAGCCGTTGAGTGGGTGCGTTCATGGGTCACGGCGTGCCATGGCTTCTGGCGACCGGTGGCTCCCGCAGATTTCGTGAACCGGGCTTCATGCGCTAATCTCTTTCATCGTTGGTTGGTTGGTTGGCCTCAAATAAAGATGGCACATACCCACTTCGGAGGAGTGGCCAAGACACAGGCGGTTAATTGCTGGAAACAGGAGCGTTTTGAAGTGCAAAAGGAGTAGTAATAGTATATAGGCTGACAGATTGGATGACTCAAAGACAGGGGTCCTGTTAACTTGGAGATCGAAGACGGGACAATAGCTTAATGTGCATAATCGTATACAACGCCTGAACTGATTTAATTTCGCACTGACTGAGAGCAGGAAGAGAGGAAAAATAAGAAAATAAAAGAAAAAACCCACTCTGAGAGTCGCTTCGTTTATTGAAGGAAATTTTGCACATCAGAGCGGCAAGCACTTTACTTTCTCTGCTCTCTACAGCCATCCAGTCATGCCCATCGTCAACTCCTGCATCTCATCGACTGTGAGATTCTTCCTAGCTCGCGTTCGGGACGATCGCTCGGTGGCTTCGGGCCGTGTTGCGGACTAAGAAGGCGAAAAAGCGGGCAGTGGCGTGGGCGGAGCGCCCGTGCAAGCCGGGCAGCCGTGAAATGATCTCATAGCCATCTGTAATCATATCTCCGCCACGTGACAATATCAAAAGTATTTCATGTAAATTGAGCGACGGATTTAAAGAAAGCGGTACACCGCAGCTGGATGAAACCAACGAAATATTGTTTGCCGTCACGTGATGCTCCGCAGAGTATTTTTGGCTTGGTTTATGGGGGTCTTAACGCCCTAAAGCGACTCCGGCTATGAGGGACGTCGTAGTGAAGGGCTCCAGAAATTTTATATCGCGTTCAATTAGTCGATTAACTAAGATGAATTATGCAAACTTTTTAATATTCACTTGAGGTCGAAGTGCTTTTCGTTAATTTGTAGAAGAGGTTTGGACACAACCGACCCTGCTTTTGCGGCGACGCGCCTCATACGTGATCCATTTTTCCGGCATTTGAAGAAAGCCCGCGAAATATATAAAAAAAACGACGTGGTTGCGCTCATGTGCTACCATAGCGCAGCGTTTATAACTTGTTTTTTTTTTTTTACTGCAACGAAACGTTCGCGCGGACTGTGCCCAATTAAGCGGCCGCCGCTCGCTTCGACGGACTGCGCAATTACGCAATTAACAAAAACGGAGGCTGCGTTTAACTACGCACCTTCACTGCTTTTCCTTCCTTTTTTTTTGTCTGTGCGATGACACAATAAAGCTCCGTCTGAATTTGCTTTCCGTGGACTGCCTATCATTTCTCGTAGACCTCGGCGTGCGTTTTCTGTGTCCCGGACGAATGTGTTGACGCACCTCAAGACTATGCCGAAAGCAGCGTTAGACACTGACTTCGAGACGGTGAGAGCATATGCTAGTTCGTTCATAACAAATTTGACAGCGTTAAAATACGGCAGTGAATAAGAGCAATCACTTTTTTTTTTACATTTCGCGGGATATTTTTAAGTGATAAAAAAAATGACCACGTTGGAGGTACGTTGTTATAAAAACTGAATTGGCTATTTCTCAACCTCTTCTGGAACTTAAAGAAATGCTCTGGGGTCTAAAAGTATTATTACAACATTTGCATAATTAGTTATAGCTAACTGACTAAGTAAGCTCAATTAAAAGATACTCTGATGAGCGCCACACGACGACACACAATTTGTCGCGGCTTCATCGAGCTGCGGAGAACACAGTACAGCTTTTATTGTTAATTCTTGACTCAGTTTCTCCCCGTTCAGGGTAGCAAACCGGCTATTTGTCTGGTTAACCTCCCTGCCTTTCCTCCTCCTCCTCCTTGACTCAGGTTGCGTGAAACACCCTGTATCACGAATAATCAAAGCGATGACATGCATTTGCTGGCCTCTGCTGATATGAAACAAGCCTTTTTTAAATCAAGGACAAACAAACAAACAAACTGCTTGTGAGCTTTATTTCATCGATTCTCGTCTCAAGTGAAGTCACGGCAGCGGGAATCTGTGTGAAATTCTGTTCACAATTACGTGATAGCATTGCGATCCTTCATTTAATCTTCTTACCTCTTAATTTTGCATATATAGTATCGAATAGGTGCTCGTATCAACAAAGCTTTCCGCCTAGAAATTACACTTCGTATAGAACGCGAGCTCGTGCCTCTCTTGATGCGGGGAGGCTTTAATGTGCGTTCGAGCGGCTCTGCTTATTCAAGCACTAAGCCATACGCTGGGCTGCACTGATTTAGTGGGGCATAGGGTTGACATTACGTATGATCAGGGTCGCGGCGAGGTGGGGTTAACCAGGATAAAGCCAGCCCCATACCTACACGGTAAATGTGCTCGACCTCATACGGCACGGTTCCCTTCCCGCCTCCCTCCCTCCCTCCCTCCTCAGAAACCTGATCGGGCACAACAAGCAAAGAAGCTTGATTCTGGCCTCGCCATTGGTCTGAGCGTATGCATATGCAGTATGTATTGTTGCGAAAGGCGTCGGTTGCAGCTGCAACGCTTTCAGGTGGCGGGCAGAAAAAGGTCACATAGTGACACTGAGACGTCTCGGTTTGCCCGACGCGAATTTTTCACTCTAAAGAGTGCCTCTTAGCATAGCAGTTCCGTTTTGCAAGTAGCTTTTGCTAAGTCTGCGTAGCAGAAACAGATTGGCTGTAAGTTATAGCTCTGGTTTCGTCTATAATTTCGTCTATTGTAGACTAAACAAAACAGCCGTTTCATAAAGTGCGTTTGCGATTCAACGGCAAGCAACGCCGACTTCTATTTCCACTAGACCTGGGTACGATCGGTAATTGAAACACCTAACACCAAGACGAAGTAATTAAGTTCTCAAGGTCGATCGGTGGCTTAACAAGCTCGGTCGCCGCTCGAATGATCCCCTTAACAAATCACCAGGCTGTTTATACGCGCAGACATTCTTCATCAAAAACGAGAAAAGGAAAAACAGGCCTGTATAAGTATAACGACAAGAGCGGATTGCAGATGCTTTCACGTAACTGAATCACTCCTCCGTCGGAAGGAGCGCGCCGCTGGGTCATGGTCGAACAGGGACAAGCTTGTCGGCGACGGTCTCGAAGGATATGACCTGTTGTGTTTCCTGATCATGCTGAGCAGTACTCAAAAAAGGAAATCGAAGGCGCCGCGTCGATATAGAGCGAGGAAGAGAGAAAGCAAATAATAAAAGAAAGAACAGGGGTCGAGGCATCGGCGCGAGCTGTTTTGAGGCAAGGGCACCATGTATATCGGCGGCCCGATTCCGCTCGTGACGCGCGTTCGCTTTTCCTCGACGGAAGGATGCGTCGGGGCGAGCCCCTTTCGACACGGGGTGCAACGTGCACGATCGCACGACCGTGACGCATGGCGGCGGCGGACAGCGCCTGCGATTGCAAGACGCGGCCTGGCCGACGGCGCTTTCCCTAATGTACTACAGTACATGCACCGAATTGGGAGCGAGCGCCGGCTGATAAACCCGCCGCGGTGGCTCAGTGGTTAGGGCGCTCGTCTACTGAGCCGGAGTACCCGGGTTCCAGCACGACCGCGGCGGCAGTGTTTCGATGGAGGCGAAACGCAAAGGCGCCCGTGTGCTGTGCGATGTCAGTGCATGTTAAATTTCCCCAGGTGGCCGACATTATTCCGGAGCCCTCCACTACGGCACCTCTTTCTTCCTTTCTTCTTTCACTCCCTCCTTTATCCTTTCCCTTACGGCACGGTACAGGTGTCCGCCGATATGCGAGAGAGATACTGCGCCATTTCCTTTCCCCAAAAACCAATTTACCAATTTTTTTTCCGGCTGATAACGAATCGGTTCGTAACTAGACCCAACGGTATAGGTAGGAGGAGTCATAGGTTATAGTAAAACTTGTGGAAATTGCGCAATGATGAAATCAGCTGCGATATCAAATCTGAAAACGAAATAACGAACGGTGGTGGCCGACGCTGGGTCAAAGGCGGAGCATTCTCCCTCTGACAGTGGAGGGAATTGAAAAATTCAAAATAGAAGAACAATGCCAATGCGCCTACAGTAGTTCTTTACCGGGAACTCGACGAGATGATGATCGATAACTCCGCAATCACGAACTGTTCAGCTGTTGCTCAAAATTCTGTCCTCTTCCTGGCTTTCGTTTCGCCTATGCTGTTCTTTAGAGTTAATGTCGAGCGAAATGACACATCACCCCGGTGTTGTTTTACACCCAGCGTGTGTTGAAGGGAAGTGGTTGTCCCACAGCGAGCAATGTAGTTGTGGAGCAACGTAGCTCTTGTATACAACGGTGAGTACTTCAAGCTGCCATAGCCCAGTGTTAGCCCAATCACATGGGCCGTTAACGAGAATTTGGTACGTGGAACGCAGAAAGGGTGCAATTTGCCAGAGCCTTAGTTGGGGTGACGGCAGCATTTGCTCGAGGCGCCGACACCAATGCCGAAATTTGCACGTAAAATTGTGGTTCGATGCATGGAAACAGTGCTGCGTGACGTATTCACTCGAACAGTCAAAATCGTTTCTTAAAAAAAAAATAAAGCAGTTTTGACTTGCCAAACATCCCCAGAAAAAATATCGGCAGCTATGAGGCCCAAATCATATTTAGCAGTGTGCTTGTAGTATACTGCTTTTTTTTTAAAGGTTGAGGAAACGTATTTTTCCTTTTAGCGTTACGTGCATTACCAGTACTACGGAAAGGTTTTATGGTACATGGTTTGGAGGGGTTTAACGTCCGAAAGCGACTCAGGCTACGAGGGACGCCGTAGTGAAGGGTTCCGGAAATTTCCACCACCTGGGGTTCGTTAACGTGCACGGACATCGCACAGTACATGGGCCTCTAGAATTTCGCCTCCATCGAAATCGACCGCCGCGGCCGGGATCGAACCCGGGTCTTTCGGGTCAGCAGCAGAGCGACATAACCACTGAGTCACTGCGGCGGCTAATACGGAAAATAATAATTATTGGTTTTTTTGGGGGGAAAGGAAATGGCGCAGTATCTGTCTCATATATTGTGACATTCCTTGTGTGCTACGAGGTACATTCCTTGTGTGTGCTACGAGGTACATTCCTTGTGTGCGCTACGAGGTACATTCCTTGTGTGTGCTACGAGGTTCCACGTTCGACGGCGCGGCGTAGACGGAGACCCAGATGACAGGCATCATCAATTACCCAGCCATGCTCGTTGAGAGTGACAACCAGAACGAAGGGGTTTAAGCCCAACCGGACCCAACCGGACCCGCCGCCGCCGCCGCGGGGAAACAGGCTTTATCCTCCCCAATTGGCGTGGCGGTTCCAGGGGCGGCTCTCCCGAGCACATTCCAGGACAAGGGAACTGTCAGCGGGCCAGAGCGCGCCTTACCACAGCCGACGCTATGCGCTACCTCGAAGACAACATTCTTTCCCTCGGACTCAACACGTGAGGGGGGCGAGACAATAAGTGCGGTGGTATGTTTGTGCGCCCAAGTGAAAGCCCTAGCCCCCCCCCCCTCCTTCCCCTCCGGCGTGGGCGTCCTCACCCTAGGGAGTGTGGAGAAGAGGATATAAAAATCGAGAAGCAGTACGGAAGAATAGACGCTCAGGACGACATCATTCGCCAAGAGGGCCTTCAGCGCCGAAGCCCGACGGCGTGCAGCTTCTGCCAGCAACCGCTCGAGCCCAACTCCGGAGCCACTCCATCGCCCCCATGAAGTCGTCGGCACGTAAGCTCGGACGCCCCAGCCTCTGATGTATAATCTTAATCATGTGTAATTATTGAATATATCTGTTTGTTTAAACTGAGCCATACGGTGTCTCTTTGCCTCTCCGTCCCGTGTGGACCTGCGCATTATGGGGGTCATCACACTGGTGTCAGAAGTGGGGTCTCAAAAGCAAATGTCCTCTGAATGCTGCGACATTCATGACTTCAAAATTGTAATCAAAAGGGAATCACGGGACTGATTGTGGGACTTTTACCCCCATTTGAGAGGCTTGAGGCACCGGAGGGCTTGAAAAAAAAAATGTCTTTATCTGAGGGAGCTCCCACTCCACAGCCGTCGCTCGGAGCAAGCATCCTCTGAATGCTGCGACATTCATGACTTCAAAATTGTAATCAAAAGGGAATCACGGGACTGATTGTGGGACTTTTACCCCCATTTGAGAGGCTTGAGGCACCGGAGGGCTTGAAAAAAAAATGTCTTTATCTGAGGGAGCTCCCACTCCACAGCCGTCGCTCGGAGCAAGCATGCTGGCATTAGGAAGCGTCATTCCGACGTTTACGGGAGATAAGACAGGGGTTCCAATCTGCGATTTCTTTTCCATGCTAGAAGAGATTGGGAAAATGGGGGGATGGTCCGATGCTCAAATGCTGGGAATGGCGAGGTGTAAGATGGCAGGAGCTGCTCATGATTTTGCATGGCGAGACGAAAAAGTAAAATCCACAAAATCATTTGCGGAATTTAAGAAGCTCGCGTTTGAGCATTTTGACACTGAACCACGTCACGTGCGAGTACAGAGGTTCCGTGACGCCGGACAGATGGTAGGGGAGGACGTGCGAACGTTTGCGTCGCGGCTTCAGCGCTTAGCGCGCGATACGTTAAGCAGGGAGGAGGAAGGAGACCAGCTTAAGAAGAAATACGCGGAGGATATACTTAAAGAGGAAATGACCGCTTTGTTCGTGGCTGGTCTGCAAGACCCCGTGCGCCGGTTCGTGCTCTCGCGCAAGCCGAGCAATTTCGACCAAGCCGTGGAGGCCGCATTGGATGAGGAACGAAATGAGGCGTTAACGACAGCCGCAGCGAGAGTACGCGTCATAGAGAGAGCGGTGCTCAACCCTGAGGTTGCTCTCTTGACAGAGCGGTTAGATCGCTTAGAACAGCTGCTATCTCAGCAGGTAGAACGCCAGGTTGAAGCGCGCGCTCAACAGCGCCCATTCGCTGGAAACCGGAGACCGCCACAAAGCTACAGGCGCGGTATGCGAGATTTTGAAGAAATCGTATGCTTCGCTTGCCAGGGTCGCGGACACATCGCCAGGTTCTGCCAAAACGTGCGCCGTGGGGAGCCACAAAGAGAAGCAGGCGAGACACGCCCTAAGCAAGCCTACAGCGGGGCTCCAGATACCGAGACAAAAAACTAGATTGTCCTCCCCAGCCTGAGGAGCGTGGGGAGGGAGCAGTGGATGATGAGGTGGTGGTAGTTTGTGTGGCCGACGAGGCATGCCCTGTTGTGCGTTGCAAGTTAAATGGTTGTTGCATGGAATTGTTGATAGATACGGGGTCAAAGGTGACATTGCTTAAGGAGAGCAGTTTTAACACGCTTCGAAGGAAGGGGGACCGCGAGGTGTTGGAAGCGTCTGGTGGTATGGCAACCAAATTTGTAGGCATAACGGGGGATCCTCTTGGCATAAGTGGACTCTACCGGTTACACTTCTCTCTCGGCGGAATTGCATTGGAGCACCCCTGCTACGTATGCTCGGACACGGTGTCTCTGCCAAACGGAGTGTCAGGTATATTAGGGCAGGATTTTTTTAGAAAAGGGAAGGTAGTAGTCTCATTCTCTGAGGAAGAGGTTAATGCGGGCGGATCAAAAGTTCCGTTTTTGAACAGGAGAGGGGCTGAGATTCGCGTTACCGATATTGACACCCGTCAAACAGTGGGATCATTGGAGAAGGTATATTCGCGGGTTGCCGTCAGGCTGATCGATGAGGCGGTCGTCCTTCCTTGGTCGGAGCACATTTTGTACGCGTTTGTGCCTTCAGATGTAGAGAGCGGCGCCGTGGGAGTGCTTGAGCCGGTCGACTCTCTCAGCAATGGCCTGAAGGCAGCCGCGTGCCTCGTGACAGTTAATGACGCCCACAGAGTGCGGGTGGTTAACTGTAGCCAGCAGCCACTGAGCCTTCCCAAGAACAAAACATTGGCTTTCTTCACCTCTGCGATAGAGAAACGTGAGCCCACCGATACGGTACTCGCAACTGTAGAGCATGCTAGTCCTTCGGCTGCTCCAAAGGTGTCGTTCGATCTTTCTCACGTAAAATCCAGGGAGAGGGAGGCTCTGGCTGGTTTGCTGAACGACTACTCGGAGGTATTCGCCGCGTCCAACCTGGATTTGGGCTGCTGTGGCGTTATAAAGCACAGGATAGAAACCGGCACTTCATCGCCCGTTTACCAGCGTGCGTACAGGATTCCTTACTCCCAACGTGAGGAGATGGAGCGGCAGGTGCAGGACCTGATTGATCGCGGCATTGTCGAACACTCAAAGTCACCCTGGGGAGCACCAGCACTATTGGTGGAAAAGCCAGATGGCTCGTATCGATTGGTAGTGGACTACCGCAAACTAAATGCCGTAACTCGCATCGATCCATACCCCATCCCCAATATACAGGAGACGCTTTCTCAGCTGGGCTCTGCCAGGTACTTCACGGTAGTGGACATGGCGGCGGGATTCTGGCAGATAGCAATGGATCCGGCAGATGCCGAGAAAACGGCATTCAACACGCCCTCAGGGCACTATGAATGGAAAAGAATGCCGATGGGTCTGGCCAACAGCCCTGCTGTCTGGCAGAGAACCGCTGATGTTATCCTGGCAGGTCTTCTGGGGAGGCTGTGCTTCGTGTATATGGATGACATTATCATATACAGTGACAGTTTTGAGAACCATTTGCGCGATATTGAGCAGGTTTTGGTGCGACTAAGAGGAGCGGGTCTCAAGCTGAAGCCCTCTAAGTGCCAATTCCTCAAAAACGAGGTGAAATACCTCGGGCACGTTGTTTCAGCTGACGGCGTGCGACCGGACCCTGAGAAACTAAGGTGTGTCTCAGATTTTCCATCCCCGACTAGCGTCCGCCAGGTCCGGCAGTTTCTCGGCCTGATCGGTTACTACCGAAGGCACATAGAGGAGTTCGCCAAGCTCGCTAAGCCGCTCACCGCCTTAACAGCCAAAAATGTCGCCTTTCGCTGGGACGAAAACGCGGAGAATGCTTTTGGGGCCCTGAAAAGGAAGCTAATGAGTGCACCGCTGTTGCGCCACCCGGATTTTAATTTGCCCTTCGTTATGGCCACAGATGCGTCAAAGTTCGCAGTTGGTGCCGTGCTATCTCAGGTTATCGAGGGCAAAGAACATCCCGTTGCTTTTGCTAGCCGACAGCTGAGCCCCACAGAGCAAAAGTACGGAGCTACGGAAAGGGAGTGCCTCGCCGTTGTCTGGGCAGTAAAGCACTTCAGATGCTACCTTTACGGCCGCAAATTCAAGCTAGTCACAGACTGCCATCCTCTGAAATGGGTGATGAGTGTCAGGGACCCTAGCTCGCGACTCGCTAGATGGAATCTACACCTGCAGGAATACTGCTTTGAAGTTGAGCACAAGTCAGGAAAGACGCATCTGAATGCTGATGCACTCAGCCGCACAGCTGCCGTGGCAGCTATAGATGAGTTTGTCCCCGTAGTCGACCCCGCCGAATTACGCACAGAGCAGTGCAAAGATCCTGACCTGAAGCGAATAATCGAAAGCTTAGAGGGCGCACCGTCTCACCCCGAACAGCTAGGTTATTTCATTGGCAAAGACGGCACCCTGTGTCGGCGCACGAGGCCAACCAGGAAAGGGAGACCAGAGAAAACCGCTTGGGAGAGAGTCGTCATACCTCGGTCGTGGACAGAAAGGGTTCTTCGCGCGTTTCACGATGCGCCATGCGCCGGTCATTTTGGCGTAGCGAAGACACGCAGGCGTGTGGAGCGTTTGTACTTTTGGAGTGGCATGCGACAGGATGTTAGAGACCACTGTGCGAAGTGTCATTCCTGTCTCGAAAGAAAAACACCCAAGGGACGAAGACCAGCTCCAATTCAGCCGTTCCCTGAGGTTTCGGCTCCCTTCGAGCGGACAGGTATGGACATAATGGGCCCATTGCCCACGACCACTTCCGGAAACAAGTACATTTTAGTATTTGTCGATCACCTTTCAAAATACGCGGAAGCGGTAGCACTCCCAGATCAGAAGGCAGACACGGTTGCAAGAGCATTTGTCGAACAGATCGTGCTCCGACATGGACCCCCGAGGCAACTCTTGACAGATCGGGGAACGAACTTCGTGTCGCAGCTAATGAGGAGAGTTTGCGAGCTGCTTAAGATCGCTAAGAAGCAGACAACACCGTACCATCCGGCTTGCAACGGCGCGGTGGAGCGACTGAACCAAACCGTGGCCGGGTTCCTGTCGCATTTTGTTTCGCGCGACCAGCGGGACTGGGACTTGTGGCTCCCGTATGCAATGTTTGCCTACAATTCCGCAGCACACGAGAGCACGGGCGAATCGCCATTCTTTCTTCTCTACGGCCGAGACCCGGACCAGCCTAGTGAAGTGCCAGAGGGCCCCCGTCGTGTCCCATACGCTTCACTGGACGACTATAAGGTGGAGCTAGAATCGCGCTTGCAAGTGGCGAGGGACATCGCAAGGGAGGCCTTAAAGAAAGCGGCGAAGCGCAGGAAGGAGGTGCACGATCGCAGTGCTAGAGACGCGCCGTTTAATGTGGGGGACAGCGTGTACATTGAAAACTGCCAAAGGCAGATTGGGCTAGCTCGTAAGTTCCAGACGAAGTGGAGAGGACCGTGCGAGGTTGTCGAGAAGCTTTCTCCGGTAAACTTCAGAGTCCGAGACGTGAACCGGCGCTTGATAAGGATACACGCAAATCGCCTCAAGTCGGCACCGGTTCAGTATTCACGAAATGAGGAAAGGGAAAGCGCGGATTTTGATGGGGACAGAAGTGAAGCGGAGCGCGCAGATAGTTCGCAAGAAACGCCCTCTCCTGCATTTGTTCGGCAGGCGCCAGAGGTGACGGCCAGAATGCCACCGGATTTACTTCATGCATTGCTAGAAGAAGAAGCGCGCGAGGTTGCCGCGCAGATAACGCCAGGAGAGGCTCCTGCCACGAGCCCTCGCGAGTCCCAAAGCAGACAAAGGGTCACAGACTTACTTAGTATGACTCATGAAGGCCGATATCCGCTGCGAAATCGGAAAGCTAAGTCGGACTAATGGTGTAAACAGAGCGGAGTTGTGAACTGGTCAGAATTGTGTAATGCCGCAGCTCATAACATTGCTATATGCGTATGTGTTAAGTTATCGGAGTTAGTAGTTAAACCTTTCTGTCATTAAGTAACACCTTCACAGGAGAGCATGCGGAGCGCATGCAGAACCTGCCCTACTTCCTTTCGTTATCTATATTTTTGTCTGTGCCGTGATCGTGCTAGAAGTGGGAGCTCCTTTGTAACTGTGGTAAATTTATTTCGTCCAGTTTGGACTAGAAAGGAGAGGCTTGGGGGCTGAGTTTCATGTTTATCTGTAAAAGAAGATCAGTGCTGCCCCTGGAGACGCCAGTTATGACAGCGGAGGCATATGGTGTTGTGCAGTGGTGTTGAGTGCAGCGAAAAGTGTTTTGTCGGATGCACTGTGCGAGGCGATTCAGAAAGACAAGGGGTGCTGCAGGGACTCAAATGTTCGGAGAACATTCTTCTGGAGGGTGAGCGAGTGTGACATTCCTTGTGTGCTACGAGGTACATTCCTTGTGTGTGCTACGAGGTACATTCCTTGTGTGCGCTACGAGGTACATTCCTTGTGTGTGCTACGAGGTTCCACGTTCGACGGCGCGGCGTAGACGGAGACCCAGATGACAGGCATCATCAATTACCCAGCCATGCTCGTTGAGAGTGACAACCAGAACGAAGGGGTTTAAGCCCAACCGGACCCAACCGGACCCGCCGCCGCCGCCGCGGGGAAACAGGCTTTATCCTCCCCAATTTGCGTGGCGGTTCCAGGGGCGGCTCTCCCGAGCACATTCCAGGACAAGGGAACTGTCAGCGGGCCAGAGCGCGCCTTACCACAGCCGACGCTATGCGCTACCTCGAAGACAACATTCTTTCCCTCGGACTCAACACGTGAGGGGGGCGAGACAATAAGTGCGGTGGTATGTTTGTGCGCCCAAGTGAAAGCCCTAGCCCCCCCTCCTTCCCCTCCGGCGTGGGCGTCCTCACCCTAGGGAGTGTGGAGAAGAGGATATAAAAATCGAGAAGCAGTACGGAAGAATAGACGCTCAGGACGACATCGTTCGCCAAGAGGGCCTTCAGCGCCGAAGCCCGACGGCGTGCAGCTTCTGCCAGCAACCGCTCGAGCCCAACTCCGGAGCCACTCCATCGCCCCCATGAAGTCGTCGGCACGTAAGCTCGGACGCCCCAGCCTCTGATGTATAATCTTAATCATGTGTAATTATTGAATATATCTGTTTGTTTAAACTGAGCCATACGGTGTCTCTTTGCCTCTCCGTCCCGTGTGGACCTGCGCATTATGGGGGTCATCACAATGTCGTTGGACACCTGAACCGCGCCGTAAGGGAAGGGATGAAAGAGGGTGTGAAAGATAAAGAGAAATAGGTGCCGTAGTGGAGGGCTCCGGCATAATTTCGACCACCTGGGGATCTTTAACGTGCACTGACATCGCACAGCACACGGGCGCCTTAGCGTTTTGCCTCCATAATAACGCAGCCGCCGCGATGTTTCCAGATTCTCTCGTTGCATGCTCTAATTACGTCGCTCGTCTGTCCGCACAACTTATTAAGATTCGACGCTGTCCATCGACAGACGCGTTGCTACCGGGTGCTGCAGCGGATGCCCACTTGCTTTTTGTTATTTTCAAATCACAAGCACAGCTTTTTTTCTTTGTTGTGTTCTGGCAATTACTGACAGCGTGGATAAGTGGGGCGCGTACCGGCGAAGAAACAGAATGGCGAGATGCGATCTTTTTTGGACAGCAGCAAGAAGTTCTTTAAATTGAACCTTATGTTTGGCAACGAACACAACACGGTGACGACATATGTGGTTTAGCGTCTCATAGCTGCACATGGGCTAAGTGAGGAACGCCGTACTCTGGAGGGCCTCAGGATTAATTTCGACCACCTACGGTTTAACGTTAACAGACGTCGCGCAACATGCGGTTGTTTCTGCATTTTGGTCGAGAGCGAAATAAGGCCCCCAGGGCCGGAATTCGAACCCGCGGCCTGGGGATGAGCACCTGAACGCCACAGCCGTTGAGCCACCGCGAAGATCTGAACACGATCTTTAAAGGGGCAGTGTATGTGCGCGAATCGCAACTGAGTGAAGCGACGGAATAATCTACCGTACGCCCCTTTCGAGACATGCAGTAGCTTGAAAGCAGAGATTCTGTACAATTTCCCTCCATTAATTCCTCAATTCCGTTCGCCTTAATTCCACTGGATAGCTCATGCAGACTAAGGGAAAAAAAAACGAGGCATGAGATAGAACAAGGAATGGACATTTATACAAGAAAGGCTTCGCAAATGGTAACATGCCGTGCACACTTTACGCTAACAACGGAGTCCGTTGTTGCTCTATTAACTGTCTGTGATGCCTTGAAAGAAATTAGGTACGTACATAGCTGCGTTTGATTTGGGCTTAGTTGGCTCACTCGTCTTCCATTTTGTGTCCCCAGTGCTGCGCTTTGAAATACGTTGATTCGAGAGCAACTGTCGGGGATTGAGGGCCGGTGAAAGAATTTTATGAAGAGGATTCATCCTTGAGGCGTTTGCAAGTAAATGAGTAAATGATTTTCACTGTCTTCTGGTCTTGCAGCCCATATCTTTTGACTGATGAAGAGCTGAAACACTGAAAGACCTAAAATATGCAAAATAAAAAGAAACAAACACGCAGTGTCGCTTCCTGTCCGACTCGCCGTATGCATGCGAAGCGACAGGACAAATGTTTACCGAAATCGGGTGTCAAGTCGGGCAGTTATTTGGAACCTAGGAGCCGAATTCCTCCGCACAACAAAGTTTTTTTCTCTCTCTCTCGTAATAAAAGGCACGTCGTGATAATCGCAATCATCATCGTTTTTCAAGGATCGAAAACCCTCTCAGATCTGGTTTTCGTCCCGCTGGCTCCGAGCGACTTTGGCAGCTTTTGGGTACTACGCTACCATTTACGCACTTTCGAATACACTCTGGACAGGCGAAACCAGAACCTAGAATTTTTATGTCAACGCGCACACCCAACGGCTTTTTTCTCGCGGCTCACGATTACTTCTTTTTACGCAAAGAGGAACTTTTCCCACGGCCGGTGCTTCCGCGCCCCTCCTGCTTTGCTCCTCCTCGCACCGGCATCTTTCTTCGCCGCCCATTCCCCACCGCATTGTGTCGCCTCATGCGCTGATCATGTGTCCACCCACTTTTGCATTCCCCACCATAAGACGGCGGCGGCCATTAAGGCCACCGAACGCGGACATTCCCTTCCTACCTCGCACCCCTCGCCTCCCTTGCGTTTCGTGGCCTCACGCTCTAATGAAGAGCGCAAACGGTGCCTAATTGAGGAGGCGGCTCTTGCCTTTGATCTCTCGAGTCGTGTGCGCGTATGCATGCGTGTGGTAGAGAGCGGAGTTGAGTGGGAGGGGGCAGTCCGGCGGCCGGTGCTTCTGCTGCTGCTGGCTGGCGAGCGCGCAGCTATAGAGCCGGCTTCAGCACGCCTGACTGTGTCTCAAGAGGGCGGGAGAGCTTCACACTTGCGTCCAACTTGGTGGGGTCAAGGAGATGCTCCTGCGCGCTTGGCGATCGTACCGGGCACGCCAGGCTCGAGGGGAGAAACTGCGCGGGGGGCAGACGACGATTGTCTGGGTGGCTACCGCATTGCCGGTGCATGCGAGAGGCAGCCGGACTTTTGGAGGATGCTGGCAGCGCCTTCTCTTTTATCTTCTTACAACGATAGCTGCGCAGGGTAGCGTCATCGGCGTTAAATGCATCGCAGTCAGTGACGTATCTCCTCTTGAGGTCAGTGAGATAAGATAGATAAGCTAGATAGATAAGATAGATAAGATAGATAGATAGATAAGATCGATGTATAATATCGATAGATAAGATAGCTAGATAGATAAGATAGATAGATAAGATAGATGGATAAGATAGATAAGATAGATAAGATAGATGGATAAGATAGATAGATAGATAGATAGATAGATAGATAGATAGATAGATAGATAGATAGATAGATAGATAGATAGATAGATAGATAGATAGATAGATAGATAGATAGATAGATAGATAGATAGATAGATAGATAGATAGATAGATAAAGAGGAGGAGGGAAAAGCAGGGATGTTAACCAGAAAGGGGTTCCGGTTGGCTACCCTGCACTGGGGAAGAGGAATTAGGTGACTAAAAGGAGGAAGAGAGAAGGGAAAAAAGGCATAACACACACACGCACAACGCTGTCACAATTTGTCACTCAATCCAGTCGCTCTCAAGTAGGCAATTGAGGTCAGTGAGAATGCTATTAATGTACCACGGTGAGTGGCAGTTGCCGTACATATGAGATTCGGGAGTCTATTGTAGTGGCGCTCTCATGAGATGGTGGCAAAGGGGGCGCAGTTTTATGACCGTAAATGATTTCGCTTCTTCCCCTTTGAGATGCGCGAAAAGTTTAGGAGGTTATTTTCTCATTACTGTGTCGCTTTTTTAGCCCATCAGGCAGCCTTATCCGCTCAGTCTTGCCTCGTAATTTCACTTTCATCCCATCAAAGCTACGGACGTGTGACTGCCTTTTCTCTATCTCTCACCATTTTTTTTAGTTTTTAGTCTTTAATGGGGTAACGTTTTCACAGTGCCACTGACCAGTATGGCTGTTATGTGCTTGGGACTCTACCAGCTGCGGTCCGAATCCCTTGCAGTGTACTGCGCCACTCAATGAGGCATGTAGCACAACCATCGTTGCTCTCAATACTAGAGGGTTTGTTGAGGAAGACTTTGAACAGCTATGGGAACAGCTCTTGATTCGCAGGGGAAGAGCGATGCTGGAAGCAAGACAGATTTGCTAAAAACGCCAAGAGCAAATACGGTAGAATAAAAAAATCAGAATAAATATTTTTTGCGTAAATTTTCTGCAGTTGAGTTTTATTTAGAATCTGGATAAAAGCCAGAAAGAGATTTAATTCCTCTTAAATGAACTAATCACGCGCACAACCTGGACACATTACTTATTGTGTAAATAGTTTGTACATATTACTTCTCCCCCTGTCCTCTATTCCTGTCCCCTCACCTCTTTCATTTCATTTCTCCATTCTGCCTGCTGTCCTTTATTTCCGCTGCCCCAGCTCAGGTGCTTCAGTATCGATGGCAGATGCCGGGGCTAGCAAAAATCTTTTCCTTCCTTTTTACTATTATTTTTTAATAAAACCACTACCACTACCACCACCACTCTCAACCGCTAGAGCGTGTGTGTACAGAGTGTCTGTGTACTGAGGAAATTACCGACTCGTAATAATAATAATTGTTTTTTTGAGGGGAAAGGAAATGGCGCAGTATCTGTCTCATATATCGTTGGACACCTGAACCGCGCCGTAAGGGAAGGGATAAAGGAGGGAGTGAAAGAAGAAAGGAAGAATGAGGTGCCGTAGTGGAGGGCTCCGGAATAATTTCGACCACCTGGGGATCTTTAACGTGCACTGACATCGCACAGCACACGGGCGCCTTAGCGTTTTCCCTCCATAAAAACGCAGCCGCCGCGGTCGGGTTCGAACCCGGGAACTCCGGATCAGTAGTCGAGCGCCCTAACCACTGAGCCACCGCGGCGGGTCCGACTCGTACGCAAAATTGAGTTTTCTCTCTCTCCTGAAGGGATAAAAACTGCAGGGGTTAATGTGCAGTGAGCACTGCACAGGTTCGAGCAGAACTACGTGGAACTTGCTGTTCGGTTCAAAGGGGTTACCCACCGCCGTGTAGAAAAAGTCACGAAACATCTTTCATGCTAAACCTTTAGTGATAGTTGCTTGTGCACAATGCCTTCAAATCAAATAAAACCAGTTTACTCAGACATGAACATGTTCAGAAAGAACATGCCCACGGGATGAGGCATAAGCAAGAAGCTAATAGCATACTTCCTGACGAGGCCTCACCCCGGGTAACACATCAGTGACAGAAAGGTGAACAAATTCATTTCAAAACAAAAGGACAGGCTCTGTTAAACACGTACAGCGTTTTCTCTATGAATATATTATACGCAGAAGATGCGTTCTCTGTTTTAAATACATCAACCCAGATAGTTTCAGACATAAGCCAACAAAATTTGGCAGTGCTCTTTTGGTCATAGGTTATACGTATGTAGACAGAAGTGTCCCGTTCCTTCATATGCGAAAAAAAAAAGTGCCGAGAAAGGGAAGATGATCGCTTATTCCCGAAGAGAAAACACCGGGTCTGGCATTACTGGGTAAAAAGATTTGTGAAACATGCATCGAGTATGGATTCCGTCCGACAGATTATTCTAGTGGACATGTCAATGATGTTCTCGCAGGCATAAGATAACATCATTTCCATTTATAAGATTTGCGTCGGATTACCATTCGTAATATCGATATTCAGGTCGCCTAGTAATATAACATGCATTTTGTGTTGACTGGTGAATTCGAAGAAAGTCTCAACAAGCTGAAAAAAAAAACACGGCCGCATCGCTATGAGGGGGACAGTGCACCACCAGTAATACCTATATTATGATACAGTATGATAACTTCAAAATGATCAGTCACAAGTGAGAAGTTGTTCAGTATGTCAAAGCGTAGGCAGTTCTTTACGAACAGACATACTCCCCCTCCGCGTTTGTTTACTGTAATACTTCATAATACCCTGCGAGTGGTATGACATCCTCATGACAGCTGAACCAAGTTGCCGTGAATGCCAAGAAGTCAAATTTGTACACTAGTGATCTCATTTCGACTTCAATACATTCGATTTTATTTTTGAAACTCTGAGCATTTAAATGATAAACGAATAGAGACTTATCTACAGAGTAGCTAGCAGCTCTGACTGAGTCATTATATGACTCAGTAATGAAACAAGGCATGGAAACGAAAGGAGGATCATCGTATAAAACCTGCTTACGAGGCCAGATTACAGTAGCTTATTCAAATCTTCCTCGCATCGAGTCCTGATGGCATTTGCACCTGCTTCTTTTCGAGCGTAAACTTTCCCTTCCTTTGTCCAGGCAAATTCTTTTTTCTTTGGCTGCACATTTCGCAAGCCACAACAGCTTTTTGTTTAGAGTAGCCAAGTTGTCAACAAAGTAGACCTTAAGGCTTGTACGCTTTGCCATCCACGTTGTTTTTGTCGATCTTGTCGCAAACCTGATTAGTACAGCCGGCACCGTGTTTGGTCGAGCGGGCAGACGATGCAGACCTTAAATATCGCTCTCTGTGAGGCATGGCAAATTGAGCTGATTCGCAAGGTGATTCAATTTTGCCACCAGATATTCATTTGCTGATAGGCATAATCCGCGAATTTCCATGTTCTGGCAGCGATTGTATCGTTCCCTACCATTCAGTTCAAGTTACAACTTTCCAATTTCATCTGTGTCACGTTTCTTTTAACACCGATCTCTTTTTCACGCCTGTCTGATGCCGGAAGCAGCTGATCACAAGTGTCGGACATGCGTCCAGCAGACACTTCGGTGTTGGTTACAGCTTGTTTTAAGAATGATAGGTCATCCAAGTTTGCTGAGAGAGTGGCTAAGGTTTTGCTTGTCTCAGCAAGTTGCTGAGTCAAAGCAGGGGAGGAAGGACTTGTATGGGGCCCTTCGTCGGCGCGGAGATTTGGTAAACGACATGGTTGGTTTATGCGGGTTTAACGTCCCAAAGCGACTCAGGCTATGAGAGACGCCGTAGTGAAGGGCTCCGGAAATTTGGACCACCTGGGGTTCTTTCACGTGCACTGACATCGCACAGTACACGGGCCTCTAGAATTTCGCCTCCATCGAAATTCGACCGCCGCGGCCGGAATCGAACCCGCGTCTTAGTAAACGATATGTTGGGCATCTCATGGTTTTTCTTTCTTCAATGTTCCTCTTTTTATACGCATGCCCACTGACATCAAGCACATTTACCCAGGTGGTAATTAATACTGGCGGCAGACTGCACATTCTATCATCTCTTCTCCAGCTTGAAAAAAGCTGATAGCAGGAAAGGCATGCATCATCAGGCAAAGTTGACATGGCGACGAAACAGCGTAAGGGTACTACATAAGACTTCCGCGACTAAGAGGCAGCAACAGCAGCGGCGGTGGCGCAAAAAGATACAGCACAGTAAAGCAAGAAACCAACCTGTAACATGAAGGCAGGTTTTTAGGTTGCTGGTCGATAGCCGTGGCCGCCACCACTAATGCCAGACATGCGAAGGGATGCTGCGTTGCATCTGGTTTTTGTAGGCGGAACAGGGTGCTACCACTGAAATGGCTGCACAGATTGTCTAGTGAAGTTGGCAGCCATCGAAAAGACTGGCCATCCGTTGACACTGTAATATTGTCACGTAGTGGCGGCAATCCGGAAAGCAGAACGATAGCGAAATGGCGCCTAAATAAAATCTCTTTGTTCGGGCTGACTTGCGCCCACAGTGGACTGAAATCACTCGGCGGCGGCGTAGCAGCAAGCGCACTCGGCGGTCGTCGAACGGAATGGCCGCCGCTCCCGGCCGTGCTGATAGCGAAGTTTCAAGATGAAGCGTGCAAAGTTACTAGAACATTCTGGAACGAGGTAGAAGCGGCTCCGCCTGGATGCGATCAATCGATATAAATCTGGTCGCGTTTTACATCGCAAACAGAACGATAAAGCGGCGTGACGACTGTTTTGAAGAATGAACAAACAAACACTACAAAGGTTCGCGGCAATATGAAGGCAGGCTTTTAAGCTGCTGGTCGATAGCCGTTGCCGCCACTGCTACTGTCAGGCGCGTCACTCACTTTCAACCAGGGAAAGAGCAAGCGTGGCTAACGGACGCAGCTGTTATCACTTTACTTGTCCGCTCCAGCACAGGAAAGCGCATAATGCTTTGATTAGAACCAGTCTTGTTAGGGCTATCGGGAATATGGATGGATGGATGGATGGATGGATGGATGGATGGATGGATGGATGGATGGATGGATGGATGGATGGATGGATGGATGGATGGATGGATGGATGGATGGATGGACGGACGGACGGACGGACGGACGGACGGACGGACGCATGGATGGATGGATGGATGGATGGATGGATGGATGGATGGATGGATGGATGGATGGATGGATGGATGGATGGATGGATGGATGGATGGATGGATGGATGGATGGATGGATAAGGCTGAACCCTTTAAATGGGGCGGTCGCTCAAGCCATCTAGCCATGACTCGTAAAATTTTGCTCTTGTCTTGATTTTCGCCACCAGATAACCTTCGCTTAATTACTTCTGCCCGCTTAATATCCATTTTTCCTTCACTGTCCTTAAAACCCCAATGCTTTGAATAAATCAGCCCCGCTGCTTTCCACTGTAGGGTGAAGCCCTTTGCAGAAAAGTATCAAGAGTTGGGCCGTCTCCTCCTCCTCTCCACACGCACCGCACAACGTGTCTATCTCGTAGTACCTGACTCTGTATGTCTCAGTCCGCAAAACTCCCGCCCTGGCCTCGAACAAGAAAGAGCTTCCCCTACAATTATCATAGATATTTTCTTTGCCAATTTCCTGCTTAAAGATCCTGTAGAAGCTTGGGCAAGTTGGTGTGACATGGTTTTTTCAGCAGCGCAGGGGACAAAGGACCTGACAAGTGCACAGTCACGTCATTTGTCCCCTGCGCTGTTAAAGATCCTGTATGTTCCCAGTGCCGATTTCGTCAGCATCCACCGAGATGTGACCGCCGCGGCCGGGATCGCACCCGCGTCTTTCGGGTCAGCAGTCGGGCGCCGTAACCACTCAGCCACTGCGGCGGCGAAGTGGTCGGTGATATGAGGCCATACGGGCATATGTGCCTTATGCCCATATCAGTCCTGGTTAGGTTAACGGAACTTGAATCACTTGAATCAACCTCGTCACTTCGGCCGATTCGCTGTCCTCAACTGCTTTTATTCTTCTTTGCTATCAAATGTCATCTTAATTGACCATAACTTATCAGTGTTGTGTAATATACGTCCTGCCCCCCTTTCATCCCTTATTCTGTACTCATGCTTGCGTTTTTGTTCTGTCTTTATTATAAGAATCACAGCGTACGAGTTAAAATCGTTTATCGTACCACACGTTTTGTTTTCGTGCATGTAACGCAGATAAAGACCACTAATCATTGCGTTGATGTCATCCAGTAATTTGTGTGTGGAGTTGTGTGCGCGCATGCGCACGAAAGGTTTACGCGCTGGTACATATGGGCGGTCCGTGTTCCTCGTCGAGACATCTAACTCGACTTTTCGTCTGCTTTAGTTTCTTTATTTTTATTTTTTGCTATGCAGTCCTTTTTCGATATGCGTGGCTATGCGCTTTTGCGTCATAAGGTGTCTCCCATGAGCACCTCACCAACTCTGCGAGCATGTTATTCATGAAGCGTAACTACGCCAGCAAAGACCGCGCAACGTTCTCGGCAGCTTCGCCTGGCTGCAGTTTCAGGGTGTGCGGCTTCGTGAAATGTGAACACACATGGAGATGTGTTTATGCGATGACCTTTATTGCCAAGTGAGAAAAACCCGAGTGACGAATGACTGCGACCGGTGTAACGTGCCGAGGAGTAGTCAAAGTTGTTTACCGTTAGTGAGTTTTGGGGCAACACAGAATTCCCAAAGCGAAACGGGCCCGCGACAACTGAACCTAGTGCAAACGACAGCAGGTGAACATGGTATATATGTGATTCTGCCAGCACGCTGTCCTTTTTCTTTTTTTGCTCATTGAATATTCGACAGAATACGAGAACAAGCGGTTAGAAAGGCGCAACTACACCTTCAACAAGACGAATGTCTGTCGATTCGCACAGTGAGCACTCTCTTGCGAAGAAGCTCCGTTAGCGACATTCAGTGCGTTCACCGGCAGCCGAGCGCCATAACCACTCAGCCACCACGGCGGCTGCTGCGGCAGAAACAGAGACGATGTAATCAATAAATACGGTTTTATTTATATCACAAAGGCGCGACAGTGTGCAACAAACTCTGTTGAAATCGACACCGACTTTGGCATCGATGACGCCCCAGCAACTGCGCGTACTGAGGACAACCTTGAAGATACACTAAGAGCGCTAGTGTGCAGCACAAATTAATAATGATACTAGGAACTGGCTTACACAAGCTCTGTGCCAACTTGCAGAAGCAAAGAGAAAAAATAAAAGGGCGCTGCACGCGATGGCGAGAGATTCTGTCGCCATTGCGCAGAAGGTTAGGCTTAGTACATACACAAAAACACGCTTAAATCGCATTCTGTCCTTGCAGTTGCGGCTTTCGAAATATAAGATATGTCGTTTACATCTATAATCTTTTGTACTTCCGCCAAGCTTGGCAGATAATCGAAGCGGCCATCTGGGCAAAAAAAAAGCGCAAATATCAGCGCTTTTCGCAGGTTATATCGCACGAATTCGGCCAAAACAGGCGATAAACATTGTCTTTTACCGCAGTGCAAAACAAATGCGCAACTCAGCGTGAAAGGCAGTAAAATAGCACGTTTGCATACGATACATTAATGGTATTGTCGGATGCCGCGATGAAGCTACAGTAACCAAGACTAAGACGGAGGCATATCTTATGATGCTTTAAGTCCTTTTAACATAAATTCTGTTCAGTGCTTAGTGTCTGATTTGTCCTGTCCTACGCTCACGCAGGCTCCGCATGGGAGGTAGTAATTTGCTCATACGCTGAGATGTCCGAACTGGTTGATATGCTCGGGAATCAAAACGTTAGGAATTTAGAGGGTGATGTTGCAGAAGGCTAACGATTTTAAAGTCTTAAGACAAGCAATAAAAGATTGAAAGTTTGGGCATTACAATAAGATGGAGCTCCAGCCTTGGAATGTAAAGTGCGAAGTGAAGCTCTCAACAGTTCTTGTGAGAATGCTGGAAACAGATAACACAAAGGGAGTCACTGGCCGCGGCTGCCACAGAAACTGCATGGCAAAAAACAACCCTGAAAATAGGAGACACTCAGCTATCTCTGAGCATCAAGGGCAGTGTAACTTTGGAAAAAGGAAAAGAAATTTTAAAAATGATAACAGCGGTAAGAAGAGATATGGAAGGCGGGGGAGGGGGAGAAGATACAGATGCACAACCTTGGAGCAACAGTTCTGTCACATAGCAATGAAAAAAACAAGAATCTTTGCATAGGGCACAGTCGAAGGCATTGCAACAAGGTAACCTCGCTTGAAGAAAGAGAAACAGAGCATACACGTCAAAAAGAAGCGACACGGAACACTGCATACTGTGCACTGGATCACAAATGGGCAGAGCGCGCACCGTGTAAAACAAAACAAAACAAAACAAAAAGGAACCCAGGGGACACCGCGTAGAACAGCGTCTTTGATCAGCGCCTAAAATGGCACACAGTCATCAGCGGCGTGACGAGGAAGACCGCGAGCAGGAATGAAACCTGTCGTTTCATATTACTATCACTGGCGAAGTTGCCATTCAAGAAGACAGCCCGCTTTTTTGGTTTTGTTCTTGAAATGGCACTTGCTGAAAGTACCAGCGATATTGCTTTTCTAGTATTCAACACTAATCGCAACAGATGGCGCCACACCACCGGCAACGTGCTGCAATATATGGACCGCCTTTCTCAGGAACAGTCGACACCACACTCCACAAATGTTTGCAGAGCTGGAAGTGAAACATGGTGGCGATATCATAAGTCACAGATTTGAAGCAAAAGTGCTCGTGCTTCCGAGACCGCTTAGGTTACGTACGAGGCTTGCGTGATTCGTCGTCAAGTGCGAATAATGTTCGAAAGAGAAAAATGGCACTCCGCAGATAGAGCAGTCCAGAAAAGACCGCGCCTGGCTTCAATTGCCAAACAAACGGGAAAACTGTGCATGAGTTTGGGAACACACGATACTGCTTACCTATAGGAAACAAAGGAAAAATTCACAAGCTTGTGTTTTTGTAAGATGCCATATCATCCGCGTTATTTTTCTTTCAGCGTAGAGGAATTTTCTTCAGGATGAAACACTCAACTCTAGACCACAATGACACACCATGTTTCTCTTGCGTTTTTGTGTGGACGCAACGCAACTGAACACTCGAGACGCCTATCGTGCGTCATGCTGACTTAGAACATAACTTCACCCGAAACTAGGAGTCCACAGCCGGCTGAAAAAGTTGAGGGACGAGTAAAGCCGCGAGATACAAGACTTTTCTTACAGCCTAGGCCATACTACAGTCGAAATTGCTGCGAGCGAATGCCGCCTGAACTTCGTCAAGGTGGCAACAAAAGTGTGATAACTAATCTTTTCCTAAACTGTGGAAGCCAAATGTACTAGTAGGATCGCGTGAGCTTCTAGTGCACCTTTGGGAAGCATGCTCCACTCATTTCTGGAAGCCTGCTAATTCCTTTTGCTTCAGTATTTACAATGCGCGCGTCCGGGCAGTCTAGGTGTAGTTATTCGCAGCTAGCGAGCGAGTTTTGCACCTGCACATAGCACATAAATAGCGTGCCCACTGCGAAATAATTCCCCAGCCGTGCGGTTCACTATAAGGCATGTACAGGCCACTCTGCATTGCAAGGATGCCAACAGAACACCGGAAGCATCCAAGCTGCCTACAACGAGCGCAGCAGCCTTTGTTATCTCTACGGATGTGACGCGTGCAGGGGGAGCGATGTGTGACTGAGTTCTAGGTGCAGTATAGTATCAAGATATGTCTGTGCGGTCCGCGCACACGGTCGTCGTGAAACACTATCACGCAGGTCTGGAAAGATACAACTGCGCAGAGAACGGTCACAAAGCTGAATAGAATAGAATAAAATACAAGGGTGACTGAGGCTTCTTAAAATGCTATAGCGGTGGTCCCGAGTCGAACACTTACGAATGGTGAGGCGTACGTTTTCTCTCGCTCACACTTTCCCTCCCTGGGGACACCCCTTCACCTCCACCCACTCATAGTGACCAAGCATATTTGCGTGTTTCTCTTCGTGAGGGAAGAAATCCCAGCATTAAATGTTTTTGCACGTGAGGACAAGAAGCGTGAAGAGAACACTGCAGATTCCAATTAGTGCTCAAATTTCGAATCCTCAGTTTCATTGCTCCTAGCAGCTTTCAATGTAACCAGCTGTAAAACAAACACTGACGCTTCTAGGCAGGTAGAGAAGCGTAGAAAGGTATTGCTCAGCGCTTTTAGTGCAAAACAAAAGATGCCACTTTCTATTGCGAACAAACGCTTCTGATGGCACAATGCAGTGAATTAGATGCTCACATTTCTGAAACGAAGAAGTGAATCTTATGACGTTCTTAAGCAAGATGCAAAGGAGGCTCACTTCGCTTGCTTTTCATCACTTTAAAGTACAATGTGCGAAGATGAGAGAGCAGAAGATCTGGGGCTGGTTTGAAGGGGCATTTTCTTGTTCTGCAGTGCACACTTTTCAGGCTGCTGATTCTTTTTTTCCACTCAGGCGAAGCTGTACCATCTTCTACGCGGGAGTCGCATTCGCTGTATTGAACAACCCGACTGGCTTCAGGTGCCAATCTCAAATGCAGTTTCTATGAAATGCACAACATACAAAACTCACTTGACAGGCGGCAAAAGCACAGCAGAGAAGCACGCTTACTCATTGCAAGGGCACGAAGAAGAGCAAAGTAAATATCTTAATCCCATTCAAAACAGGAGGGCCCCCAAAACGCGATGACGAAGGTGACAACGAAGGTAACGCCGCGGGAACAGGCTTTCTGAATGCAGACAAAAGATTACCGTCTAATGGCGTTGCAGAACTAGCCTGCAGAAAAGATAATTTTCTTTTGAGCCTTGCAGAACAATGATAGCGTCTACACCGAAGCTTATGCAGGGGGGCTGTGACTCGGGCGCTCCTTGTACTTGATCCAGATTACTAAACCCTTCGTTCAACTCATATAGCCCTAAACGTTTCAAGAGTAATATACAAGAAATTAACGTCACGACTAGAAGCTCAGTAAAGTGGCAGTCATAAAAAATTTGTTTTCGCTTGATATTGCTTTCACTGCATTGTCTGCCCCCTCCCCTTTTTTTAACATTCTGTATTGAATGGAAGCGGATTTGTGTGGAAGCGGATTTGAAGTTTAGCCACAATGAAAGTTTCATTTAAATCAGGGTGGGCTGAGGCACAGAATCGGTGTATACGATAACGTGATGCCATTTTCATTTGACCCATGACTTCAGGTCCTTTCCTTATCGCCTTCGTCCTTTACCACCGTTCGTTTCTGGATCCCCCTCAACTCAGGTACCGTGTGCCATCGACAAACTGGCAGACACTAGGCATCAACAGGACAAGGTCTCTTTATGTTTACATCACATACACTCACACTGCCGCGAACAAAAAAACAGGCACACGGTGCGCGTTGTACGCACACTCACATACACAGACACACACACACCACAGTTGCCAACGGCCGAAAATGGCGGGCAACGAGTGGCCAACAAGCTAGGAGTCCGCAAACCCCGAGCTGACGACCCTCTTCAGCACCTCCATGAAGAGCGTCCTCTCCTGGCGCTCAGAGCGGAGCCGCAGTTCGCGCTCCTGGCGCTCGATCTCGAAGCGCGCCTTCTCGAGGGCGAGCCGGTCCTCCTGGAGCTTGAGCTTGGCTCGCTCCAGGTCGAGCTCCTCGCGGCGCAGCTTGAGCTCCTTCTCGCGCACGTGCATCTCCTTGGCCTGGCGCGTGAGCAGGAACGAGACCACCTGGCTGGGGAAGTCGGCCGCCTTGACGTCGCCCATGGCGGCGGCCATGGCGAGCTCTTCAAGACCTCCGTCGTCGTCGGTGAGGCCGCCGTTGATGCCCGCGTCATTGCCGTTGCCATTGGCGTTGCTGCTGATGGAGAAGGCCGATGGGGCAGTCATGCGCGCGCGCTTGGCCGATGGGGCCGTGTGCTCCTTCGCAGAGGGCGTGCCGTTCTGCGTCTGCTGCTCGAGCTCGCTGCCACCTGCGTCCAGAACACTACAGTGAACACAAGACACGGCACAAAATCGTGCGTTTAAGCTGTTACTTAATGAAATAATGAATGTGAAAATGAAGGTTCATCTGCAGAATAAAAGCCTACAGATATGCTGCGCACATCCGGACGATACATATACAGAAGCACAGACGAGCGCACACCTGTTCCTCTTTGTTCTTTCTGCTGTTCTGAGCATGCTAAATCCTGTTGTGCGCAGCTTTTCTACATGAATGTAGACCAACCTTCCGGTCCGGAACCCTTCTAAGCTACAGCGGCAGTGCCTTGCTCGTTGAAAGCAATAAATCAGAATATCTGGGCTGAGTTTGTCTAGCTAGGTGAGCGCCGGCACTTCGTGTGTCCGCCGCGCAAATAGCGAGACAGACCCAGCCCACATCTTCTGATTTGTTGCTTTCAACGAACAAGGCACCGCGCCTTTGTGTGTTCGCGAAAGACGGGGGTTCGATCCCGGGCCGCGGCGGTTGAATTTCGATGGGGTCGAAATTCAAGAGGCCCGTGTACTGTGCGACGTCAGTGCACGTCAAGAACCCCAGGTGGTCGAAATTTCCGGAGCCCTTCACTACGGCGTCCCTCATAGCCTGAGTTACTTTGGTACGTTAAACGCACATAAACCTTAAACTACCTGTGTCCGTAATAACCGGACATGAGACCTTATCTATAAAAAAAAAAAAGCGAGCGCGTGATGTACGAAAGACCACCGGAATTTAGTAGTCTTACTCTCGCGGCTGTTATGCAGTTATTCGGGACAAATTCCGCCATTCTCTCCACTACCTTGCTCAAGAGATGTACAGCCTTGGTCAATAGTCTTAAGGCCAAAGGCTTATCGCTTCAGGCGCATAACAGAGCCATTACGGCACTATTAAAAACTGAATGACCTTGAAACGATAGCAGAAGGTTTCTTCTTGCGGTAGAGAAGCTTCCTGCTTGACTTGTGTTTTGAATGATCCGCTACACGGAGCATTCTAAGAACGTTCATTTCGCTGCATCTGAACGCTGTGGCCTTAGGACTTTTAATCAAGACCGTACCTTTGGAAAGGAAGTGAAATGAACAGTCTGTGAAGTCTCCGAAGGGTGGTGTATTTATGCCAAGACCTATTATTGCGTCCAACTTAAGTACCACGACAAGCACGAGCTACGAAGCACTGCGGTTGGTGGGAAAAGAAAACGCAGTCTGAAAAGGGCTGGGGATACTAAAGCTCAAATCATAGCACGAGGCGAAGATTGCAGCACGTAAACAAGTTTATTCAAATATCTGAGGCGTCTAGCTAAGTGTTCCGGCCCAGACGTCCTTCAGTCACTTCCTAATGTCCCTCCGCTTCACCTTGGAGCACGCGCCAAGTTGTCAGTCAGGTGTGCCACGCTTAACCACGAGTGACGAACGTGGTGAAAAACGCACGCGAAATGTTCGAGCAATAAACAGGCTTTCTGGATCGCAGCCCTGAATTCACGAAGTGTGCTCATCAGGATAGCCACCGTTTAATACCATCGTTTGTGAGTCAAGAGGTCACTGTGAGTATTAGCAACTTCACGGCCCTGGGCAGAAGCCACAAGCAAGCAAAATTCTTGCTTACGGGCAAATTTGCTCAATAAAAGGACAGCGTAATTTTAGACTAGAGATAACAGTGCTTGGCAGAGTCCAAAAACTGTGCCCCTTACACATACATATCGATCGTTTCCGGATGCCACGAAGGAAGTTTGTTGGGGCAAACAGAAGAAAGTGAATGGCAGTAGCATCACTAGCACCATTAGACCCTGTAATGTCCAAGCACCGAGAATATGCGAGAGAAATTATGAACTTCCATTATTTTTTTCCTAGAGGCCCCATCATTTGAAGAATAAAAAAGGTCGATTTTTTAAAGAAAGCATGATTACCATAGATATCAAATCAGCGGATTATAACAATTTCCGAGCGTTCAAGAACAATAAAACTTCGCACAAATACTAAGGCGCGTATATTAAATCAATATCAAGATTGAAATTTGTTCCAGCGCCCACAGAAACGGTGGGCTGTGTTGCGCTAGGGTTAGCTTTTGAACCGAGCCTTTTTCCAGCAAGTTGCTTGCATTTCTGGCAATCGAAACCCGGTCCTTGCTATAATGAATACGTCGGGAAAGGCCGTTTATGTAATAATGTGCGCAAATGATATATAGATTTACGAGTACAAATGAAAATTATTCAGATTTTCACACCCTCCATCGTGTGCGATAGGCCGGGGCCACGGAGCAAGATTATACAGGAGGTGAAACTCCCGTCTGCGCGAACAGATAAAGTCACAGTTGTATGCGCCGACGGGGGCGCATGCAGTGGCGGCGCCTTGCGGCGCCTCGTACAAGCAGCAGGAAAAAAAAATAAAAAATGCAGCGCCCGGGCTGGCGGCTCCGGCGGCGCTCGCTCAAAGCAGACGACACGGGTGTTTGCTTCAGCGGGCACACCGTGACATTGAATTTCAGTAGTTTCTTTCCAGGCCGCCAGCAGGATAGTGGCGCCGCGGGCTCGTGACCTTTTCTGGTCGCCGCAGACGGCGGAGTTTCCACTCCTTATAGTCTTCCTCCGTGGCCGGGGCTAAGGAGGGAGCCCATGTCACCGGAACGGCAATATTAGCAGATTCACAACTAATAGACACACGCAGGCAGGTGGCCCGTAAGACATCGGCCTAAATTCGTCTGTTAACCTACCCACGTGCGTCACAAACCTGTCTCACACGCGCACATGAAGCAGAGAAAGGGAACACATATTTTACAAAAGCAGCTTCCCTTTTCCGCAGTGCGGAGGTGGTTACATCAGGGATTTCCCCAACGGAGACGATTCAGTTCAGGCTATTAGCCTTACGCGAAGACAACGTGCCATTTATCTTCATCAAAAGCATATCTTCCAGAGGGGCTTGGGCGCCTGCGTCGTGTCCGGTTTAGCGCTGAGAACCTAGCAGGTGGTATAAGGCTTATAAACGGACTATGCCTACATTTTTGCATACATCTCAAAGGTCTCTTGACACCAGGGGGTATTTACTAAGCCGCGCCGTGCGTGAGCACCGGCCGACAAGTCTGCAATTCACCCCACGATTCTAAGCGACGCGCACAGGCGTAAGGCTACCCCGCAGTAATCCGGGAACGCCAAAGAACTGCGAACTCGTTGTGCCGCTTCGGGTTAGCAGGTTCCTTTCGATGGCAAGTTGAAGTTAAGTGGTGAGCAGCGTTGTCTAGAGCGCGCCGACGTTGCTCTGCGGAGCAGGTCAGCGCCATCTAACGTTCGGCTCTGGAATGGAGTTATGCGTCCCGTGAGCATGCGCGGCAAAAACAGAGGGAAGCCTGCTCATCGTTTCCTTGTCGATCCCTCGTCTTGTGAGTTCGTTTCGTGCCGCCAGGGCCGCACTGCCTGCATTTGAGACGCTGTGACGATGGCCAGGGCGTCGCCATGCCGCCGTGTTTCACGACTGTAACGAGACGGCCAGGCAAGCAAGCGCGAGTGATAGCGGATGATCGCGCGTTTCTGTATCCAAGTTCCTTGATCTGTACGAATGCCAAATGCGGTGTCCCTTTTAGCTGATAGCTCAGCGCAAATAGACGACATCAAACAATACGCCTGCAAATCATGGTGCGTGTGGTAACGCGCAACCTTATACGGACAAGACGAAAGCAGACAACCAACTAGGCCCAATTCTCGCACACGCAGTCTCATCCGTGTTTGAAACGCGCGATCACCCGATATCACTTGCTCGCCTAGCCGTCTCGTGATTAGCGCGAAACACGTTGGTTTTCCGGCCGCCGTTACATGTATTCAGCGCAGCCCTGGTGGCGTGAAGCGCAAGCACTGAGCGGAAAGGATGCGGAGAACCCACGAGCAGGTACCGCTTTATTTTGGCCGCGCATGCTCACGGGACGCATAACTCGAACCCAGAGCCTAACGTTAGATGGCGCTGACTTGCTCCGCTGAGCACCGTCGGCGCGCTATAGACAGGGCTGCTCATCACTGTACACGTAGCGTAGCGAGGACAGATGGCGTTGAGATTTGCAAGATTTCAGAGTGACGGCAAAAAAGTTATCGCATTGATTTTCGTCGTGCCACCAGGCATGGAAGGTACTATCGGCAGCAGAAGTTTACGGGATGCGATTTCTTCAGAAAACATTTATTGTAGCTTTATCTCGCTGCCCAGTCGCCTGATATTGTTGCCAGAGGAAGTAGCATATATAGGCCTCCAGAACTTCCACACATTTCAGGCAGTTGCCTTGCGTGATTGTGCCCGAATAAAGTTTTTTTCCGCGCACCCAGGTCCCGTGAACTTTTTCTTCCGATAGTACACGGCTGCCAGCACAGAGGTTTTGCGAGAACAGGTTGAACGAGGCTTTACAGGTAAATTGCATAAAGTGATGCCCTTCAAACCTTATGCCCAAGGTGCTGCTTGAACAAGGTTCAAAGATTGTGCAGAGTTCTAAATTACAAACCTAAAACAATGACGCTGCGAAGGCAGATAGGCGCGACATCACAAAGAGGATTGTCGTTCTGGAAACACCAGGCGTGGAGAGGAGGAATGCGGTACGCTGACAAAGCTTCCAGTGACTCTTCTATAGATGCTCAATGAGGTAGCCCCTATAATTTGACAGCGATCACTGCTTAGCGTAATAAAGTATAACTTCAGCTATTCCATCCACGTTTATTATGATAAAAAAGAGGGGGGGGGGGAGGAAAACGAACAGACAGAGATGATAACATCTCTGGCCTTGACTTTGATTGGTTTGGTTTTTAGGGGTTTAACGTCTCAAAGCAACACAGGCTATGAGAGACGCCGTAGTGAAGGGCTCCGGAAATTTCGACCACCTGGGGTTCTTTAACGTGCACTGACATCGCACAGTACACGGGCCTGTAGAATTTCGCCTCCATCGAAATTCGAGCGCCACGGCCGGGATCGAACCCGCGTCTTTCGGGCCGGCAGCCGAGCGCCATAACCACTCAGCCACCGCGGCGGCTGGCCTTGACTTTGAAAAAGAGAGCAGGGACAAGAATGACAGAAGCACACAAGGGCGCAAGGCACTAAGTGCTTGAGCGCTCTAACCGCGGCCTCATAGTCATATTTGACCCATTCCTGTTTGCTCAATATGTTGCACCAAACGTCCTTCCGATCATTGCGCTGTATCACAAAACTAAAAGGTCGGTGCTTCACTGACAACGTAATTCGGACAAAACTAAGTAAAATAACGGCACTCATTGATGTTACGCCACACTAACACATTCAAGACGTCCTTCAATTTTCAACCTATCACAAACATTATGACTATATATCCTTCAACTCCACGTCACCATGCAGTGGGAGCTGTATCTGCGCTGCTCCCCAGTGCGGACGCGTACGCCAGACAAACTGTGCAGGGTGACAGTGGCCAAAGCGAATGCACCGTTAAGGTGCCCGAGTGTCGCAGCTTCGCCCGAACCGCCGTCCTCTACAAGCCCCGCTTTTGTGTC
The DNA here is from genome assembly GCF_052857255.1 of Amblyomma americanum. Taxonomy (NCBI): domain Eukaryota; kingdom Metazoa; phylum Arthropoda; class Arachnida; order Ixodida; family Ixodidae; genus Amblyomma; species Amblyomma americanum. The sequence goes on from NC_135500.1 coordinate 210,283,973, forward strand.
CGCCGCGCATCCTAGTGATCAAGAAATGTAGCAGCACTGGCGCCTGTTCACATCCTTCGCAAGCGCGTTCACCGCCAACTGTCGGCTGCGTCATGGCACGAGACAATACATATCTTCAGCATACCATCAGTGAGCACGCACTGATTGGTCCCGATGCGGCAGGCGTGCGTGCAGCTGCCGGGTACCTGGCGCCATCTGGCGCCCTCGAGGCGATCTGCGCATACGCATTGGTGGTGGGCGGGCTCCCGGTACTCCGGTAACGCTAACAGTAAACACCAGCCACCTTTAGCATACCGTGTACCATGTTAGCGTTACCGTTACCGGAATACCGGAAGCCCGCCCACTACCTGTCCGCATGCGCTCATTGGTCCCGATGCGGCACTCGCGGGCGCAGCTGCCTAGGGAGCCTCCATGTACCGTGGAGGCGGAGGCTCCTACAGCTGCCGGGCACTTGGCACCACTTGGTGCCATCAAGGCGATTTGCGCATACTCATTGGCGGCGCGCGGGCTACCGGTACTCCGGTACTGCTAACGGCAACACGGTACACAGTATGCTAGAGGTGTCTAGCCTTTAGCATACCTTGTACTGTGCTAACCGATACCGGAGCACTGGGAGCCCGCGCGCAGCCAATCCGCGTGCGTAAATCGCCTTGACGTCGCCAGATGGCGCCAGGTATCCGGCGCCCGCAGCATCGGGACCAATCAGCGCGTGTGGACTGGCGGTGAGCGGGCTCCCGGTACTCTGGTACCGGTAACACGCTACACGGTATGGTAGAGGTGTCTAATGTGGCGTGGCCTCGCGGAGCTGCACTTGCTTTCTGATACGAGCGCGGCTGCGGCGGCTCCCGATGTTCATCAACGAATTTTTCTCGCAAGGCCTAGCACTATCGCGTGGCACTATCGCGCGTGCGCTAGCGCCACGTTCTGGCGACGACCACACGATGAAATCGCGGAATCATTTATGCGACAAGCACGAGATCGTGCGTGCCAAGGTGGTGAGCGCTGTTTAGAAATGCAATAATAGTTGACCGCAAGCAAGGGGGTGCAGGAAAATCCGTATTTTTCAGATATTCGGCGCACACTTCGCACGGAAAAAGCGCGGTACGACACAAATAGAACATCAGATTCTGTTCACGAACTATTCAAAATATTGAATAGTTCGATATTTCTACTTTGTGTGACATTAGACACCTTTAGCATACCGTTACTGAAGTACCGGAAGCCCGCCTACCACCAGTGAGCACGCGCTGATTGGTCCAGATGCTGCAGGCGCGCGCAGTTGCCCGGTTCCTGGCGCCGTCAAGGCGATTTGCGCATGCGCATTGGCTGCGCGCAGGCTCCCGATACTCCGGTACCGGTAACAGTAACACGGTATGCTAAAGGTGCCTATTAATGTGGAAAGACCATGTACCCAACGTGTGAAAGTACCGTCTTCAGTTTCAGTTTCGTTCTCGTAAAAGTTTTTCAATTACCTTTTGACGCAGGTGTGGAGCAAAAGCGACCAAAACCTCGGTTATGTAGCAGCATGCAGCACGATTTGCCAGTTTGCGCAGTTTGGCGCAATTGGCTCAGGAATTCCATCCCTGATTCTGTAGTCTGTTGGCTACTGTCAGCAACTTTTTTTTTTTTAAGAAACGCAGTAGAAGAAGGAGAAGCAAAAGTTCCCGTTGCTCACCCTGCCGAGCGGTGTACACATCAGACGTGGAGTCCTCCTGAAGAATGACTCGCGGTCGGATCTTCTCGGGGTCGAAGTCATCATCGTCTTCCTCCTCATCCGCCGCCGCTGCGGCAGCCGTCACGAAGCCGCCACCGATGCGCGAGCTGTAGCCGCCCGCGCCGTCTTCGTACTGCTGCAGAACCTGCGCGGAGAGGATATATACCGGGTCTTACTCAATACGGTGCCCCGTACTAACAGCAATAGTAGCAGTAATGCGAGTAATAGTGTTCATAGCAATATTAGTAGTAGCAGTAGTGGTAGTAGTAGTTGTAGTAGCAGCAGTCATGGTGGTAGTGGTATCAGTCGGAGCAGTAGTAGTAGCAGTAGAAGCAGTGGCAGTAGTAGTAGTAGTAGTAGCAGTAGTAAGTAGTAAAGTGGCCGTGGCAGTACCGCTGCTGAAATTGCTCGCGGGCAATGGTGCAGCACGCAAACGAAGCACCGCGACTCAGTGGAGCCCTGGACTAGGGGACCAACCCTGCTTTGAAGGCCAAGAGTCTGCAGCGATGCAGACGAAGACCGAACGCTAAACCCTTAATGGACCTAATAAAGTTTCTCTCTCTCTCTCTCTCGCGGGAACCGTATAACTGCTTCACTGAACGGTGGCCGCCTAAGCTACTCAGCTACCCAAAAAGTAGAAGACAAACAAGAGACAACGTGGGAAGGTGCGATAGATTGCGTACGGGACAGATTTAAGTTAAATAATTGATAATGAGGAGTACCAGGCCTGCAGGGCCATACCTGCCCGCTGTCCTACATGACAGGCACATAGCATGGTAGGGCTAGGGTAACCTTGTGCAAAACGACGGGAAATAGAAGTACTGGGGGAGCGGGGTGTCAAGAAAGGTCCACAACCTGGCGCACCACTGAAGGCGCCTTTCAACTAGAAAATCAGCTCGTTTTCATCTCAACGAATAAGTAGGCGTTACCGTATATGCGGCTGCATGTCTCTACATACCTGGCTATAACGAAGTGCCGTGCAATGAGAAGGCGGAACAGCTGCTTTCACATTCTGCGTGCTCTTTCAGAAACCGTACGACGCCTTCCACCTCTACCTTTCTCTTGGGGGATCCCACAACGCAAACATGAACGGTGGAAACAAACCGGCGGAGCGAGCAGCAAGTTATACGAGGAAGACTAAGTAAGGTCACGGCCCTCCGCTGGCGTTCGCACACACCAAAGTTTTACAGAGATGAGACACGTGCCTGCCGAGAAAGCAGCCCCGTTTTTAGGCGCAAGCACGGTGTTAGGGAGCTATCCGCCGCGGTGACTCAGCGGTTAGAGTGTTCGGCTGCTGAGTCCGAGGACGCGGGTTCAAACCCAACCGCGGCGTCCGCATTTTGACGGAGGCGAGACGCACAAAAGAAAAAAGAAAAGAATTTCGTGTTCTCTGCGATGTCAGCGCACGTTAAAAAACCCGAAATGGTCGAAATTAATCTGGAATTCCCTATTACGGCACCTGTCTCTTTTCCGTCTTCATCTTCTTGCTCCCTTTTCCCATGGCGCGGTTCAGGTGTCCACTGACAGTGAGACGGTACTGCACCTTTGCTTTCTTGATAACCAAATTAGAGAGCCAGGTTCGTAGGGAGAAAAACACTTTCGCGACCACTACAAGGACCAGCACAACAGCCCGAAATGAAAGCTAAAATGCAATGAACTATTGATGGAGGCGAACCACACACGTGGTGAAGATAAAGAATCGGAAAGCGCGCTGCTGCTTCGAGCTCCGGGCTTCCAACTTGATTGCCAGCGTTAAGCAGGATTTTTCGCATGTTCACAAAATTTACAGACGAGATAAAGGCCGAGGGGCATCATGTTTTCCTGCGCACAAAGATATGCCATATACGTATATCCAACTACTGCGAAGTCAACAGACGCTCCACAGTGCCATCATAGCCCCGAATACACTTCGCGTTTAATCCCTCTGTAACCTTAGTTCATTTAGTAGAAAGTTATCAATAGGCTCCTTCTCTTTCCACGTTTTGGTGGCGTGAACAAAAGGGCAAAATAGGAAGAGAGTCAGAATGCGGAGTCACAGCGATTTAATTATCTCCAGTTATGTGGTGGCCCTTATCTGCCTGAAAAGAGCCTTAAATGAGGTAAATTCATGCCGACATCCCGCATCGCGCACTTCTGACGCTCACGCGGCGCAGCGTGTGCCATGGTGCGCCTTCCTCAATTTTGTCTGATTTGTGAGGGCATTTCTTCCTGTGCAAGGCGCTCAACCAGTGTGCGCTTAACTGGCCTGCTACTGCCGAGGAAGGTATGATAGATTGCACCGCTGGTACGGTCTTGGACGGACATACAAGTTTTCTTGACTTCTGCAAGGATAGGTGTAGATACACCTAGAGGAGAACGCGCTCCGTTTACTTTTGTCCTCACCAGTACAGGTGCAACACAGACTAGACCATCATTCCTTAGACGAGGTCCTTGGCCGAACAGCGAGCTTGTCGTCTACACAGACATGGCCATGTAAATTCTCCCATACCTTACAAAAATGCCTTTACACAATCTATAGACTGTCCATAGACTTCTGTCTATAAGGTCTATAGACTAGCTAATAGAGAATCCATAGACAACAGTCTATAGGCAATGCGAATCCTACAGTCAGTCTATAGGCAATCTATAGATTTATGGCCATACACTTTTAGTAGACTTTTGTCTATAGAAAGTCGATAGACTATGAATAAAGAAAAAGAAATATCTATAGGAAGGCAATAGAGTTTATAAGAAGTTTATAGACTGTCTATAGACCACTTTGTAAGGGATTACCTGCTGCAGAAGCTGCTCCTTGATGGCGAACTCCTCCTTGGTGCAGTACCGCTGCAGGCTAGGGTAGTCGCCCTTGATGAACTGGTCGAGCAGCAGGATGGTCCGCTCCCGGCATCGCCGCGAGCTGATCATGAACAGGTGCTCGAGGTTCTTGGAGATGGACGCCCAGGTGGTGGTGGGCGGCGTGTCCTTGAACGGGTTCAGGCTCACCACCTCCTGCAGCAGCCGGATGTCGTGCTGCCCGGAGAAGCGCATGGGGCGCTTCCGCTTGTCCGTCTCCTCGCCATTGGCGCTGCGCAGGGACACGGAGAGAGCGTAGGTGAGCCGACGGACAGCACTTCTTCTCAAGACTGGCACCATTTTATGAAACGCCGTGCCGCAGCAGTACGTCCCGAGCATTTAATTTTCCTCAATCTGCTCTCCGTATCTCTTGGTGGTTGTCGCCATGTGCAGCATTCCCTGATTTTTAATAATAGACACCTTTAGCATACCGTGTGCCGTGTTACCGTTACCTGAGTACCGGGATCCCGCCTACTGCCAGTAAGCACGCGCTGATTGGTCCCGATGCCGGAGGCGTGCGTGCAGGATGGATGGATGGATGAACACGGCTTGCGTGCAGGATGGATGGATGGATGAACACGGCTGAGCCCTTGAAATCGGGCGGTGGTCACTTAGCCATGACTTGTGAAATTTTGCTCTTCTCTTGATTTTAGCCACCAATCAGATAACCTTCGCTTGGTTATTTCTACCCGCTTAAAATCTACTATCCCTTCACTGTCCTTAAACGCCAATGACTTGGATAAATCACCTTCGCTGCTTTCCACTGTAGGGTGAAGCCCTTTACAGAAAAGTATCAAGTGTTCAGCCGTTCCCTGCCGCGGTTACGGCCGTTTCAGCTCCCGGTTACGTGGCGCCATCTGGCGCCGCCAAGGCGATCTGCGCATGCGCATGCGCATTGGCGGTAGAAAGGCTCTCCTGGTACCCCGCTAACTGGAACACGGTACACGGTATGCTAAATGTGTCTAATATCGTGCGACCGTCAACCGAGCGGCAAGTCAGCGCTTTATAACGGCAATAAGCTGGGAAATCAGCGACAGTTCGCGTATGCGCTCTAAGTCCTGCCCAGACCGAGTTTTGTCTGCAGCGCTTGTCCGTTCACGAGGACAAACGTCCTTCACTTTAAGTAACATTTGTCAACGTGACGACCATTCCACTTTTCTTTCGTATTACTGGTGCCCACGCATGCGAAACAACAACAACAAAACGCAATGATAATATTGCCGCGAATCTTTGCAGTGTTTGTTCATTCTTCAAATCTGCCGCCACGCCACTATCGATTTGTATGCGACGCAAGACTAGACTAGATTTATCTTGATTGATCGTAGCCATGCAGAGCTGATACTACGTTGTTCCGGAATGTTCTAGTAACTTTGCGCGCTTTGTCTGGAAAGTTCGCTATCAGCTTTAAATTGAGCACGGCCGACAGCGGCGGGCATTCTGTTCGACGACCGCCGAGCACTCTTGTCGCTTCACCGCCGCCTAGTGATTCAGCCCATTGTGGGCGCAAGTCAGCCTAAATAAAGAGTTTTGTTTAGACACCATTTTCGCAGCCGTTCTGCTCTCCGGAATGCAGTCACCACTTTATGACAATACACATAAAAATATGTTATCAACTCGCACGAAATATTGCCTCAAACACGAATCCTTTGATTTGTCGTAGTCAGCTGCGGAGTGGAAACACAATCGCGGGAGATGATCACACAATCACGCCACTTTCTGCAAACAGATGTGCCACGGCGTGTGTCCCGAACGGAACAGCGAAGAAAATGACGCTGGTCCTCGAGAGAATTTTGTGCCCCAGCGCGAAAAAATGAGATTATGTTTATCATCGTTATAAGGCGCTGACATGCCGTGCCGTCGACGGTCGTGCGATATTACCAATCCGGAAGATTATAGCTTTTGCATATTTAGCCTCTTGGGCGCACCCATATTGCCACTGTGCTGTGGCAGCAGTGCTCCGATTGGCCAATTGGACAAGTGAAACTTACTGCTCACACACAGCGCAGTCCAGAAAGCACATTAATCTGTAAACAGTGAAAAGGCCTATAAGCAGCTTGTCGCTATTAATCTTTCGCTTGACAAGTATTCGGAACTACCACGCAGCATTGACGTCGTAGGGCAGGATTGGGCTAATCCGGCCTTTGACTCGATGCCCTTACATGAGGATGCAAAACATAAGGATGCTCAGAAAACACTCGGGGCACAGCACAGACTACTTTATGATGTATACATTGGAGCGAGTTGAAACATAACCTCCATATTAGTCAACTGCCACTGCAGGACGCAACTTGCAGCATGCAGCGCTCTTCACGAAATGTGTAGCCAGGATTTTTTTCGGTAAGAAGTGCGCTTGCTGGAACAAAGTGTACAGAGCATGGAGAGTACAAGTGAGGCTGTATGCAAGACAAAGCACAAGAATCCCTAAACCAGCCCAAAAAGGCTGTATATCGCGTATTTTACAATCAACGCGTCTTAATTCCAAGCTGAAAAATATTTCAAAATTGTACACCTACGCAAGTGAATCTTAATGGATTCTCGAAAGACGGGGGCGTTTATCAAACGTCAATATCCATGCCACCATGAAAGCGATATTAAAGTGAAAGCTTTACTGGCTGCGAACTTGCGATTTCGCCGTGGCGGTGCTTCGAGGAGGCACATGACGTCACATCGCGCGCCTCGCCGCTGGTATTTCTCTCTCGCTCCCTAGTCACTACTGCGCATGCGCCACTATAGTAGCACTGAGCCACAGGTGTTCCGCCGCTGCGCAGCACCGCGCTTTTCCTCAAAATCCAACTTTCAATATTCAGTTTTCTCTTCTTTCCCTCTCGCCTTTATCCCTTCCTTTACGGCGCGGTTCGGATGTCCACCCAGATATGTGAGACGGTTACCATGCCATTTCCTTTCCTCAAAAACAAAGCAAGAATTTGGAGGACGCTTAAGCTTCGTCTTTGAGTGTGAGATGCGACAGCGTGTCGCAGCGTTGCCAAGGGGTGCACGGAACGCCATCGCCCGTTCGGCGCGACGCGTGGGGCGTTGGACAATTTAAGAAAACGACGCGTGTCTCACATATCTCGGTGGACACCCGAACCGGGCCGTAAGGGAAGGAAAATGAAATGACGCCTGTCTCAATTCTCGCTGGACACCCGTACCGCGCCGTAAGGGAAGGAAAATCCCTTCCCGTGATCACGGTCAACGCCGCCGACGACACCAGCTTTTCTGCGACACGAGCTCCTTAAAGCTGTCGCGTTCAAACAAGTGAGCCGACGACGTTCATAGAGTTCATTGGCGTTGGCAACTTTGCAAAGGCCGTTCATTTTCACCTAAGGAAAGGCGCACAACCGGCTCCGTGGGTCAGTGTAGACCTCAGTCTCGCTTTCATGTACGTGGCGTTGGTGTCCAACTGCAAAAGCCTGCTTTGATTGCGTTCCGCACAATGGATAAGCAGCGCACCCTCCCTGCCACCCTGGGAGGTAGCATGCATGCAGGTAATGGTTGATCGCATGAGTTTGATCACCAAATGAACGCTGCGACCTAGCTAATGCTGCAGTGCCGCATGTCAGCCGCAACACTGTCAGCGCTAATGCATTCAGGCCACATCTCTCTCTCAACACCGCCGCACGTATCAAATCACGAATGAGGCGTCCGCATATCCAGGCAGCCAGTTGTGCGCCCTTCCTTTCCTCAAAGCCATCGCCGTCTAGAACATTGTAAACGCGAACGCCAATGAACATAGTGAACGCCGACATCTTTCGCTTTGTATATTCTGGATTAGCTGAGCTAATCCACATTAATTTTTGTTAACTTCTTGAAGGGCAGTTTGACGATCGTGATAAATGCTCCGGACTTCATATTAATCGCAGCCAAATGAGTTCGTTTTCTTTGAAACACAATATAAAACTCTTAGCACAAACAATTTAGAATCACACAATGTACAAAAATACTGCGGCCCTTCAGAAAGCAAGCAAACACTGGTAAGTTGCACTGGTAAGTTCAAATTACGGTAACATGATACTAATAGTATGATATGATAAGGTCATATTACTCACAATACGTTCTCACTGCAGGACAGATGAAATATTGCATAATTCATGGCTTGACTACGGTGAAAACACCGAAGGAAGGGGTAATCTTTCATGCGCGAGACCAAAGTACAGCTTTTTCCATTGTAAGCAGATATTGTGAGGACCGTCAAAAAACATCCGCGAGAGTGAACGGTGAAAATCTCTAACCGAGGCAGAAGCTCAAGGCAGGACGGCCGTTAAACAACCTGGACTCTTACTGCGCCTCGTAAAATCCTAGAGCGGAGCTTTGCGCACCTTTCTCTGAGAAGGCGATGCAGCGAACGAAAGTGAAATCGCGGCAATGTTTCATCTTCGACATTAGTCGATTACTCTTCCGTAAAACAGCAGTCCAGCAGTTCCATTTCGCGAATAATATACCTACAAAAAAAAGTGGAAAGTGGTATACTCCAGACTGGCTTGAGCACTGTCACCTGAAGACGATGCAAGGGCTCGAGATCCGCTCGGTACGACAAGAAGGCAATTTGGCCTAATGACGTCCTGCCTTCCTGCGTAAGAGGAGTAGGCCAAAGTGTTTCCGCCTCGTGGCCGCATACTCGTTCACACGTCGCTTTATATCGGGAGCACACGGAGCGGGAACTACCTAAATAGGCCTGGCCGGGCGGGTCGCCAAACGCCGAAGTCACGGTCAAGAATCGAAGGCCGCATAACGTACCTCCGACGGCTGTGCTTGACGACGGTCTCCAGCGCCATGGCTATCTCGGCGACAGACATACTGGGCCGCGGGGTGTCGTTCAGCCGGCGAAGGGTTATCAGAGGAGGCTGCTGGAAGAAGGCACAGACACCGCGGCGTAGGTCTCAGTACTCGAGAGTCTGCTGGCGCGGATGGAACACGCGTGTGGCGGTCCCGAGACCGCGAGGCACGCCCAGACGCGAAGAGCTCCCTCACGTGGCGGGGATGGGACGTCGTCGTCTTCGCCGCCAGCCGTCCAAGAGCGTCCCGCGTTTCCGCCTGTGGCGCGGTGGACCAGCCCTCGCCCGGCGTCCCCACAGCGGGACTCGGAGCCGCGGAACTCGAGATCGAGTCTTGCACCGAACAGGTGGAAGACTGCTCGGGCAGCCGGAAGGCTTTCGTACAAAGGGTAGGCTGCCACCCCTGCGGCCATGACTGAGGGCAGACTCGACCGAGGTCATAAGCGGGCGTGGGTCTGCGGACACGCCATGTGGAGCGGTGCAGACGACGATGAAGATAGTTGGCACGCGCTGCGAAGTGATGATGCTCCGCTTGTTTCTCTTTCTCTCTTTCATCGTTCTTTCTCGTGTCCAGCACGTGACAGCAGGGCTCGCGGAAAGTAGGGCGGCGGTGCAGTGACCAACGATGAAGTGCAGCGTTCACGGCGGACACTATACGCACGGAGGACCGGGATATAACCGCAGGTCACACCTTCCATGACTGCCACGCCGCGAGGTCAGAATCCCTTCTTGGCCACTGTATTAATATCGTTATCGATTTGCGAAAACCGTGCAAAGCGTTGGGGGATTTGGCAAAAAAGAAAACCTTAAAGGGAAGAGGACATCTCCATCCCAGCTCTGTTAGCGGAAATTCATTTCTCGCAATCATTCGTTTTTCTGGAAACATTTTTTCGCGGCGACAGCAAGCATACCCCGAAATCCTGGACAGGGGCATCATTCAACGGGAAAAAGTTTATGAACGCAGCTTTTTCACGTATCGTAAGATATCACTACAACAATAAATATATTTGCAGATCTTCCTTCGGCATGTTTGCATATTTTTGCTATTCACATTTTTGCTATCTTCCAAAACGTTCTCCATTGGTGTTCTATGGCAGTCCTACCTACTCGATGCGACCACTGAAAATTGAAAATTGATTTTGAGGAAAGGTAATGGCGCAGTAATTGTCTCACATATCTCGGTGGACACCCGAACCACGACGCAAGGCAAGGGATAAAGGAAGGAGCGAAAGAAGAATAAAAAGGTGCCCTAGTGAAAGGCTCCGGAACAATTTCGACCAGCTGCGGATATTTAACGGGCACTGACATCGCACAGCTAGCACACAGGCCCTTACCTTCAATATTTTCATAATAGTCACTTACAATATTGCAATATTCAAAACTGATGCCCAAGAATCCTGGACTTCAGCCGCTAGCCACTGACCACTGACCTGTCCCTTCTTCCTCCGGCAAAACTGCCGACCTGGAACTTTAACAGTGCCACTTAAGAATACTAGAGGGAGCGGTGGGCGCTATAGTGCTTGAGCGGGGTTGACTTATTCAAAGGAAAATACATTTTAAGCGGGTAGAGTGAAATTTCACGAGTCATGGGTAGGTGGCTTGAGCCAACGCCCGATTTAAAGGGTTCTGTCTTGTGCATCCATAAATCCATCGTAACAGCAGTCCGCCAGCTTTAACTTGCTGGTGCCGGATCCTTCTCGAATTTTTATGTTTCTTTTTTAATTACGACGATAGCTACGGCCTGCAGTGTTACGGGCATCCGGTACAGTCTAACCCAGTCTGAATGTTATCGCGGTCGTTTCGCCCGAACAGGATAGAAAAACAATGTACCTGGTATGATGGTTACTTCATCATCATCAGCCCAACCACGTCCACTCCACGACGAAGGCCTCACCCACTGCCTTCAATAAACGCTGTCCTGTTCCAGCTGCGGCCTCCTTGGATGGTTACTTACCCTTCAGTGACAAATCACACCGCACGTTAGCGGAACCAAGCGGCTGACAAATCGCACGGGTTTGGTTTAGCCTTCTTGCAAGAATTGCCAGCATTAGGCCAGCTTATTAAAGCGAAAGCTTTACTAGGCTATGTCAGCGGGGATCATGTCCGCAAGATGTGTCGGCAGCAGTTGTGGGCAACTCAGAAGAGGTAGCGTCAAACGAGTGGTTTTAATCGAAAAAGGGTGGTGTGAGGATGCTGCCAAAAAAAATTGAAATCGGATAAGTAGTCAATTAGAGCCAAAAATGCCGCGAAATTTGAAAACGCCGGAAGTAGGCGGAGCTACAGCATAGCGCCAAATTTGAAAAACGGGAAGTGTGGACGAAGCCAAAGCGTGGCGACAAGTTTGAAAACTCGAAATAGGCAATCACGTAACCAGTGATGTGATCGGTACGTAACCAGGTTATAGTATAGAAAAGAATGATAAATTGGAGGGAATTAGGTAATTAAGGAGAAGTAAAAGGTAATGGACGGGTAAACAGACCGGACGGATATATAGTGAGTGGGTGGCAACGAAGTGTGGAGAAAAATTTGAAAACTCGAAATGTCTGCCGGGATGAAACGAGGATATAATCAGAGTTAATCGATAACCAATCAATCAAGTGAGCGAGAAAACAATTATGGCGCCAAATTTGAAAGGCGACCAGTGTACGGGAGGCGTCAACGCTCACGCATGCTTTTTCAAGTTTCAAGTTTATTTTATTTACATCATAGATGTGGTCCGGGTAAAAAGTGATCGCAGATCACTTGAGGGACCCCCAGACCCCCCTTTACAATGCGGTAGGCGCAGTGATCTCTAATTTTTTCATGCACGGGTTAAGCCTAAAGCGATCACCTTCAAATCGCGTCTGACTATCACGCGGTATATTCGGAGCGCGAAGCCTCGCTCCACTCCCCGCACAGCAGCGCGCGCGGGTCACAACCTCGGGCGCTCCAGCGCGACCACAGCCGATTCGACACAGGAAAGGGAATTCCCGGTACCGCGCGCTAGGCACGCGCGCGCGCCGCGGCGCCGGCAGCCCCGTGTTCCCGTCGGACACAATTTCCGGTTGGCGCGCGCGTGCCCCAACTGATAATCAACGCGAAAGGGGCTATATTTGTACGCCAAGGCACGCGCGCAGGAGGCCAGAAGACGTCACTCGGCCCAGGAAGTGGGCGTGGCCAATGCGGCATGAAAGCCGCGCATCGTCTTCGCGACATCTCTATTTTCTCTTATTTTTAGCGTGAGAGCGTGCTGGGACGCAGGTATACTATATAGGCCGTGACTCCGCGTCGCCGAGGCCGGGTGCAATAAAAAAAAAAGACGCGTTTTCAGGCGCGGCAACGAGCGCGTTTCTGTACATCGAAGCGTCTTTCAAAGCGCGCGCCTGTCAATTCTCAGCATCGCGCGGATTGCCACACCGCCGCGCGGTCTGAACGTGTGCGACCGTGCACAGCTTGGCAGCCTGCCAGCGCGAATGATGTGGCGCGCCGAGTGGCAACTTGTAATCAGCAATTACTCGCGGCAATCGCGTCGCCAGAACCAGTGAGGTCACTCGTGGCCGGTTCCTCGGCAGCGCCCCGCGAGAGCGGCGATACGAGCGCCGTTGGGAAGTCATACGCCGGCGTATATCTCACAAATATTCTTTTCGTGCCACTCAAGATTTGACACAAACCACACAGAAAGACGGCCAGGACGGGCGCTGACAATGTTCCACCAGCTAGCCCATCAAGAGGCACTGTTAATCGTGCCGCTCCGTTCCGTATTTATCGATCAAGGCGTCGGACGGCAAACGCTTCAGGAATGACGAATGTTATAAAGGACGGCAAAGAATGGAGTACAGCTCGAGCAGGTTGCTTGTAATAATCACGATGCCTCTGATATTCTAAAGGCGTGTTGCTTGACCTCATCCGGACTTTACTGCTCCCGATTTGAATTGCTTTCCTGACTCCCGAAATACGGCGTACCGGGAAGGTGACGCCGAATACTGCCACCACATTGAGGTCAACTAGTGACGACATCACCGGGATTTCATGTGCACTTCCGATATCTTTTTCTCAAGCCAGCGTCGGCGCATCGGCGGACGCGGTTTTGCGTCGCGCCTCTGTTTCCATCATACAACTTATGCTAAGGATTTTTTGTTTTTACCGAGTTAATTTAGTCATCGGTGTGACATTACTTGAGACCGGACAAGGTCATGGCCGCAAGTATGAGTCATTAAAGGCTTTCGCCTCAACAAACCATAGACTAAAATCTGGACCTGGCTAAACGAGGCTAGCGTGCGTGACGGCTCGAGCGAGTTAAGCCGGGTACCGGTACTTCCAGTTCACATCCCGTATAGTGGCTTCATTCGACGGTGAGCTCAGAGTGTCACATGAATGACACCACCCATGAGAAACGCACGCTTGTTTTGATTTGCGTACGCTAATGATATTCCTGACCAGCAGTCGCAGCACAGCGTCACTTGTGTGGGCGGATAAGCGACGGCTGACCTTCGGCAGCGGTGTGCTGGCGGGGGCGTATTGTCGTCGGTGGATGCGCAAATGATTCTCCTTTACAGCGAACAGTCGGGACGCCAGCAAGAAGACAGTAAGAACGCGCGCGCATCGTCGGCGCTCGCGGGAATAAGAGTATACGTATAGCTACTAGAAGGCGCAGCTAAATGGCTTCGGCCTTGCGTCGCGCGCTGAAACCAGGCCTGTCCCAAAGGAGGAAAAAGACGGGCGTCGCGCAGGTAATTTCCCGCGTGGGAGGGGCCGCCATGCAAAGCGCGCACTCGGCGCTTGTTGCAGAGCCGCAGTTCACTCGCGTTTATTAATAGTAAGCACAGAAGCAAGCGACTGCGAACGCCGACTGAAAACAGCCGTAAACGAAACAACACTACACCACAGACAGAGTTCCTAGGTGCAAAGATAGGTGAGCGTATCACTAAAGAAGAAAGCGCAATGACCATCGGAGATGGTAACAGACGCGAAATACACGTACGGCGGATGGCCTTGCTCGAAGACGAGCGTGAAAAGATATCCCGTGTAAGATGGTATGGCGGAGCGCCCACAGCGGCATCGGAGAACAGTTGAAAAATAGAAGCTCGAAAGTGCTTTATAAAACAGCGCTCTTTTCACGTGCTTCACTTCGCCTGAAAGAACGCGCGAGACGGCCCAACCGCGCGGTCTTTAAAAAATTCAGGGCACTAGGTATTCGGTTCTAAACCGTTCACGCTCAAGCATGAGGCAGCCGAACACCGCATCGATCCGCAAATCGCAGACACCGCTCTCCTGTCGGCGACGGTTGGCCAGTAGGAATGAAAGGCGTGTTATGAGGGCTCAACCGGCGTGGTCTCACCACTTTGCAAGGGACAGCTCAGAGAAACTGGCAAAACGTGTGAGCCGGAATTAAGGCATGTCGAACCTGGCAAACCTTTCCGCGCTTACTGCACCGTCCGCAGCACCAAGCTTCCTAAAACCTAGCAGGCAGCCCACAGGTTCAGTTACCTATACGGACAGCAGTGCAAAACGGGAGAATCAAGGACGTGGCTACGCAGAGCAGCACATCCTCTCCGAAGACTCACGTTCTCTTCGACGCCTTCCGGCGAACAGCACGCCTTGGGAATCGTGCAACAGAGCGACCGTTGTCGTGATGAAGAATACTGAGGCGCCTTACCTCGAGTTTCCCCCCGAGTCCGACTTCTTGCCGGCCGGCTTCATCGAGGACTGCTCCTCTTCGCCGGCCTTGCTGTCAGGTCCTTTATCGGCCACCATATCCGAGGCGGCTACCACGAGTCCTTCCCTGACCTAGCAGCTTCGCTCCCGGCGGCGGCTAGTCCTCCGAGGCACTGTCACGTGACTTTGCCAAACGCAGCCAGCAGGACGCGGCGTCGTCGGCATCGAGCGGCGGCCGCCAGCCCCGATGCGTGCGCCGGGATGACGCGGCGCAAGATCTCGGACACGCGCGATCCCAAATCTCGAAACGCGCTCCATCCCGCTTCCACCCTCATCCAGCCGTGCGTCGCCGCGAACGTCTCCCCAGGGGCAGTCTTTGCTAGTTTAAGTTTTTTCTTTTTTTTTCGGGCGACTTCTACGCAGTGGGCGTCTCGAGGCCTCTTATCTTCGACGAAAGGCGATATGCTCGAAGACACGGGCTTCGAATACAGTACATAACGAACGTTACGGCACGGAATGAATCACCACAAACGTCCGAGATGAAGGAGTCGGCTTCGGCTCTGCACGAATCGCCAGTGGCGGCCCGACGCGGTGTATCTTTTGAAGAGAATGCGCGTGGTATCGTTTGCGTAGCCCGATTTGCCATTCTTTGTACGCCGTATCAACGATCCAAGCAAGGACGTATTCACCCTCGTGCGACTGAGGTTAAAGAAATATATGAGCGGTCGATGTACAGCTACAGGATTCGAGCTTCGAGATCCGCGACGTAGCCACCGCGGTGGTTCAGTGGTTAGAGCACTCGGCTACAGATCCGGAGTTCCCGGGTTCGAACCCGACCACGGCGGCTGCGTTTCGATGGAGGCGCCCGTGTGCTGTGGTGGTGGTGGTAATAACGTTATTGATAGAAATTTATGGATGGGTCTCGATGTCGAGCCACTCTTCATATCTTTTGACGAGGTCTGTGGCTCTTGTGGCAGGGTTGGAGCCCCTAGACCAAGGCCCCACTGAGTCTTGCCTCCAGGTAGGGTTTCCGGACCAGACCTGCCTGGACCGCCGGATCCTCGCTGGAAATCATCCTCTCCCACTGCTCCGCACTCGGGATTTTGTTTATTGCAGCCGCATTTGTTCTCTTTTCACACCACGTTGTAGGAATTAACGTGGTTTTGTCCTCGCACCACGGGCATTTGCTGCTATATAGCCCTGGGTGGATCTTACTTAGCATGTTTAGATTCGGGAAAGTTCCCGTTTGTAGCTGTCTCCAATAGACCGCTTCCTGCTGGTGGAGATTTTTGTGAGGTGGGGGATATGTAATCCTGACCCCCTTATAGTAATTCAGAATTTCTGGGTATCCTAAGGGCACTGGTTCCGCGTCAGGCTGCTCGAGGCTGGTTTGGTTGGAGGCTCGGTTTGTAAGCGCTCGAGCTCTCCTATCCGCCTCGGCATTCCCCGCGATGCCTGTGTGTCCCGGTACCCACATTATGTGTTGCAATTGTTTTTCCTTCCTCGGTAATTTGGCTGCCCCCTCCGCCCTATTTTGCCATTCATGTAGTTTCTGCATGCTGTTTGCGAGTCTGTTAGAATTATTAGGGACCTTTTAGCACGGTAGCCCTCTGCCGCCGCTAGGGCTATGACAGCCTCTTCGGCCTCCTCAATCGTGCCATCCCTGATAGTTGCGCTGGCTATTTCTTTGAGCTCATGATTAATTGCCGTTGCAACCGCTCTATTTCTATTCTGTTGTCTAGTTCTTCCGTATGCAGCCGCATCCGTGTGCGTAATGTTTTCTTTGTTGGCTAGGTTCTGTTGCACATACTGTGCCCCAGCCTCCCGTCGCCCTTTGTGCAGGTTCGGATCCATATTTTTGGGAATTGGTGCTAACCTAATTGTTGCCCTCAGTTCATCGGGTATTCGTTTTGATCTTTTTATCTCTGACAGTGCACCCTCGTAGCCGCACCTTTTGGGCAGCTCTGTCCCTGTTTTCGCCTTTTTTAGCCTCTGCAGCTGAACTACGATTTTGGCCTCCCTTAGCTCCTGAAAGGTGTTATGCAGACCTAGAGCCATTAGCTTCTCCGTCGAGGTTGATTGCGGTAGGTTTAGCGCTATTTTGTATGCTCTCCTAAGTATTGTGTCCACCAGCTTTATTTCTGCTTTGTTGCAGTTGTAGTACGGTATGCTGTATGTAATTCGGCTAACCGCTAGGCTCTTTACGAGCTTAAGCGTGTCGCTCTCCCGCATGCCGTGTGTTCTCCTAGAGACCCTGGTTATCATGCGGGCGACCTGTGTCGTCGAATTCTGTATTAGTAGTCTGAGCTCCTGCGTGCACCTTTGGTCGGATTGAATCCACACCCCTCATATTCTGATGGTTGTTCTTTCCGGTATGAGTTGCCCTTCTAGATAAAAATTTCGTTTTAGTTCTTCTGTTTCCGGTACTGATCGGTTGAGTTTACCTCGCCAGACCCTTAGTAGTTCTGATTTTTCTGTCGAGCAAGCCAAGCCCCTGCCTCTAAAATATTTTTCTACGCACGTTGCGGCAGCCTGCAGTTTCGCTTCCTTTTCGCTGAGTTGCCCTCCGTGACCCACACAGTGACGTCGTCCGCGTACACTGCATGCCTTATGCCTTGTATGGTTTCTAGCTGTCTAGCCAGCTTAACCATTGCTATGTTAAAGAGTATGGGTGAAATCACTGGCCCTTGCGGCGTTCCCTTATTGGGTGTTTGAAAGCTCTTGGACCTGATTTCCCCGAGCCCTATTGTAGCCGTTCTATTTGTGAGGAAAGCTCTTACGCATCCGTAGATTCTTTTTCCGCAGTTCAAATCGTCCAGGCCTGTTAGTATGGCTTCGTGGCTAACGTTATCAAAAGCTCCCTTTATGTCCAGGGCCATGATTATGCGTTCGCCGCATCTGGGTACGTTGGTTAATATTTCTTCCTTGATCTGCAGCAGGATGTCTTGCGTGGACAGTTTTGCCCTAAAGCCAAACATGCTATGGGGGTATAGCTCGTTTTCCTCCATGTAATCTTGCACCCGTCTAGTTATAATTCTTTCGTATAATTTGCCCAGGCACGAGGTTAAAGATATCGGCCTGAGGTTTTCTACCTGCAGTGGTTTACCTGGTTTGGGAATCATTACTATTTCTACGTGCTTCCACTCTTTTGGAACAGTCTATGATTCCCATAGCTTATTAAAGTATTCGGCTAGCTCTTCAATCTTTCCGTCGCTTAGGTTACGGATGAGTGCGTTTGTAATTTTGTCCGCCCCTGCGGCTGTATTTCTTGTTGTGCTTCTAATTGCAGCGCAGACTTCTTCTCTAGTTGTGGGTTTATCTAATTCTTGGTTTTCCTGTCCTCGGTAGTGCTCGGTGTACGCTGCTGGGTCGCTGTTACCGAAGCATTTCTGCCTAACTTTTTCTATTAATTCCGAATCTGGTCCTTGACATTGATGGACCAGTCTGTGGATCGCCTTATTGTTTTCCTTTTTAGTTTTATTTGGTTCGAGGAGGGCTCTGAGTATGTGCCACGTTCTGGCTGTACTTAGAGTGCCTCTTAGCGAGTTGCTGAATTGCTGCCAATTCGTTCTCGCTAGTTGTTCCGCGTACTCCTCTGCCCTCTTTGTTACTTCGACAATTTTCAGTTTTAGCTTCCTATTGTATCTTTGCTTTTTCCACCGTTTGGTGAGCCCCTTGCGTGCTTCCATAGCCTAAGGAGTTTGGGGTCCACCTCGGGTGTCTGATCTGTTCTGTCTATCTCTCTGGTGTAGCTGCGTTGTTTGTCTTTGAGCATGTTCCCCCATGCCACAATCGAGTCTATTCCCTCGGTTGGGCTTTCTTTACATGCCTGTCTGAACGCATCCCAATCCGTAATTTTGGCAGTGCCGATTCTCCGCATGAATCTGCTGGCTGTAATCTGCGTGCTGATAATATAGTGGTCGCTGCCTAGGTTTTCATTAAGGTTTTCCCACGACGTGTTTGACGTACCGACGCGTTTGACGTCATCCCGACTACAGCGCCGCCTGCGCTGCCGGCTGTGCCTGTTGCATCAGCGTATGCTGTGTGATGTCAGTGCACGTTAAAGATCCCCAGGTGGTCGAAATTATTCCGGAGCCCACCACTACGGCACCTCTTTCTTCCTTTGTTCTTTCACTCCCTCCTTTATCCCTTCCCTTACGGCGCGATTCAGGTGTCAGCCGATATGCGAGACAGATACTGCCCCCATTTCCTTTCCTCAAAAACCTATTTTCATTTTTTTTCCCGCGACCTACGGCAAATGTGATTGTCTCCGCATGCAGAGGAAACAGTGAAAGCAATCGCGCGCCTGGTGATTCGCTTTTATTTCCGAACAAGGAGAAAACACCTGGTCAAGTGACACTCTCGCTCTCGAGAGCGCTATCGACGTCTGATGGACTGATCCACGTTCGAGAAAATGATGCCTTGCAAGCCCTACGCGTTTTGTGAACGCGATTAGACTGTCCGAAAGCCATTGAAAGTAGTTCACTGCACGCGAATGTGCTCAATATTTCTGTCTGTCCTCTGCATACCCTCTGCCAGTGCACGGTAGAGGATATAACGCGACAAACGCGTTATCTGTCTGCATAGGTTATGTCATCTCAGCTGGCCAGAATGAAGGTACATTGGCAACACAGCACAAGAGAAAGGGCTACACGGATACGACAAAAACAGAGAACAGGGCACGCACAATACGCGCGCATACTTGCGCGCGCAAACTCATAGACGAGCTGTGTCGGGTGTTGGCTTCAGAGACTGCAGCAACAGTCGAGCGGCTTCTTGCGTCAGTAAACGTCGAGACCACGGTTCGGTGAAAGGATCTTTGTCGCTAGGAACGGTCTGACGTCCACTCGGGCTAATAGAGCATTACGTAACGCCTACGAGCTTGCTGATGTGCATTGCTATACGGTACAAAAGATCGCTGAGATTTCGTTCCTGACAACTCTGTCATTACGCAAATACAACAATTGGCAGTCGTTGAAGCCCAGCATGGCTTCAACGACTAATTATGTGCGCGTTTTGTAACCTAATTGCTATGCAGGCGCAGTATTTGTCGTTCAGAAATTTTTTTTATCGCCTGAAGTTTATTGTGTTTGCACACTAAGAATGTAGTAGTCGATTGTTTTGTCTTTATTTTTGCGACCAATAAGAACGTGGCAAATGTGAATGTCCGGAGCCTCGATTCCACATTGGCTAGGGTTCCATTTCGGTGCATAATTGCATTGAAAATGTACTGACGTGCCGAGAACGTGGCCTAATTCAAAGCCGCAATATTCAAGTTTCAAAGAATCCGCTTCAATGAAACGGAAAATGAAAAAGAATACAGAATGGACAATACCATAAGAAAATAAAAGCACAAGAGAACAGCCTGCTCAGTCTGCCTCGCATGCGGGGGATGTTCGGGGTTCGATCCCCAGTGCCGCCGGGTACCCACCGGTGATAAAATGAATATAAGCTTCCTCTGGCCTGATAATCGACTTATCAGGGTGAAAATCTTGGGAAATGGGTCTTTGACCCTACCTTGTGCAATGAAAACCAACCTTGTGCCATGGCGCTCTTTGGCCGCAGGTGCCCTAGCGCCATAAAAAAAATGAAATAAAACACTCGCGTAGGAAAGTTTAGGGAAACCTATGTAAAGAAAATAATAATAATAATAATAATAATAATAACTGGTTTTGGGGGAAAGGAAATAGCGCAGTATCTGTCTCATATATCGTTGGACACCTGAACCGCGCCGCAAGAGAAGGGATAAAGGAGGGAGTGAAAGAAGAAAGGAAGAAAGAGGTGGCCGTAGTGGAGGCCTGCGGAATAATTTAGACCACCTGGGGATCTTTAACGTGCACCGACATCGAACAGCACACGGGCGTCTTAGCGTTTCGCCTCCATCGAAACGCAACCGCCGCGGTCGGGTTCGAACTCGGGCCTGGGTAAAGCAGCTGTACTCCCTTTCATACATAGCAGGCGACGCTTCCAAAACTAGCGCGCCTGTTCGCGCAGACCAAGTCCGCGGCCAAAAAAAGTACTTTGTCATACAACCACAATAAACAAAAGCATATTTCGTTGCGACAAACCTCAAGTGCCGTGACTTGCACCTCCTGGACATCTTTTTACATCTTGGCATATTTGCGTCCTGTGACATATCGAAACTTCGCGAAGCAAGAGTCACAGGTGGCGGTATGATGCACGGCTGGTAAAGCAAATCGCCCCTACTCAGTCCGTGCCGAAAAGTAGTTCACACTCAATGAACATTATAGCCAGAGGGCCCGAGCACTGAGTGCCTCACAGCTTCAACCGTGGTTTCGAAAGCTACCACGTCGTTTCCCTACTGAAAAATGTATATAGGTTTGAATGGGTCAGCAAATAGGATTATGGCACATTTGGTTTGGCTTTATAGGATGGACGTCCCAAAGCGGCTCAGTCTATGAGGGACGCCGTAGTGGAGGGCTCCGGATAATTTCGACTACCTGGGGTTCTTAACGAGCACTAACAATGCACAGTACACGGACCTTTCACATTTTTCCTCCATCGAAGTGCTACCGTAGCGGGCGGGTTCGAACCCACGATTTGCATGCACTGCGTGATGTAAGTGCACGGTAATTAAGCACGGGTAATCGAAGTTATACGGAGCCCTCCCCTAATGAGTCACTCAAAGGCTGAATCGCTTTAGAAGCTTCATCCTATAACGTTAAACGAAATGTGCCATAATCCTATTTGTCGACCTGTTCAAACCTGTACACCTTTTTCAATAGGGCTTATACCGCCCACCAGGGCTTCAAAAAGAACGAATGATACGTGGCGGTGTAATGTGGTTTCCCGGACGGACTACTTCCGCAGCCCCCGCCGCGTTGCCTGCTTTGTATGTGTGTATGTATGACAACGAGCATGTTGACGCTACCGCAGCGGCAGACAACGCACTCATCCCAATTCCTTATAATCCCCACGTCAAAAGTTCGAATACCACTGCTCCACCCCGTTCCACCTTTCTTTCTTTTAGAGAAATTTCGGACTGCGGCACTGCTCCCTAACTCCATTGTCTAGAGCCATTTCTGCCATCCACACTCCTTCCATACAGCGGTGACCGAGTAAAGAAATTTTGCAATTGACTGCATAACAAGCATATGTGCGAAATTATAACGAAGATATCTTACGCACTTCAATAAGTGAAACGAGTGAAAATGCATTAATGCGATGTCTGTGACTTTCATCGGGAACGACAGCTTAACTGTTCGTTTAGACTTTCGCCTACCCTCCGCGGTGGCTCAGTGGTTAGCGCGCACGACTACTGAGCCGGAGTTCCGGGGCTCGAACCCGGCCGCGGCGGCCCCGTTTCGATGGAGACGAAGCACAAAATGGTGCCCGTGTGCTGTGCGATGTCATTGCACGTTAAAGATCCGCAGGGCGTCGAAACTATTCCGGAGCGCTCCACATCATCATCATCATCATAAGCCTGACTACTAGCACTGCAGGGCAAAGGCCTCTCCCATGTCTCTCCAATTAACCCTGTCCTTTGCCAGCTGCATCCACCCTTTTCCTGCAACCTTCTTAATCTCATCCGCCCACCTAACCTTCTTCCGCCCCCTGCTACGCGTGCCTTCTCTTGGAATCTACTCCGTTACCCTCAAGGACCAGCGGTTAATTATCTTGCCATTGCATTACATGACCTGCCCAAGTCAAGCCCCTTTCTTCCTCTTGATTTCGACTAGGATGTCATTAACACGCGCTTCTTTTTGTTTCACTACGGCACCTGTTTCTAAATTTAAATTGGTTGTAAGGGGAAAACAAATGGCGCAGTATCTGTCTCATATATTGTTGGACATCTGAACCGCGCCGTAAGGGAAGGGATAAAGGAGGGAGTGAAAGAAGAAGGGAAGAAAGATGTGCCGTAGTGCAGGGCTCCGGGATAATTTCGACCGCATGGGGATCTTTAACGTGCACTGACATCGCACAGCACATGGGCGCCTTAGCATTTCGCATGTATCGAAACGCAGCCGCCGCGGTCGGGTTCGAACCTGGGAACTCCGGATCAGTAGCCGAGCGCCCTAACCACTGAGTCACCGCGGCGGGTAGCACCTGTTTCTCTTTTTCTTCTTTCACTCCCACCTACCTCTCTTCCCTTACTGCGCAGTTGGGGTGTCCACCGAGATGTGAGAGAATTACTGCGCCATTTTCGTCTAAAAAAATGTTTCAATTTTAATTTTAGACGACAGCTTTAATGCTGTACTGCGTTAAGGGCTTCATTTCTATAAACATTATTTTCCACCAGTCCTTCATAATTTATTGTTTTGGATTAGTCGGAAATAATAGCTGTAGGCACTTATAATTACACTAAAATAAATTATTTCGTTCAGTTCAAAGTGTTCATCTGTGGGCAGCAGTTTTTTAGCAACGAGTAAAAAGACCACCAATTTTTTTGTTATTGCATTATGACAATATTAATAAGACAAAGGAAATGCGTACCCGAGGGTTCGCGTAGAAAATGTGATTCTGCACTTACGAAAGCAATGAAAATGACTGCAAGCAGCGCTCAAAAACATATTTTGATTTATTTTCGGAAAAACATTTGTGCCTCGTTTATAATGCAAAGCTAAGATTCACGGAGGAAGGACGCCCCTGGGTTTATGTAACCGTGCGCGCAAATAGTTGGATGTGGGAGAACGTTCGATGACAGCGAATACCAGAACCTAGAATTGAGCGCACGCTGAATAACGAAGTGTGCGTATTCGAATTCGATTCGAATTCGGATTCTGGAATATTCGCACGTGCACCTCCACCAGTGAAAAGTGACGGAAAGCTGCTTTACGAGCTAAATACACACCAACTACCAACGCACCAATAAATTTAAGAAGGTAACTTCATGTGAAAACCAACATGGTAGCGCGTTTGTCCTTGGCCACAGAATGAAGAGGATGACTATTCTGTGAGTAGAAGGAGTCCATAAAATGACTGAAAAATTACTGAATAGAATGGGCGAGTAAGTGACCATTTATTTATTCATTTATTGACGTCGCGATCTTTGCTACAAGATCTTAGCACGAAGGGTACACATGACATACAATTATACACCTTTATACTAGTATACCCACGTGCTGCTGCAGGCCGTTGTACTGCCACGGGTTCTAAGACTTGCCAGGCGAACATGTCTTTTGTATTTGTCCCAGGCAGTAATTTTACGTTTTCAAATACAAAAGACATGTTCGCCTGGCAAGTCTTAGAACCCGTGGCAGTACAACGGCCTGCAGCAGCACGTGGGTATACTAGTATAAAGGTGTATAATTGTATGTCATGTGTACCCTTCGTGCTAAGATCTTGTAATGTCTTTTGTATTTGTCCCAGGCAGTAGTTTTACGTTTTCCCCGCCGCGGTGGTTCAGTGGTTAGGGCGCTCGACTACTGATCCGGAGTTCCCGGGTTCGAACCCGACCGCGGCGGCTGCGTTTTTATGGAGGAAAAACGATAAGGCGCCCGTGTGCTGTGCGATGTCAGTGCACGTTAAAGATCCCCAGGTGGTCGAAATTATTCCGGAGCCCTCCACTACGGCACCTCTCTCTTCCTTTCTTCTTTCACTCCCTCCTTTACCCTTCCCTTACGGCGCGGTTCAGGTGTCCAACGACATATGAGACAGATACTGCGCCATTTCCTTTCCCTCAAAAAACCAATTAAATTAAAAATTTTACGTTTTCATGTCACTAAAGAAATATTGTTCATTTCACTAAAGAAATATTGTTCATTGGTCACGAGACTGGCGGTCGTGCTAGATGTCTGTACTCTGCTTCACCGTTTGATTACAGTCAAGTGTGAGCTATGCGATGGCCTCACATAAGATGCCGTCTTCATTACTTGCTACCCTTCACTTTTTCTCCCGCTCACCAGGCGATCACAGATGACTGCAAGACACCGCTCAGCGTTCGTAGCTATCACTTCATTGCGAACACCACTGAGGTAAGGAAGCCGTCACCTCGCGCTAGTTGTTTGTCAAGAAATCGTGACACTGAGTAAAGCCACAGCCTGCAGAGAAGCCATTGCCGAAAAAAAAGCAGCAAGCGAAAAAAAAAAAAACTCCTAACGCGCAACCAGCTTGCAACTCCTCTGAAGTCCTCCCAACACGAGCGCAAGGCTTAGATAACGGTTTGCGCGTCAGCGCTCGGAAATTGCGTGGCAAGCCGCGAAGCATGTAATCGTGGCATCCGAACCACGCGCTCGATGCATGCAAGCTTCCGAAGACGCTTCCGAAGATGCCCAAATCAGCCGGCACAAAACTGAATGCGGCCTGCAGCACATCCTGGAAAGAACGCGGCTTCGGAGCTCCTCGAGATATCGACGCTTGCTCCGGAAGGAGACAAG
Source organism: Amblyomma americanum (assembly GCF_052857255.1). Lineage (NCBI taxonomy): Eukaryota > Metazoa > Arthropoda > Arachnida > Ixodida > Ixodidae > Amblyomma > Amblyomma americanum. The sequence continues at coordinate 210,309,262 of NC_135500.1, forward strand.
GCGAACGACAGAAACGCCGGCGACAGCGAGACACTTCCGAATGTGAAACATAGCTGTCTGGCGTCGCCTATATTCGGCATAGTGACGCTCGAGCAAAAGCGCGCCGTATCGCTGCTGTCCGGCCTATGCAGCTTCCTTCAGCGCTTGTGTAATCGCAAACCTCTGCGTGTGGATGCTGCCCGGTGCCGCTCTGACGCGCGCGCGTCAGGGAAGACAGAAGGCGTCGCTATGGAAACAGGTAAGCTTTCGCGCGTCGGCCGGTTATCCCATTGCCGCCAGGGCAACGGGACGTCAGCTCGACTCATCCTGGCCTTTCCCCCCCTTGTCGCTGTTTTTTTGTTTTTTTTTTTTGCTCAGTGACGTTACAGCGCACCCTGTCTTTTGCAGCTGCTAGATTACCTCTCAACGACGTGCCGCTGGAATTACAGCAGTCTCAAATTGCGCAAGTGACTCTGACATGCCAGGAGCAGAAGCATAACTGTTTCGTCCTCTGTTACGGCTGCTAGCGAAGTGTGAACACGACGCGACAGCTGTTAGAGGAGCCGTTTGCTGTGAGCCCTTCGGAGGTAGAGTGCTTACGTATGTCTGACACAAATCTGGTTGGCCTTCGGTCTAACTGTGCGCAAAGTAAGCCATCAGCCCCGTCCACATACAGAGTATAAGGCACGCAACGTTTGCCTGGGTAGAGCATTATGAGTGCCTGAGCGGCCTTCGATCTGGGCCGCAAAGAACAAGAAGCGGCTACGGGCGCGTGAGGAGCGCTCGGACTTGTCACGCGATTTAGTAACACCTCCAAAACTAGCACCGACGCTCAACCAGCAAAGGAAAAGGGGCCGTATTCTATAAGGGTGTATTTGTTCACTGTCCATTTCGTCCCCTGGCATTGCTCACTGTTGTTCGGTGACATAGCCGGGGCTTTCGAGCGTCTGTGGGAAACGACGCGACTATTGGCAGGTTGGCGATTGGCCCTCGTAATTAGCTGCATATCGCAGCCGGCAGCAGACAATGGTGCTGTATATTTTAAATAGACAGCGTTAAGGGTCCCGCAGCCCGAGCGTCGTCAGCGTGGATGGTGGCCCACCTGCCAACTACGTCACGTGACCTTGGTACGCCATCACAACATTCCCCCCGTGGTAGGTGGCAGCTAAACAAATTCATGGTTGCGACAGGTTACCCTTCCCGAGCAACCTGGATCACACAAACTGCGCCGGTGGCTGTGTTTGAAACAGCCACCTGCCGGGGAACGGCGCATCGCTTAAATAACCACTGCACCACTTTCCGCGATCTATGAATGTAGAGTACAGAATTACCAATTCCGCATATATGGGCATGTAGGTAGAAACTAGTGAACAGAGAAGCAGCACTTGAGTGGGAGTTTCAGCATCTGCCTCGCATGCAGGAGGTGCGGGGTTCGATCCCTTGTGCCGCTGGGTACCCACCTGGGGTAAATGCTTGGGCAATGGGCCTTTGACACCACCTTGTATATATAAAAAAAGTTACGGAGGGGCAATTGAAATCTACTTGCGTGCTTTGAATGAGAAAACATTTGTTATTTTTCATTTACTGTTTATTTTTATTGCATTCCCATCCTTTCTAATTACACACCCACTCATTATAATAGAGTCATAAAGCAACGCACGTACTAATAATAATTGGTTTTTTGGGGAAAGGAAATGGCGCAGTATCTGTCTCATATATCATTGGACAGCTGAACCGCGCCATAAGGGAAGGGATAAAGGAGGAAGTGAAAGAAGAAAAGAAGAAAGAGGTGCCGTAGTGGAGGGCTCCGGGATAATTTCGACCACCTGGGAATCTTTAACGTGCACTGACATCGCACAGCACACGGGCGCCTTAGCGTTTTTCCTCCATAAAAACACAGCCGCCGCGGTCGGGTTCGAACCCGGGAACTCCGGATCAGTAGTCGAGCGCCCTAACCACTGAGCCACCGCGGCGGGGCATCGTCGGAAGAAAAGTTCATTTTCTTTGCTTGGTCACTGTAGGGTGCCTCGATGCTCACGCCCCACTCTGCCGCTCCGTGGAGGGTGGGGACATCCTTTGAAAGGGTCAGTGCTGCCTCGGCGAGGGCGCGCGCCATATTTGTGCCCACTCCCTGTCCCGCCTGCGTCAGTTGCACGAGCGGCGGCCTGTTTCCCGCCGTTTGTGATTTTTTTGGCCGCAGGACGGGGAAGACATTCCGGGGTGTTGCGTGCGTGCGTGCACAAATCACTCCCGAAATGGCTGGAGAATGTTTACATTTCAGAGAGATCCGAAAAGAAGGCTCCTGTGGACTGTAAAGGTGAAACGTGACAAGTGGCAGACGGTCAACACCCCTTGTTTGGTTGCCTTGCTGCTTGTCCCATAGTCACGTGTACTGCTTTAAATTAGTACCAAACGTGTGTGATAAAAACAGCGTAAGTTTTTGTAGGCATTCATTTCTATTTCGCGCATAATCTGTGTGCGATCGTTTATGCCAGCATATACCGCGCAATCGTGCATTGTGTTGCGGTCATGAATCGCATATTTAGTGTAAAACGACCAAGTTGCAAAGGAATAAGGGGCCTTGATCTGAAAAGAACACATGAAAGACATGCGTGCGTTGCAGTGGCGCCCGAGCCTTTATGCCCTGTGCCGCTCGCAATCAGTTGGCCCAAAGCTCCAAATGTCTTTGTTACTGATTAAAATGGATATGAAAGCGAACCCATCAGGGATCGCTACACCGTATCTTTTATCCGAGATTATGAAGAAAATAGGTAAAGGTGTGAAAGCTGCGTGACAAATGATATCAAGCTATATATGAATGGACAATGGACAATAGAACCCTTATATAATACCGTCTCTGTGCTGTAATAAAATTTCGTACGCTGTGCAGTAAATTTCACGGTGTTTATAATCAACATTCCTTATGAACAGGCTAGGAAGTAGAAGGATCCATGTTGCATGGGCAGCATTTTGTAAATGCGCAGCCAGGATTTAGGCGCACTGAGGAGACAACGCTACTTAAGGGCAGAGATTCGGTGGTTTTGCGAGCGTGCCGTGGCACAGTTGCCTGCAGGGTGGCAGACGAAGTCAGCCATCGCAGTTCTGACGCGCACTGCACAGAACTAAGGCTTCGAAATAACGCCGAACCGTTATTAGAGAGACTTAGCATAGGGAATCCTGTCGGTTAGGGGGATAGGGGAATAGCCGGATGAAAGTGCACATACGCAGAGCAGTAATGCCCTTCGGGTTATTGCCCTGCGCATGCGCACTGGTGCCCCGCTATTCTGAACGAACTCGATGAATCTGATTGAACCTGATGAATCTGTTGTACCCCTGAAAGATTTTGAGGAATTTGTTGCTGATATTGTAGCGTGATTTGTTATAGTAAACTTTTTTATGATCACGTTAAGACCATCACAGAGTTGTCAGAATGTTTGTTAACACTGTTGTAACTGTTGGTTTCTCTTTTTTTTTGCTATTGTTGTTCTGTTATGTAAATCCACACTGCCACAACTCCTTCAATAGGAGTTATCAGTATTGTAAAAAAAAATTAAATTCTCCTATGCCTGTAACCGATAGGGCCCCCATATTCCCTACTCATTATTAACCACTAATTCTGACAACGCGGATGAGTTTACATGCTATACACGCCACGCACCCTCTAAGAACGAAAGTATTGCGTTCTTCCTGTCTCCTTAAAAAAACGAAGAAGCTCTAGGACTAACAAAAAAGAAATTATCATGCAAATTAAACTCAACGCCAGATGTAATCCTTAACATCGTATGCGCCAGTCTCCTGTACAAGCTCGGAAAATCCGGACAAATGATTTTAGTTTGTGCAGCTTCTACATCGAGCCCTGCGGCGCTGGACACCTAAAGTTACCAAGCAAATTTGAGATGCTTTGCACGACCGATTAATTTTCTATGGCCGTCAGAACTACTCGACGCCAGCGTAGGAACAGTCATACTCGTCAGATTTTGCAGCGTAGAGGAAGCTATCATTATCAACGTGTTTACGCAGCTTGTCGCGTTACGCTGTGCTTTACTCACAACTTTTGAGTTACGCAACGTTCGCTATTGGCGGCTGACACATGGCACTAGTTTGCTCGAGTCCAAGCTCATCTCAACTTGCACATCAAAAGCCACCACTGCGACGCCCCATCGAGAACAAAGCAGATAGGTCTGTTCAGGTTTCTGCAGGCATAAGGGCGGAAGTTGAAAAGTTCATTGCACTCGCAAAGACTACAGCTTTTGTATCGGCGCATGCAACTATGCAGAGGCAAAGAGGACATCATGTGAGCGACCCGTGACTTACTCTGTGTCCACCTTCCTGCAGTTCCGGGTAGGCTTCTCGTATTTAGAGTTGGAATACGAGCCCTGGTCCGGTGAGGACGACCTGGGGAAATCAGGGATGCGAAAATTAATAAAGAACTGCTAGCAAACAAACCAGTAACGCACTTCACACACGTCCATCCGGATGGGTAGGGGGGGGGGGGGGGGGGGTTCAGTCACGGAAAGAGATAGGTCGACCATGTTTACATGCCACTCCTTTCACGTTATGGACGGTGATGTGAACGTACGAAACCACTTTGGGCTTAAGCGTATTATTTATTCTTCTGCTCACATCACTTCTCAAACATGCCTCCTTTGGATTTTCGAAGCAGGACTTCAGCAACAGACATGACGATTGCGTAGAAAACTCGGCTGAAAACAAATGTTTAACAAGTTGCGGTGTTTGTCTAGCAAATGCGCTTTACTACTTCCAGACATCAAGAACGCCTAAATGTTTCCTATAGACCTGTTCCCCGTCTTTGTATAGCTTATTTTTCTCGAGATCTATACCGACATAAGGCTTGCAACCGTGTCTTAACAAGCAACACGCCTTTTATTTTTTACCTGATACGGGATAATCCCGTAAAGATCACCCGTTCAAAGCGGCCTGGCTAATGGACTGTAATTAGCCTTACGTCCGAGCATACCTCGGAAAAATCACAAGAGCTCGCACAGGATCACCCACAAAAATATAGTTAACCCGGGCTGACTCAGTTTCAGGATTGCACAGACCCACGCTCACTCGATATCCTGTGAACTCGAACACGTTTATGCTCATGACTACCATAGGCTCAGCCCAGCTCACGAATCATCCAGGTACAACCAATCACGACTCAACTTAAGGCTCATATCAGCTAGCTCTCCTGCTCACTTCACTCATGTGCAAGCGCTCACCTAATTCGACGCACGATTTATTTTCGCTTAATCACTTATTTCGACACACAACTAACTCATCTGGGCTCACTTATCTTAGCAGTCAGTCTCCCTGCACCCAACTTGCACGTCTACAGACACGCCCAAGTTCGAAAGAAAAAATATGCTTTTTGGGATAGCGAAAGAACTACTGTGAAACTTCCTTTTTTCGCGCATCTGATTGTACGGATGTTTGTGTACTACTGCTCAGTAAGCCACGAACGATTTCGAGCCACCTAATGGATCCTAGACTCTCACCAACCTGGTACTGCATTTTTGTCTGCTTATTGCGCTGGCGTAGAGACCCCAGTTCAGAAAAGTGTCCGTCGGCGGTGTGCGCTGCCACCGGCCACGGTTGGCAGGCGGCAGAGTGGCGAGAGGGAAAGACGCCTCTCTATTTGTAGGGAAGAGAAGGGAGATGCCGGAAGGCGGCTTCCACGGGAGGAATCACAAGGGTGGTGGCTACGGTGGTCGGAGGAGGTTGTAACGCGGGCGGAGGAATGGGCAACCTGAGGGTGGTTTCCACGTCAGCAACCCGGCAGGTGGCTGCCGTGGAAGGTACAGGGTGAGGAGGAAAGTGAGCTGAGAGGAGGAGCGGAAATATCCATAAAACTTCGGTTGGGGCTACCGCCGCGGTGGCTCAGTGGTTAGGGCGCTCGACTACTGATCCGGAGTTCCCGGGCTCGAACCCGACCGCGCCGGCTGCGTTTTTATGGAGGAAAAACGCTAAGGCGCCCGTGTGCTGTGCGACGTCAGTGCGCGTTAAAGATCCCCAGGTGGTCGAAGTTATTCCGGAGCCCTCCACTACGGCATCTCTTGCTTTCACTCCCTCCTTTATCCCTTCCCTTACGGCGCGGTTCAGGTGTTCAACGATATATGAGACAGATACTGCGCCATTTCCTTTCCCCCCAAAACAATTATTATTATTATTAGTTGCATATTTTCTTATGGTGAACGATGAGCGCAAGCACTATAGTCGGATACAACTCAAGAATGTGTCGGCTTTTCCCCCCTCAAAGGACCCCCTTCCAGCCAATGGCGCCGGCCGAATTTCATGACCCTGCTAGAGTGACAAAATAGGGGGCGGTAGATGAAAGGGGATAATCCCTCTATGGTCGGGGATAGACTTTTCTCTCCATTGTGGCATCGCTCACTGTATTGTAACGCTAGCAGGGATGACTCATGAGAATGGGCCGTCGCCATTAGAGAGTTTTAGAATAGGGTCACCCAATCGGTTAGGGGGATAGGGGAATACCGGGACCCAAGTGCGCATGCGCAGAACGCTAACGCCCCTTCGGTTTTTGGTAAGCAGGCGACCCTAACCCAAAACTGGCGAAATAGCGTGGCACCCAAACGTCGATAGGGTCGGGCATGATTGCGGCGTTCGGTGAAGCGGGGGCCGCTCGCCTCGCCACCTATTCGTCGCTGTCGCTACACTGCGGCTCGCGTTTACGGCAAACGAATGGTTAACGAAGCTTTTAATTTGTCTGAAGATGCCCACACTACCAAATTCGAGCGACAAAACGGCTCGAATCGTGAAATTTCTACCGGATTTGACTGCTGCTAGGCTTGGTAGTAAGCGTTGCTTGGTCGCCACGGAGACAGGACTTCCGGAACCGGAAATTGCTGTTAGCGGCGCTGCCGGCGGAAACTTCCTAAGTGGATAGTCTTGGCTCGGATTCAGCATGTCCGCATTATAAAAAAAATATTTGCGTCATTTTTCACATTCCCTAAGTAGTAATTGGTGACTACAACAGTTTACGTTTCGCTCTATTAACACAATAAAAAAACACAGCATATATATTAACTTATTTGTTCTGAAAGCTTCTCTTTCCCGCCGTCATGGCGCTGCCTTTAAGCAACGCAAAGCGACCTTCCGCGACCCTATTCTATAGACAAAAAACGTGGACCCTTTCCCCTAACGCTAAGTGCATGAGGATAGGGTCACCCTATTCGCCCCGTTTCTATTCTAAAAATCTCTATTGGCTGGAAATGGGCCCTTTGACGGGGAAAAGCCGCTGCGTTCTTGTGTTGTATCCGACTATAGACAATTAACGAAGAACAGAGAAAACACAACGACTAGCGCCTGCCCTTGTGTTTCTCCCTTCTTGTCTACTTTTTGCGTTCATCGCTCACCATTACAGCGGAGATATCAGAGCAGAGCTTGCCGAATGCCACTCTTCCGTTGAAGTGCTTGGTCATGCGCGAGCTTTCCTTGACGGCTTAACGGCGCTATGCAATGGTTGTAAGTGGGTCTTATGGAAGCGGGATGTTCAACAAGCGGCGAGCCCATGCGGCGAGCCCAATCGAGCCGAATAGCAACGGCCCCGGAGAGCGCGTCGGAGACCGAAAAAATTAAAATTGGTTTTTGAGGAACCCCGCCGCGGTGGCTCAGTGGTTAGGGCGCTCGACTACTGATCCGGAGTTCCCGGGTTCGAACCCGACCGCGGCGGCTGCGTTTTTATGGAGGAAAAACGCTAAGGCGCCCGTGTGCTGTGCGATGTCAGTGCACGTTAAAGATCCCCAGGTGGTCGAAATTATTCCGGAGCCCTCCACTACGGCACCTACTCCTTTCTTCTTTCAGTCCCTCCTTTATCCCTTCCCATACGGCGCGGTTCAGGTGTCCAACGATATATGAGACAGATACTGCGCCATTTCCTTTCCCCAAAAAACTAACCAATTGAGGAAAGGAAATGGCGCAGTAATTGTCTCGCATATGTCGGTGGACGTCCGAACCGCGCTGTAAGGTAAGGGATAAAAGAAAGAAAGAAAGAAAGAAAGAAGGAAAGAAAGAAAGAAAGAAAGAAAGAAAGAAAGAAAGAAAGAAAGAAAGAAAGAAAGAAAGAAAGAAAGAAAGAAAGAAAGAAAGAAAGAAAGAAAGGAAGAAAGAGGTCCCGTAGTGGAGGTTTTGCCTCCATCGAAACGCCCCGCCGCGGTGGCTCAGTGGTTAGGGCGCTCGACTACTGATCCGGAGTTCCCGGGTTCGAACCCGACCGCGGCGGCTGCGTTTTCATGGAGGAAAAACGTTAAGGCGCCCGTGTGCTGTGCGATGTCAGTGCACGTTAAAGATCCCCAGGTGGTCGAAATTATGCCGGAGCCCTCCACTACGGCACCTATTCTTCCTTTCTTCTTTCACTCCCTCCTTTATCCCTTCCCTTACTTCGCGGTTCAGGTGTCCAAAGATATATGAGACAGATACTGCGTCATTTCCTTTCCCCAAAAACCAATTATTATTATTATTATTACTCCATCGAAACGCTTCCGCCGCGGTCGCGTTCGAACCCGCGTATACCAGCTTAGTAGACGAGCGAGATCCTGCTCTCGAGGGGTAATCAAGTTGAAGCAAGCAAGTGTGAAGTACTAAGTGTGAAGCACTATGTGTGCAGTAAGGCTGGATGCAAAAGAAAGTGTGTCATCATGTCGTGTCATGCAAAGGGGAATTAAATGCTAATGCTACCCATTTCCGTCGGATCGGCCCACCGATCGCCTGTCATTTCGTAAGCGTTTACTAATGCGATAGCACTAGGAGGGCCACGAAGACGAAAACTGTCCGGCGGAGTCAGCGTCAGTGTGAAGCCTTTACCATTCCATGAGGTGTTAAAGTGGATTAGCCTCTTTCTACGTACGTGCTACCTGTCAACCGTCCCACTCTCAACCTGCCCCTCTCCACTTCTAGGGGAGAGACGAAGACGCCGGCGGACGAAGAATGACTCAGTAAAAATGGAAATGACCAAGAATAAAATGACTCGGATCACAGCAGGCCTACGTGAAAAGTATATAAAGCCTCCAGAAGAACTATATGTGCAGAAATGCGGCTTGCAGGAGCTGTTCCTGCTTGCATTGTTCGGGAAGAGCAAACCGGGTCTCACAAGCTCACAAATTAATGAGAGGTGTCGCGTGCCCGGTGACGTCATCCCAACCTGCCCACGGAAGAAAGAAGGCAGAAAGAGCAAGAAAGAGAAGAGATGCAAGAAAAAATGGCGGGAAAATCCATTTAGAACCATTTCTTGGCCACGGCTATACCAAAGTATGCAGCGACTATTGAGTATATTTAATGCTATCGCACTTCACTGTTAAGGTGCGTTAAGTGTCTCCCAAGTTTCCTCCATCTACCACTCGCGAAGAAAGGCAAGATGGCTCAGGGAGACGACAGAAAAGCTAGACAGGTGTAATACGGTTGTCGTCGGAGTGACTTTCTCAGAACAAAAGCTGCTAATGTCGACATCGGTCCTCCTGTCTTGCACTTTGGCAGTAGGGCGATGGGGCTAAGTTAAGGGCTGGAGCTGTTCTTCTTGGACTATGTCCAGAATAGACCAGAAGGGTCTCCGGCGTCTATACATAGCGGCCTGGAGATCTTTCCTTGAGTATGTCCGTGTCCACTAATAATGCAATCACTACTCCTTCAGGAGATCACAAGCATATAATACTGAAGCCGTTATCACAGCTGCCGAACTGCGCCCGTGTTCCCCACTTCCCTAAAGGGAGCCACCTTCGAGAAATATGCGTGTGATCTTGCCCACCTATGGCTACCACTCAGAGCGCTCAGCAGAGAGCAGCTTGAAATGACCAATCTTTCTCGTCGTTGTCCAGTGAAAGCCGGAAGGGCCAAAGTATGCTGCAAGCGCGAGGCGTCCGAAGGACAACCTCGGTGCTGTCGGCCAATCTAGATGCTTGGCCAATCGATATTGCCCCATGCTCGAACGTAAGCACTCGCGATCAATATGGCCTGCAAGCGTATAGGCAGTGAAGAAGCGGCCGTCGCGCTTCGGTCGTTTCAGTACAGTGCAGTGCAGTGCGCATCGTTATACTTTTCGGGACTGGGCTCAATAAAAATAGGACATTTTTCCAGCAGCGCACCCTCCCGGTGGCCGCCACACGAACTAATACCCCGGTCAAGCGAACAAAATAAAGTGCACTTAGGGGAGTGCGCTTCAGCCCTTCGAGTGCACTTTGTTACGCGATGCTAAACGCGAAAGCAGAGTGCGCACGTATACAAAAAAGGCCGCTGGCTAAAAACAAGGTTCTTGGTCGAAATTACTCCCGAGTCCTTCTCTACGGCACCTCTTCCTCTCTTCCTTCGTTCAGTCCCGCCTTCCTCCCTTCCGTTAGACCGCGGTTAGGCGTCCACCGAGATGCATGTGAAATAGTTACTGCGCAATTTACAGATAGCTTGCATGATCAGCCGCATTACCAAGAATCGCCAAGGAATGCGAGAATACACTCTTCGGCTGGTGCAAGCACTGGTAATTAGCCGAATCACGTACGGAGTACCCTTTCACACGCTAACAAAGGGAGAAGAGCAGCAAGTTGACACCATCATAAGGGGGTATACAAGAGGGCCCTTAACCTTCCTAAAAACACCTCGACGGAGCATCTGACCGTCCTAGGAATCTTCAACACCTTTACGGAACAGAAGCCATCCGTGCATCTCAACTACTTAAGACTTCAGACCACCCAAGCTGGACGAGCTATCCTACGCCGAGTAGGCAAAGTGGCAGACATCGATGCGCGCACTGGATGCTCAACCCTCCATAGATAAATAACACAGGAAATAATCAGCGTGGCCCCGATACCGAAACATATGCTTAAAGACGTTCACAAAGGCAGACGACGAGCGCGGGTATCCTGCCTACGCCGACGCCTAGCCAATTCCTCGAATGTGGTTTATATACACGCCGCAGCATACCCGCACCATGATAAGTACGCAGTGGCGGCAGTGGACCACCGCTTCTCGCCGCTCTTCACTGCTTCTGTAAGAGCCGAAACAGTAGCGGCTGCGGAGATCACCGCAGTGTCCATTGCCATTAGGCATTACGAGTCCCAAGGCCAAAGCGTTCATGTGATCACATACTCGCAACACGCGTGTCGAAACTTTATGAAAGGCCGAGTGCCCAAGCACGTCACCAGACTCATGGGCACTATAACCCTCACCAAGCACCACCAAATCACGTGACCCCAGGCCACGAGGGACTGGAGGGAAACGAGGGGGCACATGCTCTACTTGCTCGAGGCACCATCAACCGAGCGGGGCCACAAACCGTGCCCGCTTTTACCTCTCTACCTTCTAGGTATAACGAACGCCTCGAGTTTCAGCGTCTTCAAAGGAGACACTTCCCTCCACCTCATAGGAAATTAGACACCCAAGATGCCGTCTCTTGGCGGCAGATACAGACGAACACATTTCCAAACCTCCATACACTACATCTCATACACCCAACATTATACTCCGACGCCTGTCCCTGGTGCCAGGCCCGCCCTACACTCTTCCACATTTCTTGGATATGTGGGGCCAAACCAGACACTACAGACGGAAAATACGTCTTTTGAACGGTGGGAGGCGCTGCTGACTTGCGATAACCTGGAAGACCAGCGGGCCCTCATACAACAGGTCTACAGAGTTATTTTTATGAATACTGTTATTATTGTCGTTGTAGCCGCAGCAACAGTCTTAACCATCGAAACGCAACATACTCGTCGCATCCAAGGAGGAGAGAAAATTTAGGGCTTCACCTGACAAACTGTAAATCATCATAAAATCATGACAGAAAGTCGGCCTCACGTAAGGGCCTGTTGTAGCGGTTCCGGCTTCAAGACGACCTAGCTTGAGAAGACCCGTCAGACGACGTCACGCGGCTGCCTTTTATTTTCTTTTTACCTCCTCAAGGCACGGCGCAATTCAAGGAAGACGACTTCGCCCTTGCCGAAGCTGCGGCGGCAAGAGCCCATGCGCAGCATGTCGCGGCGTTTCGGGTGAACTCGCAAGGAGGAGCAAGCAGCTGCCGGCGGGTGCCCAGGAAGCTCTCGTGAGCCTCGTTTACGTAAGCCCGACGCTAGCGGGTCGAGTCTGGTCGCGATAGATGTCGGACTGATGCAGCGCGACCCGGCCGCGTTCATATGGACCCTTTTCTGACTGGCCGAGATCGCCGCTACACGTATCGTCGAGTAAGGAAACCACGCACCGACGCTAGAAGAGGGGGAGAAGGAACGCCAAGACGACCCATACGAACAGTTCTAGGATCTTTGCCCAGCATACCGGCCAAACGGGTCGGGATGGCCCAACCCAACCCGACGGTCACTTAGCCCGACTCCCCACGTGTACACGAACCCGACAGCCGGCTTTGAGCCCGACCAGCCTTCAGCCCCCCCCACACACACACACACCGTGGATTGCCTCTCCGCTAAGGGCTGACTGTGAAGGATAGGATTATGCGCCTATTCATGCGCCCGGGGTACATTGTAGTGTGGAGATGGGTTCCTGTCCGCAGCCGGTTTTCAGCGCTGCAGCCCGCGGCGATTACTTCAGTATGGGACGGCATGCCAGGACATGTTCGGCCGGTGTCTGCTGACGACGTTAGTCATGTACGAAGCCGGGAGGCAAACAGCGATAACTGGTGCTGAAGAAAATGAAAATACTATAAACCGCCATTTTATGTCTTGTCGATGGACAAGGAAGGCTCGATATGGATGCATCTGTCCACCTTAGTCTAAGCTGCCAGGTCTTCATACGCCGGCATCACTTTTCTGACTTGTACACAGTGGCACACTATTACGTGTCCACCGCAACTGAAGAAAATGGTACTCCACCAGTAGACACTGAATTTGCCTTGCCTGATTCCCGAATGCATGAGCCAACACGGCAACTAGGTAATGGAGACATTTAGAACAGCAGGATCACATCGGTTAGGGAGGCAAGGGAACAGCAGGTAGGCAGTGCGCAGGACGATAGCGCCCTTCGGGTTAGTGTTCTGCGCATTTCCTCTGTCCCCAAAACTGCTAAGATCCCCCTATTCTAAAACTATTCAATGTAAAGATCCTCAAACTTCATAATGTAGCGACATCTCCACCCATCCACCGTTTCTCTCCCCAGCAGGTGTCATTTCTGCATGATAGATGGCGCCCGAAGCACGCCCAGGGAGCTGCGGACGGGGACGCCCATCATGATGCAGTTGCTTTACGCAGTTTAAGCTTTGACGTAATGCCATATACTTTGATAGTACTGAAGACCGCAAAATAAAAAGGGGGTTATATAGCTTTCACCCATATACCAGACTTTAAGCAAAGCCCTTAAGGCCGATTCACACGACGGTCCGTTCGCCCGCGCATCACGTGTTCATTCGCCACTAAAAACTCGCCTGCGATCCGATGACGTCAAACGGATGCGACGGGCCAAAAGAGCAGACGACGCGCTGGGTCTACCACTGTTGCCAGATTATTTTCAAGCGTTTGGCAACGCTGGTCAAACTGGTTTTTTTCCTCCCGACCCATGACTGCGATTGAATGGTGCAGGTGTGGCCCTTTGTCCAATTCCTCAATGGCCCGGGGCCGTCTTGCGAGCCCAGACGACCGCTTTGTCATGGTAGCTAACGCAGTGCAGCTTGTCAAAACAGCGCGCCAGCTCAACTTCACTCAGCGAAATGCTGCAGTCGAAATATTGGCAAGAGCGGTGGTTGCTAGAGCTGGCACGCGCATCTCCGCGGGCCGCCGCTAATTCCCGCGAGGGGAGAGGCACTTGAAACTCCATGGTTGTCCAGTCCGCGGGCCGATAGCACGCCTCTCAACTTGGTGACGCACGAACACGTGATGCACGGGCCGCGGGCGAACGGTCCGTCGTGTGAATCGGCCTTTTACCGCTACCGGCACCACTTACCGCCATTGCGCACGCCCTGGTTAGCTCCGACGCGGCAGACGAGCGCGCAGCTGGCCGGCACGTGGCATCATGTGCCTTCAAGATCGCGCGAAAAGGAGAAGAGCGCCTTTTGCTATACGAGTTTGAAAGACCCTGAAGGACGACCGACACCTTGCATATTGCGCCCACTCTTTTCGTGCACCGAGCGAGCCTTTCACAGAGAGCGCGCTTCCAATGTGCAAAATAATTGACCATTTGCGGAAACCTCTGAGTCGTCTTCTCTGCGAAGCTTGTTTTCCAACCCAAAGGTCTCGGACCCAGACGACACACACAAATTCTTCGAGCGAATGAAAACGCCAGATGGTCGCACTCGGCCTGCAGCAGAATCTAGGCAGGAAAAGGAGGTATAGCGTCCTTTGTCACTGCTGTGGGGAGTGGGTTGTTCCTTGTTCTGGCTAGGAGTGCGCGGGGGAATGTGGGGGTGGGGGGTGAAAGGAGGAAGTTAGCGTGACAGTGTTGTTCCGCAGAAAATTTTTAGAAAGTTTTGAGAAAGAAGGAAGTAAACTGGCGACATTCCTGAGTTTCCTCAGAAGAGGCAACTTCACTTTTTTTCGTTTGCACAAAGAATGCTAGAGTGTCGCCTGGTAACACGGCCTGTTGGTCGGAAAACAAGCCTTGCGAAGAAGTTGACTTACGCATTTCTGCAAATGGTCCATTACGTTCCCCGCAAAGCCGGACCATCCACTGGCCACGCGCCGAAACGAGGTATCCTACACTGAACTTCACAAACGACGCTCGACTACATTACCTGCGGGCCGTTACTGCTGAGCTTTAGCATGAAAAGACAAATGGTCATCGCAGTCGTAACCGAAATTTCAGCAGAAACAAAACCAGCCTGCAGACACGGGGAAAGATAGGACGATCCTGCATGACAGACGCCCACTGTTTCTCGCGTTCCAGCCACGTGCACGGAGACCGCACCGTGCGCGAGGCGAAAGGAGCCCAACGCGATCGCGATCGTTCAAACCTGGCGCGCGAACCGGCGCAGCAGCAGGCGGGGACGCAGGCGCACGCGAGGCCCCAAGTCCACGAAGGCGCGGCTCCATCCTGCTGTAGCAGCTGCGAAGCCCCGGCGCGCGCGCGGCAGACCGCGCCGAGCGACAACTCCACCCACGACGCGGCAGCGGCGGCAACAAGCAGCAAAGGAAAAAGAACGCCAAGCCCAGCGAGCCAGGCCGCCGGAGTTCCCCCTCTCCCGAGAGCGCGAGCGGAGGAAGGCAGCAGCGACGGCCGAGCGCGCGACAAGGCCCGAAGGTTCACCCGTGCCGACGAGCGACGGCATCGACCGGACAGCGGCGGCCGCGGAGGTTGCCGCGGCGGCGATGCCAAGACATGGCAGCGCCGAGACAGCCCACTCGCGCCGCATTCGCTTCATCCGCTCGCGCCAGAGCTGCGGCTGTTTCCGACTGAGACACAAAGCTAGAACCGTGCACGATGCCCTTCCCGCATGGGTCGTGACGTGAAGACACATACACAGCGAAGACGCGTTGCGCGAGGGCGACTCCCACGAGGCGTCGCGTACGGGCACAAAGAAGCTTATCGCGCTCAACGCCGCGAAGTGCACGCGCTCTGGTGCACTCGACTCAAGAAGGCTGGACACAGCGTTCGTCACTTGCTTACCGGTCGTCCAAGGCGTCTGAGTCCACGTTGTGACCATTGCTCCGCAGGCTGAGTCGCGCCGTCTTGCTTGCGGATGACGTGTGCGCCATGTTGGGTTCTGGAGGAGAGGTCTAGTTCACGCGGCGCCCGCTAGGGCCGACCCCGGCGGCGGTCGTGCGCCCCCTCGCTTGAGGACGCCTCCCCCTCTCCCCCCGCCCGGCGGCAGCGGGGACGTCCGCTGCGCGGCGATGTCACGCACCGGGTCCCCTTCCCCCGCAGGAGGCAGCTGTACGTCGCCACGCCCGGGGGACCGTCTGGACAACACCTGTGACTCGCGGGAAGCGGACGGAGGGCCTCGGTGGCTGGGGCTGGACGACGCCATCTTGTGACAGCGCTGGCTGGCCCCGCCGGCTCTTCTCGCGCTCTCCACGAGTCGGGGAAGGCTTCGTGCAAACAGACACGCCGGCAGCTCACCGCAACGCGCGCACGCGTGCTCTCGCCCCGGCTGCGCCCGCCGCCGCTCCTGCTGCTGCAACTCGGACGTCGAGGGTTGTGCTCGGCGGGGAGGCTTCTATTCTTTGCCACGTCGTTCGGTCCAGTGCGGCGTGCTTTGCGCGGTAGATGGTGGGACATTGCCGCCGTCCTGCAGAGAGCTGTGGAAGGTATTGGGTGAACGAAGCTTCCGCCCTGGGGTACCTCTCTTCCCTACCGCTTTGGGCCGGCTCTGTGCTAAACGTCATGGCGGAGCTAGTCGCTCATGAGTGCGTGGATTGCGGGGTGGTAGTAACACTCCGCCATTCGATCGTGGAAAGTGGTACTAATTCCCGTGAACGTACTATACCAACGGCTAGTGCTTTATAACGGTCCAAGTGGCTAGTTCCTTGACAGAAGCGCCAACTGCTACGTCGATTCATAGCTGTTCACTCAATGTCAATCAGCACGCGTAAGCACCGCTTACAGCTGACAATGTTCCGAGCGCATGGTGTTTCAGTAGGCTCTTGAAGGCACTCTTCGTTCCCCGCAAATATTAGTCCGCAACGTTGTTTCTCCGCCGACAATAAAGCGGTTTGCTATGATTGCAAAACGGGAAACCAAATTTTATTTTAGAGAAGAAGCCGAGTTCCTCAAAGGCACTATTTTGTTGCCAGATTTCCAGACCTGCTAGTACATTGCCAGCGACACGACTTCTCTCTCAGATCATACTCCTGCACAGCATTAACATGATCGCCGGCGGTTTCAACTGACGTAGCGCTTCACAGCGAGGCGCCGAAGCGCGCTAATGGATCCTGGGACTGGGGGAGGCCCAGATACGTGGCATGAATTCCTCTGCGCTCGCCGTGGGCCTGGCGTTATAAAAAGAGCGCGGAAATAAATAAAGCACCTCGCCTGGCAACGTGAACCGGCGCCGAAAGAACACAAGCAGCGCTCACAGCTCCCACCGCTGAGAGCGCGTGCCCATCGTTCCTCCTCCAGCACCTGGAGTGGCGTGCTGTGGGCGTGATAAACTGTTACTAAAACCGCGATATGTCTACACAAGCGCATTCTTTTTGTGATTATGACAACTAGGAATATCAGTGCATCTTCTGTCATCTCCTGCACTCAAAGACGTCAGCACTTCCCCCCTCATTCAAATGAATCAATGCATGAGCTAACAGGGATGCAATATATGGTTCACATGGAACGAGAAATATTAATCGAACGTGATTCATGAGCTAAAGTTATTGGTTGTACAAAAAAAGGAGAGTAGGTTGCAGCGCTGACTATGGTCAGTGCAGTGTGGGAACGTGGCGTACCATGTGCTGAAGATAAACACGACGCGGATTGCTGCAACCAGGGTCGAACGAACCCTTCCTGCGTTTCACCTTGTACATGAGGTCCCTTACTCTTTGCTGGCTGCTAGGTTTCTACCCATCTCGGGCGCGCTGAACTAAGGGCGTTGATTGATGATAACTTTAACTGTCGCTATCTGTCTTTCTAGTTAAGAAAATGTAGCCGCATATAAGTTAAGAAAAAGGAGCAGCTACCCGTGAAAGGAGGCCCACCCGCTATTGGCGCCGACTAATTTTCATGACGCTGTGGTTGATCCGATTAAGCCGTAGCCAAACCTCTTTCATCTAGCACACTAGCAGGTCCAAGCAAGGATCACCGTGACGTCAGGAAGATCGGTACAGGCCATTGGCTGGAGGGCCTCCTTTTAGGGACATCTGCAGCTTCGTTCTTCAATATATTCAACTTCAGTGAAGAACATTCGCACAGAACTATACCTTCATCGAATGTGAACCATGTATGGTTTTCGCAAGCGTGTGTTTTCCTTTATGAAATTACCTTTCGATCGATGCAGGACCGAGGCTGTTTTCAGCCCAATCTGTGCACAGGAACGGCGTCAGACTCGTAAAAGGATGCGGCCGGAGCATGACGGCACTTGTTTAATAATAATTGGTTTTGGGGGAAAGGAAATGGCGCAGTATCTGTCTCATAAATCGTTGGACACCTGAACCGCGCCGTAAGGGAAGGGATAAAGGAGGGAGTGAAAGAAGAAAAAGGTGCCGTAGTGGAGGGCTCCGGAATAATTTCGACCACCTGGGAATCTTTAACGTGCACTCACATCGCACAGCACACGGGCGCCTTAGCGTTTTGCCTCCATAAAAACGCAGCCGCCGCGGTCGGGTTCTAACCCGGGAACTCCGGATAAGTAGCCGAGCGCCCTAACCACTGACATGGATAACACGTGCTTCCCATGCACGTGAAAGAATGCAAAATGTTAGTATTTTGCAAAAAAGGGAAAGACTCGTCAATGTAGAAACGATAACCATGCCATGTGGAACTGATTTTGCGAGAGATATAGCCGCCGTCTCCACATCCTCCGGCCGCCTAACCTTAAAGGTGGCTGAACATAGACGGCTACCGGGGTGGTATTATACCCATTGCGAAGGCTTCTCTATCCGCGTGGTTTGCAACATTGACATAGACTGCCTCTTCTTTCCCTGCACAGTGTTTGACAAGAGCCTTAGTTCTAATGGCTTGTCTGTCTCTCTTTATGATGTTCCGAGTGTGTTTTCGGCTATGGGTTTGACTCCGATATGTTTGTATATCTAGGACGAGATCCTATAGGTGTCCTTTTCCTGTTTATTGCTGTGTCGCTATCCTATCCCGGCAAGGATAGCTCTGCCTGTTTTTGTTTTTGATAAGCGTTTATCTGAGATTAGATGCCCTTCTTTAAGCTCTCTCATAGCGTTGTGAACGCCTAAGAGTTTTAATTTTTCTGTTTATGAGCACACCCGTTTAACGCGGTCTTGTAAGCCAGCCTGGTAATGCTGTCTACCTGGCCTGTGTCTCTTTTTCGTTCAAAAGAAGATCGGATATGGAATATACAATGCGACTCACTACAAAGACCTGTGCCAACATTCATGTATCGGCCTCTATGCATTCCGTTGTATTTATTTGCCATGCGTCTTATTAGCACTACGGTTTGTGAGACGCATGTTTTAAGTTTGCCAGTGGCAATGTTAAGTTTGTCTTCCGGTGTGTATAAGCCCAGAATTCTACGTGTTTTCACCGTCGGAATCAGTGCTCCTTCTATTAACACTCTTATATGGGGTTGTGGATCTGTTTTCCTGTGAGGCCTTTTCTCCAGGATCAACAGTTTTTTTTTTTTTTTGCGGAGAGCAGAAGAGTCCTACTGCTGCCGCATATTCGACTGCCACATCTGCCGCCTCTCGTAAACGACTTTCAATTTCCGCTTTCCTTCCTCCCGCGACACAAACAGTTATATCGCCTGCGTATACTGAGTGCGAAACGGTCGGGATTTTCTCGAACCTCCTTGCCATGAGGATAAGCGTGATGTTAAAAAGAGGGGATAAGACTGACCCTTGCGGGGTTCCCCTGTTTCCTAATTGGAAAGTATCTTCATCTGTTTCCTAATTGGAAATTTTCAATTAGAAGGACCCTACATGGATCTCTGCTGTTCTGTTTAAAAGCAAGGCCTTGAAGTATTATTAGGCTCTTTCTCCTACTTCCAGGCCCGATAAAGCATTTAGTATAGCCTCATGTTTACCATTATCGAATACTTCAGTGAGGTCCAGAGCTATAGTTTGGCTCTTGTGTTCTTATTGTTTTCGGGTGCATAATTTCCTTTGAGAGAAGTAACATGGCGTCCTAAGTTGATAAGTGTGGTCTGAAAACTATCATGATGTCGGCAACGTCTGCATTTATTCATGTGATATTGTATCCTGTGGAGACTCACGTGTTCCATCAGTTTCCCTAAGCATAATGTTAGAGATGTGGGTCTCAGATTTAACTATTTCCCGATTTTAACTATTTCCCGGGTTTGGGAATCAAGGCTGCCTTCGCGTGTTTCCATGAGGGCGCTAGTGTTCCTTCTTTGGTTAGGGCGGGTATAGATTTACCAGGTAGGTTACGTAGCGTCTTGTTAGTAATGACATCTTTGCGCGGAGTTTTTGTAACGCGGCTCGAACTTCTGACTCCGTAATTTCCTCATCCATAAAGCTGTTTCTCCCTACTTTATAGTCTGGTATAGGTATCTTAGGGTCGGTGTTTAAGTATGTCCTTTTTCTTTTATGATTGTTTCATTGAAGAGCGGGTTTTCTTGCAGGATTTTTGCAATATTTTTTTCTGCTTTCCCATTTTGATTTCGCTGGGTCTAAGAGGTGCCGTAGAATGTGCACCCTTCATGCTTGCCATTCTTGCCATTCATTATGTCGCAGGTCTGACTCCATTGTTGTTTGGCTAGATTTTGTGCACTTCCATTTGCTGGGCAAGTTTAGCTATTCTCAGACGCAGCTTTCTGTTATGCTTCTGACTCTTCCATCTCTTGTTAAGGCTACTGTAGGCATTTCACATGTGTAATAGCCGGCTGTCTACCGAATCCGTTTCCTCGAAAGCGAGGACCTCTTCAGCAGTAGCGTTGGTATCGTCCTTTAAGTTTTTCCTCCATTCTTCTAAGTCTGATATGCCTTGTGCAGCTGCTTGTTCCTTTAGTGTGCAAAATTTATCGCAATCCGCAATGAAAATTGAGCTCCTGCTCTTGCTTTTGAGGTGACTAAACTCTATAGTTCTTGTCGTGATATAATGATCACTCCCCAAGTTTGCCCCTGTGTTGTGCCGAGTGATTCTGGGGATGTTTAACCTGGCGGGTGGATGTTAAATTAGTAATTGATCGCGCGAGGTTGATCAGGGCAACCTGGATCGCACAAGTTCTACCGGTGGCAGCACCTGCCATCCCAGAGCAGTGGCGCACCTCTTAACCGCTGCACCACTACGCCAGGGGTGGTGTGAGTACTCTCCTAGGGATCTGTGAATGTCAAGTAGAGGAAGACCAAATGTGCATATATGGGAATTAACCCATTAGCTAACGCATCATGCGCGGCGGAGCGCGGGCCGCGGTACGGCGGCGACAGCCCTTCACGAAGTCAGCGCGCAGATCAGAAGGGAAGCGGCGCTGGTGGCGGCTACGTAGAGCAATGCAGGTGTACAACTGCCGGCTGCATGACATCGGTTCACATTACGCCGCAGCGCGCGGCGACTGCGTTCACAATAGACGTTTCTAGCATACCGAGCATACCGGAGACGTACTACCGGAGACGTATACCGGTTTACCGGACCCCTCTTGCGCATGCGCATAAGCATTGTTGGGGTGAGGGGGAACCACTGCGTGTGTGCAAGAGGGGTCCAGTAAACCGATATACGTCTCCGGTAGTTCGTCTCCGGTATGCTAAAAACGTCTAATGTCGGAGGGCGGGTTTACGTCTGCTCACACGTGAGCAGTTCTTAAGTTACTCTGGCGGCTATTTATCTGTCTGCCCAACACCATATAAATCAACTATCAGGAGCTGCAATGTTTCCGCTGTATTTTAGAGTTTTTCAATGCTCCAGTTATCGCTGCTGGTTCTTTCTTGGGGCTACTCTATTCTATAAAGAAAGAAGGTCTACCTCTCTTGGCTAGCAATTCAATTAGAAGGCTGCTGTCCCAATGGTGGGCGATAGTTGGTAAATTTCTCTTGACAAGGGTTTCTGTCCTTGGTTTCTCGAAGTTGTTTATATGGAGGTTTTATATGCCCGCATTTTTATTTCGCCCAGGGTTTCTTGTACCGCAATCACATCCGAAGCGGAGCTTTTATTCATCTTGGTGATGTACTGTTGTAGAAGATTTCCTTTTCTGCGAAATCCTCTACACTTATGTTGCCAGATCCCGATTTCTTTACAATCGCGCTCCATGTTGAAAGCTTGCTGGGGCTAAAAGATTACCGTGTGACGGCAAGGCGGGCGGTGATTGAGCTAGACCTCTATCTGCTTCAAAACGGTTTGTATAATCTGGTATATATGTGATCTTTCTCTCCTTATTGGCGCTTACTGCAGTTTCTATTGCTTCGAAGAGAGGGTGGAATTGACCATTTGCGGAGAAGTTTCTGCGCATGCGTGGTGAAGGCGCAGGCAGCGCCCTCTCTGGGCGGTTTGGTTTTTGGTTGGAAAACATGAGCCAGCCTTGGATTCCTGCGCTGTAGTGCGACGACTGATGTGAGCTGTAACTTCCACGTAACTGACATGTAACTGCAACGCGATTTATCTAAGCTAACTACGTGTTTTGCAACAGCGAGACCTGTACGTAATAAAGGCCGCGACGACATACAAGGCGCAAAAGACGAACCCGTTGATGGGGCCAGTAATGCGCACATCCAGCACGTTTCGAAACGGATGTTGCTGCTTTATTTCGCGCTTACTGCCGAGTACACACTGCTCGGTCGTTCTAGAAAAGTTTTGCCACCGACGCAGGAAAACCGAATGATATATACTTGTATGAACATTCACCATTAATGCTACAATGTGCTTCCTGAACAGCGGGAGCACGGCCGAGCGCAGCCT
Organism: Amblyomma americanum; assembly: GCF_052857255.1. NCBI lineage: Eukaryota > Metazoa > Arthropoda > Arachnida > Ixodida > Ixodidae > Amblyomma > Amblyomma americanum. Next base: position 210,331,648 of record NC_135500.1, read on the forward strand.
CGCGTATATCCGCGCATTGTAACGCTCCCGCGGCCCGTTAGCACGCAAAGCAACGCTCTGCCGTATCAGCACGAGCCGGGATTGAGATAGTACAACGGGTCCTTTAATAATCAGCTAAGTGTGCCCAGAGGCAAAATGTGTTGTGTTAAGTTAGCAGAAACTCCGGCCCTATCAAGGAAACGTAAACGTCTGTGCGCATTAGGAAAGTGCAACCCATTATACTGTCACATTCGCCCGCGCATAGGCGCACATTCACGCACATCTTCACTTGGTCATTCGGCGCTCCGTTGAGGTAGCAGAGTGCAGGTATTGCCACACATGGTCGTTTTTCAGGCTACAACGCGAAAATAATTCGCTAAACCCTGTTTCTAAAAACGGAAATGGGATGTTCTCCTCTTTCATCATACTCTTTCGTTAGCTGACACACGTTTCCGGCCAATAAACAACACTAAAACAACAAAACAAGCGCACGTGAGCTGCTGAACGCTGCCTTGCGCATGCTTGCTCGAGAGCCCCTTTCCAACCAAAGGTACCGGCGGAGCTTCTCTGTTTGCACGACAGGCGGCGCTCGCTTTTCCGCAAATGGTCAATTGTTCCATAATTTTGGTTGACGACGGCTGTGACTTGAATGGAAAGTTACAATTCGGATTGTAATTCGGTCTGCTAATTAAGCGCCGCATTCTTCGAACTCATCCCTTGTGGCACAGAGCATCCCTAAAGCTACCATCACTTGAAAATCGAAGAATACTAGCATTATTATCACATTTTCACAGATTGTATCACAACCACTCTTCATTCGCGACGTCCTATATCAGACCCGCCCACCGTATCTTTCCGCGCATAGATGATGCTCTCAAAATTTAAAAAATATTTTCACGTACCAACCTCCTCAGTCATTTACCATTGTTCCGTGCCATACGCCATTGGAACAAGCTACCAGGTGATATTGCTTTCACATTAGACCATGACGCCTTTGTGCAAAAACTGAAGTGTTTTTTACAAATAAATTCTGAGTAGCAAAGCTACATTCCTGTTTACGTTCAACTCTGAATTTTCTCCTCTATACATTCTGTCTGTGCTTTTGGGTTTGTTTTGTATTTGTATAATTAGGTGTGAAATATCGTTTATTTGAGGCTGTACTCCCCTGGCCTTATGTAATACCCGAAAGGCCTCTAGGGTATGTGAATAAAAAAGAACTTGTCATTTTGGGTGGTGTTGGAGACTTGTCTCTTGGGGTGGGAGACCACGCTACCCGGAGAGATAGGGGGTGAAAACATTTTTTCTTGAGCTTTAAGTTTGATTTGTATCAAATCTAAGTTAGCTTCGAGCTGCCTATTCTCTCTCTCTAGGCCGATTATACTCTTTTCGTCCCTGTCTGAACCTTTCCACAGTAGGAGGTTACCGATGCCCAGCTCGCCTGCTTGTTCGGCAGGCCCCTGGCTGGGCCTTGGGATCCTACGGGTCTTCCTTCGGAGGAGGTCACGGGACCGGGACTTTTGCTGCTGAATCTTAATTCCTCCTCTTCTGTTGGGAGACATGCTCTGTCTTCTCGTGTTGGACCCGGACCTTGATCCCGATATCGATTGATGTGCGCTGTTCTTGCTGTTGCCGGCTATTTCTTGGGAGTCGCCGTGGGCGCTACCTTTCGATTTCGGAGATCGAATAAAACGATGCTTGCACCTTCGGTTGCCGGTGAAGTGGGACTCGTTGCAGATGACGCACTTGGGTTTGCAATAAGATTTGTCGGACTAGTTGGTTCATACCCAATGAAAAGCGTAAACTGCGCGAAAGGGTTAAGACAAAGAGAAAGGAACACGTACGACACTTACTAACGTAGACTGTCAACTTTGACAGGTGTGGAGCAGGTGTGGAGCCTTTAGGGGCCGGACGGAGTCTCAGGTCCCTTTTGTTACGTGCGCTTTCCTTGGTCGACATGACTGCAAGTTTACCTGCACATGCAATCAGAGGAGGGCATTGTTAGGTACTGCTTAAACAAAATGCACAGACGGGATGACAGTGCTCAGTCCGCAGGACATTCCAGTCGGACAGCCATCCAGACGAACCATGCTTGCCTGATGTCCCAGAGACACGAAGTCGAGAGACAGTGGGCGTTGCCCATCGCTCGACCTACAGCCCGTTCGGATCTCTCGTGCCCCTTGGGAACCAAGCGAAAATGCTACGTCAGTGCGGGTTCAAGAACCGCGCGGCTAGGCGCCATAGGCCCCGCCCCACAAAGCTGCCACGCAGTGTCCGACGACGTGGCGGTGTTGGGGGAGTATGGAAACCACCCTAGGAGGACACGGATCACGGCGCCCTTTTGTGGAGGCCCAAGCGCGTCTTCGTCCCTGGTGCTGTAGCACAGCAGCCTGAATGGACGCGACCGAGTCTCTCGCCGCCGCCTCACATACCGCGGAAAAGACAGCGAGCACGTCCCTCACGGCCAGCTGGCGGTCTCCGACGCGCGCGTCGCGTCATGCTCCCATTCCCGGAGCAGCGAGAACGTATACAGAGCTGCACGCGCAAGTCGAGAGATCGCGCCATTCGCCTTTCGCCAGCCGCTACGCACTGAGCGCGCCCGCGTGCCACGCCACGTTCTTTCTGCCGCGGTCGTCTTTATCGTCCCAGCCCAGTATCACTCGGTTTCGATGTTCACGCGTCGGTCGGTCCATGCGCGACTCGTGCCTCTCTCCCTCGCGACGGAGAAGCTCTTGAGCGTCGCGTGACAAAGAGCCTGTGCCTCTCTGTTTCTGCCTCGACCGAGAGAGGGCGCTCGTGGAGAAAGCGTCCTTTGTGTCACGCTTGCGGCGTCGCAGCGACGGCGAGAGCTACCGAAGCTTCTCGACGACGTCTCACTACGGCTTCTTTCTTTCACGCATTCATCTCCTGCTTTCTTCATCTCTGTTCTTCTCGCTTCGGCTCGCTGTTTCGAGTTGCCCTCGGCGATGTCGCTCTTTGCTGTCCGCGCGCAGTCTTTCATGTTCCCGCGTTTGATGGAAGATGGCGCGAGCCGCATCGTCATGCAGCGAGGCGTTATGTGGGACGAAACTCTAATCTGTGCTCGGACTGGCGTGCCGAGGAATACGTGCGGACGCTGCTGTAAAGGACGTTGCCCCTGTCGTATTTGAGTGGACACCGCGTGGGCGAGAAAGTGCGGGGTGCTTGGTTGGGGCTCACGCGTGTTCGCGCATCCTGGAGGGACGGCGAACGGCCTGTCTCCTCAGCAAGCGTTGTCGCGAGATGCCACACGCGCTCACGCACAAACGACGGCAGTAAAGCCGGTTGGTTTCGAGCTGGGCCTATTTTGCAGAGCGACGAGTGGTTCCGTGATTGTCCCTTTTGGTGGCACGTCTATGTCAGTCCTTCAAAATAACTAATTTGTGCGGTCGGATAAAGACCTCAGAAGGTGGGTCGCATGTTCGGCTAGTGCTGTCTTGCTATTCAGCACCGCTGAGTGTAGCCAAGCGCTCCAGGTTGTGAGTGGGGGATAGAGAAAATAAGGTGAGGTTTGGGCAGTGTTCCATGTGAAAAGTATATCTATGCTCTGTGTTTGCGATCAAGTGCAGAGCATTTCAGGTTGCTGCGGAAGATCAGTATTTGACGAGTGCTTGTTGCAAATAAGTCGTACACCTTCCCTGTATACATTCATGGGCGCGGATACATGTGATAATGCCATTGTTTCATCGGGTGATCAGAAGATATCTTTTAAACCGTTGGCAAAAGAGCAAGTGACACTTAAGCTCCGCCTTAAGGGTATGACGCGAGAGCGTTAATGGGTTAATGCCCATATATGCGTCACTGGCTATCCTCAACTTTACATTCTAGATCACTTTGAGTCCTCATACCACTTCTGGCGCAGTGGTGCGGCGATCAAGCGATGGACCACTACTCTGTGATGGCAGGTGCTGTCACCGGTGGGGCTTGTGCGACCCGGGTTGCTCTTCCCGATCAACTTTTCGCGACCAATAATTAATTTAACTGCCACCTGCCATGGCTCGCAGTTTGCTCACAATTCGATGGGCAGGTTGTAATGACTCAACAAGGTTACGTAAACTACATGCCCACCTGCCTCCTATGTTGCTTCTGTAAGGATTTTTCCTGGATTTTCCGGTCACCGTCAACGACGCCGACAACGACGACCTCGGATTTTCTGTAACATGAGCTACTTAACGCCATCGCGTTAGTATACCAGTCTTCATTAACTGGATGGAACTCAACAATATCGATTTCGTGGCCGCGTGTTCACCTAAATATTTCGCAAATGACGCTTTTACAAACCCGCCGTGGCTCAGTGGCTGGAGCGAACACTGATCCGGAGTACCCGGCTTCGAACCCGACCGCGGCGGCTGCGTTTTTATGGAGGAAAAACGCTAAGGCGCCCGTGTGCTGCGCGATGTCAGTGCACGTTAAAGATTCCCAGGTGGTCGAAATTATTCCGGAGCCCTCCACTACGGCTCCTCTTTCTTCCTTTCTGCTTTCAGTCCCTCCTTTATCCCTTCCCTAGGTGCAGTAGTGAAAGGGTCCCGAATAATTTCGATCACCTGGGGATCAGTACTGAGGTTGTCGAAGCAATACCATGGGTGATTCGACGAAACCACAACTGCAGGAGAGTCAGGTGACGGCGAGTTCCTGCAGATGGTGGAGGGTAACGTGTTTCCCCAACCCGGACATCCATTATGCGTTGTTAAGATCGGAGAAGTCGAACCTAGGGAGGATTCCTGGAAGCGAACGTGAATGCGGATGAGTCATCGGGTCTTGGCTGCGCTGCTCGAAGACTCGCCCGGTCTGGTAAAGCACTTTCGTGGTTCCTTCATTGATCTCCGGACCCTGGCGCTGGTGACCAGCTGGTTTCTTAGGTCCCTCGTGACTTGCCAGACGTAGGCTTTTCGGGCACCAAGGCAACCCGGATGTAGGCATGGTCCCAACACCGCGCACTTCACTGGCAAAGTGCTGCTTTCGGGCGGCCTCATGCGGGCCGGGCCTCAGATTCGCAGTATTCTAACACACGCCACCAAAACGAGCCCAGTGCCCCGTTTTGTGAAATGTGGGAGAGTCGAATTATGCGACGGTGAATATTCAGGAAACAGTGACGACTCGTTGACGCATTCTTTAATAAACAGACAAGGAAAACTGTAATGACTTTACGGATACACAAATAGTGGTCAGACGGAACACCCGACACAAACGTCTCTCTTTGCCGTCTAAGAGGCCACTGTCTTGCCGAGAGTCCGAGGGGCCCAGCCGCTTTCAGCTGCACCCTGCCGTTTCGCTGCCCAACTCGACTCTCGGGCGCCGTCCTCGAAACCCGATCCCGGGCCAGACACCGGCGCTCCAAAAAACTGGGAGTGTCCCCGCACTGCTCCGGTCCCCTATGGCACCCCGTCGCGCACACGAGCGAAGGAAACACACCCCCCCACACACACACAAACTCAAAGGAGGGCACATGAGCGACGAGAAACACAGGCACTAGTAAACGATGCCGTTCGTGGAAGACGCACTCTCCCTTCCCCCCCAAAAAAGAGAGAATACACAACACCCCGTGACAAGGGTCAGGACATCAGGAGCGATGGGAGGCTGCTCTGCGCAGCTCGCAGCCGCAAATAAAGCTTCTGACTGTGGCCTGGGCCCGATGGGTCGCCGAAGCTCAACAGTGCCCGGCCATCTAGAGCGGCCCGAAGACCCATCGTCGTCCTGCTTCTTTTTTTCCCCTCCTGTCCCCCAGCCTCACCTGGTTCTTTCATAAATCAATACAGTTGTTACTACTTACCTAGCACCATGAAAACACAACGCCCGTATAGGGTTCTTCACTTTATTAGCCGCCGCGGTGGCTGAGTGGTTATGGCGCTCGGCTGCTGGCCCGAAAGACGCGGGTTCAATCCCGGCCGCGGCGGTCGAATTTCGATGGAGGAGAAATTCTAGAGGCCCGTGTACTGTGCGATGTCAGTGCACGTTAAAGAACCCCGGGAGGTCGAAATTTCTGGAGCCCTTCACTACGGTGTGTCTCGTAGCCTGAGTCGCTTTGGGACGTTAAACCCCCATAAACCAAACCAAACCGAAACTTCACTTCATTAACTTAAAGGCCCCTTGGATTGCGGGTGTTACATAAGGGGTGCGTTAAATGTATAAATCAGATTGAATAAACAAAGAAAACACGTAAGATACATAAATTATTCGCGGTTAAAGATTGTAGCTAAATAGTTCGTAAATGTTGATGGGCAGGTGATTGCGGCGATGTGATGTGGAAGGCTGTTCCAGTCCATGGCTGAGCGTGGAATGACGATGCGAATATAGTAGTATGCGCACGTGGCCGGGCAACTCGAAGGGGATGACCAATGCGGAGGGAAATGCGTGCCGGCGGATTGATGTAGGGCGGACGACGAAGTGAGCGGAAATAAAATTCGTGAGACAAACACATACTAGCGCTTGTTTCATGCGTCATGCGTCGTTAACATGTACAGAACAACCGACGTTTAGCAAACAAAAAACATCAGGGTATATTATTCGGCAGGTGCAGGCAGCAATTGACGCGTGCGTGCAATTCCAGACGGCATTGAGCGCTATCTGCGGCCTGCGTCTCCGTCGTCTTTTACTGCGACGTCAGGAGACTCACTCGGCATGAATGCGGGGCGCAGCTTGTAAACATACGGAAGCGATAAGGAGAAAACCTCCCTCTGTCGCCAACCGGCTGGATGCTGAAATGGCATCTGCAAACAGCCTGCGTGCGTGCCTCCTTACATGCGTCTCTACACGAAGTGAATGGGCAGCGTTGACAGAAAGGGAAATGGTGCATTTCACAACAAATACATTTCTAGCATATGCAGCACAAAACTGTGCCACAGTGCAGCGTGGCACTTACTTTACCCAATCAGCCTTGGAAGCTGAACGTCGCCAGGCTTTGGGCAGCGTGTGGCAAGCGAGGAATTTTACAGCGACAGCTGTTAAGTACACGTTCCTGGGTTTCGCGTCGGTGTAGTAGTTATAGTAGAAGTATGTCGCAGTAATACCTTTGTGGGGGCTAGTTGGTAAATCATCATGGAAAGCGGCAGCGCGAAGCAATAAGAATTAGAGAATAACTAGCGCCAAACCATGCAAACCACAAGACAAGACCGAAGACGACACACAAGAGCTAACTCGCAACTGGCTTTTTATTGAAGCAGGATGCAGTTTATATACGGTGAAGTTTCAAGGGGAGAGAAGGGTGACAAGGAGGAGAAGGTGAACAAAGGCAACATATGAGATCGCAAAAAAACTGGCTGACAGCCAAAAATCACACCAGAAAAAGACCAGTTACTTGATAACTGAATCTAAAACTTAAACTGGGAGGCAAAAAGAGATAAAGAAGGAGTACTGACACACCTAGAGCCGAATTTCTTTATGCAGAAAGCCTCCAGACTAACACGTGCAGTCTTATCTGTGCTCTTGCCAAGAATCTTCGTCTCATTCAACCGCGCCTCGCAACCGTCCCAGCTCATTACGTGCGCAACCAAATGTGCGTACTTATCTTTCAAGTCTGATAAATTTCTGGCATGGTTTCCCAAACGCTCGTTGATGCATCGGCCAATCTGGCCGACATAAAACTTCCCACAAGATAAGGGGAACTACCTGACACTAGCGGTTTACAGTTTTTAGACTTAAAACTAACCTCCTTTGGAAGACACGTTTGCTGGGGCTATTACCCACATGCAAAAACAAAAAAAAAGATATTTTGCCTTACGATTATGTGCACTCCAAGACTGCCGCCGCGGTGGCTCAGTGGTTATGACGCTCGACTGCTGACCCGAAAGACGCGGGTTCGACCCCGGCCGCGGCGGTCGAATTTCTATTGAGGCGAAGTTCTAGAGGCCCGTGTGCTGTGCGATGTCAGTGCACGTTAAAGAACCCCAGGTGGTCGAAATCTCCGGAGCCCTCCACTACGGCGTCTCTCATAGCCTGAGTCGCTTTGGGACGTTAAACCCCCATAAACCTTAAACCGCACTCCAAGACTGTAAAAAGAGCAATAGCGTCGCATTGCCTGGAGTCTACTGTCAAGAAATCGTGCCCGCATCAGTTGGAAGATAGCTTTCAAAATCAGATGAGCCGACTTTCGGTGGCTGGGTTTCCCTGCTCTGTGTTGGTTGCTGTTTGCGAGACCCTCCTTCAAAGACATAAGCACGGAACACGAAGAAATACAGGAGAAGATCGTTTCAGGGCACAGAAGCCGCTAGTTGTGCCTTACGTACACAAGACCTCGTACAACTTGAGGAAAGTGGCCAACAGGTATGGCGTGAGTGTCGCCTTTTCGGTCCCTAACAAGCTGGTAAAGTCAAGGAAGCGGGATTGCCAGATATAGCACGATACCCCGTTTACGAAGTGTTCCGTAGGAGTGGTCTACGCTATCCCCTTAACTTGTGGGAAGTTTTATGTCGGCCAGACTGGCAGATGCATCAACGAGCGAAGAACAGGACCTTCCTTTTTTTTTTTTTGGTGCCATTCGGCGAACAGGTCGCCTCTCATCCTCACAAGTTATATAAATTTAAGCCTAGTACCACACCCGTTCAAAACAAAAATCACGCATCATCCAGTCTTCTGTGTCGCGGTCAAAAAGTTTCGTCGGCATTCCATACATGCCATTTGTTTGTTTGTTTGTTTGTTTGTTTGTTTTTACTTTCGGTGGGGGGGGGGGGGTCTCACTGTTTCCTTAAAAAGAGGAGGAGGGGGTTCGTAGTTCCCCTCTCCTGCAAGATACAGAGAATTTCGATTCCAGGGCCCAGCTTAAAGAGCCTCGTCATTCGCTATAACCGAGTTGCACGGCCACACTTGTTCGTCTTATCTGAGATGCGGTCCCATTGCCCTAATATATATTTTCACGGTAGCGCCTCCCTTGTTCGTAATAAGCGAACGTTCTTCATAACCGCGGCCGTTATGATTGGGCTCGACTGTATATGTGTTAGGGTGGGCGGATGGAACTATGAAGTTTGTGGTGATAAGACAGCTGCAGCTGGCACAGGACAGGGTCATTTGGAGGAATATGAGAGAGGACTTTGTCCTGTAGTGAACGCATTGAGGTCGATAATGATAGTGATGATGTTATATATTGGTTGATTAAGCTGCCAGTGTATGTAAAAAGACAGAGGAGGCTCGTAAAAGAAGCATGAAGGATACATTTGCGTTTCATTCTATTTGTTCGTACCATTTGAAACAAGAAGAGGCTCAGGCGATGCGACTCAAGATAATAAATAGCTTGTCAAATAAGATTCGACCATCCAAGACAGTACATCTACTAATACAATACTAAACGGACAATAGCGAAACGAGCGTACCACTGAGGCACTAATGCCTGCACAGGATTATGTGAGCAATCGAAGGTATTGCCCTCTTTAAACCACGTATGGTTTGCCGTGAAGGCGACCTCCATAATTTTAATAAACTAAGGTAGGTTAACCACGCAGGTGTTCGTCTAGTTTCGCCGATAACCTATTTTTTTCTCCCCCACTATTCTTCCGACCGTCAGATGGCCGTCTGGTTTGATCGACCCCACGAGTACACACGTACTTATTGCACAAGTTGCCCAGCGATTGCCTATATTGTCAATTATGTATCTATCTTGTCACGCAATCTATTATAAAAACGCCGCGCTGCCAGGCCAAAGGATGCTCTCCAACATGATAGCTCGGATTTTCACAGCCAAAAGTGCGCATGCACTCTCTGTGCAGCCATTGGGCGTATGAGGATCAGTGCAGTAAAAGATACATATTATCGCGAAGAGCATGCATTCGATGTTCGACAAGAAAGAGAGACCACTGCTTGTGCACTTTGCGGTGATATTTGCACCGTAAAAGTTTAGGACATAACGAGCAGCAGAAAAGCAGTGACTTGGGTTGCATTGCTGGGGCAAATATAATTTTCATTGCCACCTCCACGGAGCCAAAAACGCACACTTCGAGCACTTTTCCGCACGTTATGCACCGCTGTTCAATTGAAACACATGAATACAAGTATATACCGGCCCATCTTTCTTGGGCGCCTGTTTTCTCACTATGATGAACACCTCCACACAAAGTACACTACATTATACTGATTATACCAATCCTAACAGGATGGCGTTAAAGGGACAGTGAAGCCATTTTTGTGAAAATCGGGCTTTCAGCGGCGTTCTACAGTTTTCATACTGTGTACTTGAATATCAAACCCAAATTAGACAAAAACAATTGCGAATCGTCTTTTTCAGTATAAACATGCAGCCGGCACCTCGGGACACAACGCGGGTCACGCCGCCGCCTGTGATTGGTCAAGAGATCGTGACGACGCACCTGAGGACAGGAGAAGCTGCCGATATGGATCCGGCGCTGCGTTGAGTGCAGATCGGAGCATTCCGAGTTGTTGTAAAAACGATTGTGGCGACAATTAAGAGCTTCGATCAGCTCTTACTACTCGCATTCGAACGTTTCTCATCATCCGTCCGAGATTTCAAGATGGCGGCCGGAAATCTCAGGTCGGCAATTTGTGACCCCGATTGCGTGGCCACGCGCAGGCAATCGTGGGGCCGGCGGCCGGTTTGCTCCCTATGCTGACGTTCCGCTATATATGTACCATCTGAGCAGGTGCCGAGACTGGCGCCACCTGTGGTCGCCACTGGTGACAAAATTGTGACCTATCCGTTTGGCACGGTTAGGGGTGGTGGCAAACTAATCAACACAATTCGGTGCACAAAATTGTTAGTCGAGATGAAGCCTGATTTGTGTGAGGGATTCATACCGACGACCTTTGGTCCTCGAAACTGTAATGAGGGGCGACCTTCGGAGGGCCGTGGCGGGCAAACCAGATGTCGCAAAGGGACGCGGGTGGTACCAAACGAATCGTCGTTTCGTGAAGTACACTTTTGTATAAGAAGGGCGCGAAAACGCAGTTACCCACGCACACCAGGAAAGCTCTTTTGATTAAACCCCTACCCAAGAACATGCACCCCGCGCACCACGAAGGCCGACGCACAGCGAGGGCTCGCGCCCTACACACCAAATACGGCCGGAACGACAATGCGGCGTACGTGGACGCAGCGGAATATCGTCAGACAGAAAAGCGTTTGCATTTGTCACGGTAAACGGGAGCGGCGCCCCATTGGCGGCCGCGTCGATAGAAACCACCTCCTCCGAGACAGCGGAGGAAGCGGCAATAGCATTATCTATAGCGAACACGCGTGCTGATATTATAGTCAGCGACTCCAAAACAGCCGTTCGCAATTTCGCGAGGGGCCGTATTACACCTACCACACTCCGCATCCTTCAAAACACACCCCTTCCGATTAGTGAAGTTGAATTGATCTGGGTCCCGGCCCACTCGTCTAATCCAGGGAACGAGGCGGCTCATGCGCAAGCCCGAGGTTTCGTCGAGTGAGCGCGCCCTCCATCCCGAATTTCACGAGGTACGGGTTGATCTCATTTCATGACATCACCCATCACTTTAGGCTGGAGAGGCGCGCATATCCCCCTCCCCAGAAAACGTTAACAAAAGCGCAGGAAGTTACCTGGCGCCAACTGCGAACACGCTCCCTTCTGAATCCAGCAGTGCTTGTCCTCATGTACCCTGGCCAGTACGACCCAAACTGCCAAAAATGCGGTGAAAGGGCCACATACGACCACATTCTCTGGAACTGCGTAAATGCTCTGCCTCCGGCGGAGATCATGCAGCTCCCTTCTCCCGAGCGGTGGGAGGCCGTGCTGGTCAGCTCGGGTCCTAACATTCAAGTATGGGCAATCGAGCGGGCCAATGAGGTCGCCGAAAGCCATGGGCTAGCGGCCATCTAGTATGTGTCTCCTGCTACCTGCTCTCGACGCAATAAATGTTTTACAATCCAATCCAATTGGTATCCCAACTTTTCGAATACATAGATGAAAACAACTTAGCTAACGCTCTTCATTTGATTTCGCATTCCCGAATCACTCTTGAATTTTTTTTTCGCTGACCTCCAAAGAAACAGATACCTCAGTTCGTTCACTCCACGTATCATCTGAAACCAAGTAATGGCAGTGGCTAAGCTTGGCTAATCCTGGAATTCAGCGAAAAGCAAGCACGCTTGCTAAGCGTCTGAGGCTCGCCCATGGCAGCTCCGCTACGCGCTCGCGACAGCCGTTCTATATATACCCACACGACCACGTGGCGATGACGTGGTATCACATGGTCTTATGACAACCCCCATCGGGTGTCATCACGTGGCTTCACACACCCTATCGGATGTTCTTACGGTCAAAGGTTAACCCAAAGGTCACTCAATGTCGAAGGTCAACTAAAGATGTATGGTCAAGGTCGCGGGTCAGGAGTTCGACACCATAACTGTACCACATATGGTCATACACGGCTATCCTTGGTTGGGCTGAAGGTCGTTTAAGGTCGTTGGGCTGCCTACTAGAAGACTGCTTTACCTAGCGTAGTGAAGCTTTTCGCTTCAAAAAAGAAGCAGCCAAAACAATTCTACGTTTAGTCCAATTAAGCATCCGCCAGCACGTATGCATTCCATGCGTAAAAGGCGTCAGCGACATCTCGGCTCGTATTCTCGGAAAGAAAGGGGTGCGAACAATATTCAAGCCGATTCCCACTATCGGACGCCGCCTGGCCCTGTCCGAAAGACCCTCATCCTAAAGGCGTTGTGTATAAAAAACCCTGCTGTGAGTTCCCATGGCTGTACATTAAGGAAGCAAAGAATTTCACGGAATGGATGAAGCAGCACAAAGCTGACGTTAAAAGCGGGGCTAACGTGAGCGGGGTTTACATGGCTTCGACAAAGTCGCAGCGAGACCGGTCTTCCTCGCGTAGACATCATGTACGCGGCTCTCTTCGCTACGGTGTCGTCGAGTCGTCGCAGCGGAATGGCTGTGCCAGCAGGGATGGGTCGAGTTGCGACTGCCCCTTCCGGAAACGCATGCAAGCCCAAAAGCGCGTGGCGGCGAAGCTAGGGGGGACTAAGGAAATTGTGGGACCGGTGGAGAAAAGGAAAAGCACAAGTTGTAAGCGTTTTAGTAGTAGTAGTGGTTGGTTTATTAAAAAAAAAATTCAAGGAAAATATTGCTGCCGGCCGCGGCAATTGCTATCTAATACCGAGCTGCAGCAGACGGCGGAGGTGAAATGGAAAGGGAAAGGATAGCGGGGAGAAGTAAGCGTTTTGCTTTGGGCAAGTTTGGGGCGTCGGAGTGCGCATGCGCACAACGCAAGACCCGTCTTCTGTCGGGGCAACATGGTGGCGCCTGTTGAAGCGGTGCCTTTCGCTTCACCACTGATTGTCGCTGCCGCTACGCTGTCTGACGTTCACGGCAAACTAAAGGCACATGAAGCTTCCGCTTTGTCTGAACTTGTCTGCACCGCAAAATTTCAGCGATAAAACATGCCAAATTTTCAGATTGCTGCCGTGTTTACAGAGCTGCTAGGCTTAGCGAACTAGTACGCGTCGTTTGACGTCAGAAAGCGGGGGATGTTCAAACCCCTGATCTCCACTTCAAACAGGACAGTGATTTTGGTCCAAAAAGGGTTCACAAAGAATTGGAATGCCACTAACACACTGTTTTATTATTTATGCAGTAATCTTTATTCATGCGGACGTAAATAAAACTAAAAATAATTAAATTTGGGAGAGTTACCATTGCGTATTTCTCCCGAGAAGGGGCTGCACGTGGCAATTACGTTCAGAAAAAAAAAATATGTCTCCTTGTTTGAAGCGTTTGCTTCAATTATTTCAGTATGCGAATTTAGGGGTGAAGAAAAGTAACCAGTTGTATGAGACAAAAAAAATTTCATTTGTTTGTTTTTACTTTTTCAGCATTTCTCTTCTTGGCCGCAATGGTTCTGCACTCAGCGAACCTATGCCTAGCGCCGCTGTGTAGAGAAAACCCATATTTTAAAAGTCCACGGTGCACGCGCCCATATCCATCGGGCCCGCGATTCCATTCCGTTTCATTTTTCCTGCCGTCGCAGCAACAACAGGCACGCGCAGAAGCTCTCTCTCCGTCCCATCCCGGAGCGTTACCAAGTGTTACCGTCAAAGGAGTTCTAATCCCCAATATGAACACCCGAGGTGCCCGTGCTTCTACTGCATGATTGCATTATGGTCTTTCATCACTTCGTTTGGGGGGGGGGGGGGGGGGGGGGGGTCGCTAACGCCTGTTGAGCTTCCCGCAATTATTCTACGCCTAAACGGGCACCAACAAGGGCACGGGTCAATAAACAACGCGAGCGACACTTTTTTGACGCTTCATTCACCGTAGCTTGAGATCCTTGTGCGCCAGCGCGGTTCCCGTTGACGAGACGCGTAAGGTTACCGCCCCATCACTGCGCATAAAAAACTGCGGAGCCTCGTATACTTTGTTTTTCCTGCTTCCAGCCCGCTGTGTTTGCCCACCGATAATGCATTAGCGTCACCGCGTGGGGAGATACGGAGGGAGCTTGCCTGTACGCACAGCGTACAGGAGCGGCCGGCCGGTTGGCTGTGGGTTCTTTTCCACGGGCATCACGCGACATGGGCAGCGTAGGCGGCGACCTGCTACCTAAATGACGACGTAGTAAGAAGTCCTGGGATTGGATGCGTTGCAGTAGGATTGCATCCCTTTTTAGATTGTCATGGAACGAGGCGATGTGATGCCTCAATGCATAAACGGAGCTTCTCGTCGATTGCAGTGTGCCCATTCCGTTGGTCTCAGCCGTTGCGATTCCCTCCCACATAGAGGCATTACGCATCTTGCATTATTTTTATCGGTCAGGGAGTGAGGCGCACTTAGGTATGCTTTATGTGTGCTGGACGTAATCCTAGGTGGCGAGGCTCCTCCACAGTTAATGCTCAGTCAGTCAATCAGTCAGTTGTTTTGAAGCGAAAAGCTTCACTACAGGCAAAGCAGTCTTCGGGTAGGCAGCACAACGACCTTAACGACCTTCAACCCAACCAAGGACAGTCGTGTATAACCATATGTGGTACAGTTATGGTGTCGGAGCCTTGACCCCTGACCTTGACAAATGACCTTTAGTTGCCCTTTGACATTGGGTGACCTTTAATTGAGTTGACCTTTGACCTTAAGAACGTCCGATGGGGTGATCTGAAGCCACGTGACGACATCCGATGGGGGTGTCGTATGACCACGTGATACCACGTCATCGCCACGTAGTCGTGTGGGTATCTATAGAACGGCTGTCGCGAGCGTGTAGCGGAGTTGCCATGGACGAGCCTCAGACGCTTAGCAAGCGTGCTTGCTTTTTGCTGAATTCCATGGTTAGCCAAGCTAAGCCACTGCCAATTTGTATTCATTTGCTTGATCTAAAATTCATATAAGGATAATACTGAGAAGGAGGTCCCAAAGTGGAACTGCGGAGGACCTCCTATGCGAGTTAGATATGCGAATGCACAATATATTGCGCGGACATAAACAAAATATTCACGCATTGAAAATATTCACGCGTTCAAGCTCATTATTTTACAAATCGAAGAAGACACCGAACGGCGGTGCCGCCATAGTTCCGCCAGTCGCCCTCTTTTGCAAATGAACACTGTCGCGCACTTTTCTGATCAAATGCAAAAGCTTACTTCGCAGTAAGTACCGAGAAAAAAAGCTGTTCCACTCACTTTGTGTGCGTGGAAAAAAAAAAGAGAACATTCGCAACAACGCCTTAGCGGAGCACGCCGTCGTGAATGGCCACAAAATTGACTGTGACAAGGCAAGGATCATCGCAACGGAAAAAGTAGCAGCATCACGACTTCATTTGAAATCCCTAATCATACAAACTACGTCACACACGTTAAACCGGAACGACGGTAATCTAAACCCGATATATGCATGATCCTTGCGCCGATTATTCAACCATGTTTAAACGACCCATGTCTGGTGATGAATTCATTGTGAACAAGGCTTTCGTGCGGAAGCCGAAACGTCAAGAACGAACCTTTCTTCATTGGTCGGCGTTTCTTATTTTTCAAACCTTGTGTGCAGCATGCTGTAAACACAGCGTAGTCTCTTGCGCAAGAGAACGCAAACGGGAAGAACTGTTCAGTCCTTAACACACTATCGGCGAGAGCAAAACAAGGTCGACTAACGTTCCTTTTCCAAATCCTGCATCGTCAGTACAAAATGGATATCACCAAATACATTTCATATTCGCAATCTAGAAAAACACGGGATCAACACAAGCGTATACGCTAACTGAGCATTCTTTTTCTGACGCAAAATTCAAGTACTCATTTCTTCCTCGAGTAATCAGAGTATGGAATGAACTTAGATCGTCATTAACAACGACAAATTCATTGTCCAGGTTCGTTTCACAGCTAGAGCTTATCACAAAAGATTATTAAGGTCTTATAATGTTCCTGATTCTCTCTTAAGTAACACTGACAATAAGTAGAATTGAAATACATTTGGTTGTTCTTTAAAATTTTCCTTTATGCTTTTGTCTGCGACGTGCACCGCTGTTGTTTATTATATTCAGCGTTGTTTTAATTGTATTTTTGTATCACCTTATCGCTTCTATTTTGATGAATTGTGTCGTTTCCATTATTTGTGTCACTCATACGTGTACTTGTACGCGAACAAGAAATCATTGTTCATGCCCGTCTGCTAGGCTCTCGGCTGGGAGCGGCACTATTGTAATAATAATAATAATAATAATAATAATAATAATAATAATAATAATAATAATAATAATAATAATAATAATAATAATAATAATAATAATAATAATAATAATAATAATAATAATAATAATAATAATAACAATAATAATAATAAACTAACAGGAGCTAAGCAGTGTACGCGATCTTGCCGCTGTGGCAAACTCTTTCAGAAAAGTGAAAGTTGAACTCGTGCAAGCGCCCGAAATAAAACGCCATTTGACTGATACTTCGGAATTTTGGTGGCGTGTGTTAGAATTCTGCGAATCTGAGGCACGGCCCGCATGAGGCCGCCCGAAAGTGCGCGCTGTTGGGAGCATGCTTTCATCCGGGTTGCCTTGGTGCCCGAAGAGCCAACGTCTGGCAAGTCACGAGGGACCTAAAAAACCATCTGGTCACCTGCGCCAGAGTCCGGAGATCAACGAAGGAACCACGAAAGTGCTTTTCCAGACCGGGCGAGTCTTCAAGCATCACAGCCAAGACGCACAATGGATGTCCGGGTTGGGGAAATGCGTCACCCTCCACTCTCTGCAGGATTCCGCCTTCACCTGACCCTCCCGCAGCTGTGGTTTCATCGAACCACCCATGGTTTTGCTTCGACAACATCAGTACTGCCGTTGCTGGAGGCTCGAGGCAGCTGCAAGAAGAAGAAAATTGGCAGTGGCTTAACTTGGCTAACCCTGGAATTCAGCGAAAAGCAAGCACGCATGCTAGGCGTCTGAGGCTCGTCCATGGCAGCTCCGCTACACGCTGTTGTTGTCGCGACTGTAGGATGAATGGGAAGTGCACGGGCCTGCCCACTGGCCCAGGCTGAGCCACGATCGCTGCCACGTGCAGACAGTAGGAGATTGATTCAAAGGACGCGTGTCGCAACAACCGCGTCATCTGAAGCGACGACGGCGGTTTAGCAACAGATAGCCCCGGTGACAAGGAGCCTCCGCCGCATGTGCAAGAGCCCCCAGATCCCAGCCCTCCCGCTCCCGGTCCGCTACACGCTCGCGACAGCCGTGGTATGACGTGTATCATCACATGGTCTCACGATACTCCCATCTGATGTCATCACGTGACTTCACATACCCCATCGGATGTTCTTAAGGACAAAGCTCTACCCAAAGGTCACCCAATGTCAAAGGTGAAAGGGCAATTAAAGGTCACGGTCAGGGGTCAAGGGGTCAACACCGTAACTTTACCACGTATGGCCATACACGGCTAACGTGGTTGGGCTGAAGGTCGTTCTAGGTCATTATCCGGCCTACGCGACGATCTGCTTTACCTAGCATGGTGGAGCTTCTCGCTTCAAAAAAATTCAGACTGCACTCAAGACTGCTTACATGCTGTGAATGCTTAAACAGCATTGTGTTATCGTGAGCGTTCGACCCCCACGCAGGTTGGGCATTAAGAAATGAAACGAAGACGCGCCTCCCTATACCGCCGCGGTGGCTCAGTGGTTAGGGCGCTCGGCTACTGATCCGGAGTTCCCGGGTTCGAACCCGACCGTGGCGGCTGCGTTTTTATGGAGGCAAAACGCTAAGGTGCCCGTGTGCTGTGCGATGTCAGTGCACGTTAAAAATTCCCAGGTGGTCGAAATTATTCCGGAGCCCTCCACTACGGGCACCTCTTTCTTCCTTTGTTCTTTCACTCCCTCCTTTATCCCTTCCCTTACGGCGCGGTTCAGGTGTCCGCCGATATGTGAGACAGATACTGCGCCATTTCCTTTCCCACAAAAAACCAATTAAACCCGCAGTAACTGCGTCACATGTCGGTGGACACCTCAAACGCGCCTTAATAGTAGAGGTAGAGAGTATGGGAAGTGATACATTTTAAGGTGGTTATGTCGTCAGTTCGAATCTCTCTCATAAGCTAGCCTGCAGCTTGACTAGCACTAAGCTATATGCTACGAGAAATTTATACGACAGCACCCGGAACGCTGTACGACCAGCGGTTGCTCACAATTTTGGTACAAAGGTAGTCGGGAAAACTGGCGCCATATTGAGGTCAGCTAATGTGGGGTATATATATCGACGAACGAATAGGTGTATGAATGTCCAAATTGGCAGGGTTCGGCTTGGTGTGTGCGTCTATACGGCCGCTTGATGAAGTCGCCCTATTTTTCTTGCCATCGCTCGAATTTTCTGTAGCATCTGCGAGTGAACACCCACACTAACATGCTAACACAGGCCGCCGGCTTTTCTTGTAATGGGGCTAGTAAGCTTTTCGGCTTAAAAAAAAAATCCCTGGTATACTGACCAAGATATCGCTTTAAAAATGCGTATGCTGAGATTTCTGTATTTCGCAGATCGTGTGCTGCCAGTGATATTAGGTCATGTAATGCGATTTACATTTATTGACGCTTTTGCTGTAGCGAAAACTTTGAAGTGTGTAATGAGGTGACTAGAAGGGAATACAACAATAGCGAGAGGTGCACTGGACTTGCCGTGTTATAATCTTTCTATACCCCAGCCTTGCCTAGTTAATTTTTTTTCGTATTGGTGTGCAAGATTCCCCACCACATTGCAACAGTATAAACCAGAGTTTACATCATCTGTAGTACAGTCACCCTGGTTTTTATCGTCAAAACCTAACTAAGAACAATACAAAAAACTGACAGCTGCCATCTACCCAAGCTTTTCCCCACGCGGGAAACCAGAAAGGGCTTTTCAAGTGCCGACTGAATGCACGGTAATGCATTCCACGAAAGGGAACTAAAAACTTTTGTGGGCAGTTCGATTCATTAAAGGAAAGCACTGCCACTGAATGCCAAAAACAAAACATATCTCGAATATGTATGCTTATGTACCGTCAAGCACTCCCGAATCCGGCCACTCAACAGCTTCCGGTCAAACCCTTGATCGAATTGTTCTTTTATTGCAGATCTCATTCACAACAAGAAGCGAATGCTCCCTTGCGCCACTATATAATTCGAACCATCAACACCAACAAGAGCGACCGCAGCAAAAAGATGCAAACAAGTGGTCTCTGCTTGAGTGACTATATAAGCAAAGCCTTTCCCAAATCCCAGCAGGATCAGTGGCAACATTTCATAAAAATTATATTGCAAAAGAAAGACCAACAGTAACCGGTGCAGATTGTGGGCGCTTCTCAAGGGCCCAGCTTGAGCACGGGCTTGACCTTCCTGCTCATCTCACCATATTTTACAAAAATTTCGACGCGGCAGTCATGGGACTGAGTGCAAGAGCCCCTGCAGCATAACTCATGTCATTGAGACACCTAGGTGGTTGTCCTCCTAATCCTCACAATATACTGCTTTCCTTTTCCTCCTAACTACACCTACGCCTGTCGGCGTTACGCCGCAAGTTTCACAATTTGCGCTTAACCATTCAGCCATCGCAGCATTGAGAAACGCTCACCTTTTCTTGCGTTGACTCATAACTGCTTTTCCTTGCTCTGAACTGGAAAGTCCGAGAGCCACTCTGGCATGCAGAGTCCATTAGCGGGTGGCCGACACCGCACGCAATGTCGCCAGAGCTGTGTACTGGCTCTCACGCACGCTCCGCCAGGAGACAGTGTGGGCGTCTATTTGAAAATTCACTTTTATATGTTGAACGCCTTCAAGGTCAACTTAATTTGACGTTGTTTAAAACACCTTTATAGAGTGTCCAATGTACTTAGGACAAGCCCCGGAAGTAGAATATGTTTCAATTAAGAGAACAATTACTCATTAGTATCCAAGGCAAATCTCCCGAGAGGTGGCGGTCCCGGGTATGATTCCCGGAGCAGAACAAATTTTTCTTTACCTTCTCAGTTTCCGAGGAAGCTGCATAGCTTCTTTTGTAGCCCAATATTTTTAAAGGCCTCAAGTGGGTGACAATGGGTAATTAAGTTTTTTAATGGTTTGTGGCCTGTGCGCACCATGACATTTGTGCCATGCTTTGCGCTCTATACCTATTGCACAATTTTTTTCCCGACGTGTTCGTACGCTAGGAGTCACCAGCGCCGCGTATATTGTATATAAAGGCCTACTTTTTAATAATAATATTAATTGGTTTTTGGGGAAAGGAAATGGCGCGGTATCTGTCTCATATATCGTTGGACACCTGAACCGCGCCGTAAGGGAAGGGATAAAGGAGGGAGTGAAAGAAGAAATGAAGAAAGAGGTGCCGTAGTGGAGGGCTCCGGAATAATTTCGGCCTCCTGGGGATCTTTAACGTGCACTGACATCGCACAGCACACGGGCGCCTTAGCGTTTTTCCTCCATAAAAACGCAGCCGCCGCGGTCGGGTTCGAACCCGGGAACTCCGGATCAGTAGTCGAGCGCCCTAACCACTGAGCCACCGCGGCGGGTTCCTACTTTTTCTGGAATAAAATCTACAAATGTCCGGACTCCGTAGAGTATCTGTTACGGGTCCAGTTGGATTTTTTTTTTGGGGGGGGGGGGGGGGGGGAATGCGGCGGAGAGTTTGAAGGATGGTTCACTCCCGTCACCGGTTGGCCCGGTATTGCACTACCTCCGGGATCGGCCTTGTCTTTAGCGCGTCTTTACTATCATGTCTTTCTATCCCATCTTTCAACTCTCCTGCTATCTGCACGTGGTGGCGATTGTGGCTCGGCTTGAGCCAGTGGGCAGGCCTGTGCACTTTCCTTTTCTTTCTTCCTGGCAACTATCTATCTATCTATGGAATAAAATCTAGTTGAAGTCCAGCGTCCGTGGTATCTGCTCTCCTCTGTCTGTGTGTTTTATGTGCGCTGGAATGATGTCTGGTAGTATTACAAACCACCAACTAGCCACCGCTGGGGAGTGCTAACGATCGACTTACACGGAGTGCCAGGTGGAGGGTGCGGTTTCACCCGGTTGTTTCATGGTGAAATACTGTGCCACTCTTCTTATATACTAAAGAAAAAAAGAACGCTCCGTCCTTTCGTCTTTCATGCAGCTATAACCAAGTTCCCAGCCTCCTTTAGAGTGCAAGCATACAAAAGAGAGGTAATGCCATTTCTCCATCTATTTCGGCCAAGGCGCCCGTGTGCTGTGCGATGTCAGTGCACGTTAAAGATCCCCAGGTGGTCGAAATTATTCCGGAGCCCTCCACTACGGCACCTATTCTTCCTTTCTTCTTTCACTCCCTCCTTTATCCCTTTCCTTACGGCGAGGTTCAGGTGTCCAACGATATATGAGACAGATACTGCGCCATTTCCTTTTTCCAAAAAACCAATTATTATTATTATTATTATTTCGGCGAGGAAATTCGAAGTCGATGAATTTGCTCAGCGCGGAAAGCAGGATCACAAACGTGTAATAAGAGTTGAGAGCACGTTAAGAAGCTCCAGGCTTAAGCAAAGACAAAAACGAGAAAGAAAAGAAAACCTATTAGAAGCACAGTATTTCAGCGAAAATCACGTGCGCGCTTCAGACGCGCAAGGTTTTTGTTGAATGAGGGCGGCGTCTTCTCAACGCCGGTCACGCTCATCTCTAACACCATATCTCACCGTGGAACGTGGGCTGTAGTAATCGCTTGTTCTAACACGTGCGCCGTCACTGTGGATGTGCAGGAAGGAATACCCAAGGTCTTTGTCTCCATGGCGAGCAATGTCGGCGCAGCATTGCAACAGTCGGCGCCACGGGAAAAAAAGGCGTGACGAACAGGCAAAAAAATCAAGATCTTCAAAGAAGTTTAGGCATATATAACTAGCCAGGGGGCGCATCGGCAAAACTCTTTCATGCACTTGAGTATCATCGGCTCTCTCCAACATCTGTACATGGCCTGCGCATCTGTACCAACGAATCCCCCCTCCCCCACCCCACCCCCTTTTTTTTTGTCATGTGCACAAAGTGGACTTTTAAGAACTAGTTTCGCCACTTGTTGCCGTCGAGTGCAATCTCGAGTCAGGTGAAGTAAATGCGAATTCAAGATTGGCCGGCGCCAAAAGGCGTCAGACTACTATGTAAATGCTTGGTTGCGTGCATATGATTTACATGTAGCAAGCATACATAAAGTGTCATAGTTCACGATAATACGCATTCATAGGGTTTCTAATGACTTAATTTAAATTTGTACTCCGCATCAACATATAAGTGCACTTCTTGAATTGTTCAAATAGAGTGGACATTCTAGTTAGCAAAGAGGTTTCGTTAGGCTTGCTGTTGCAGTGTAGTTAGGGCAAACCCCAGTGTGGAGTAGATTTCAAATAGGAGTAACCATTCATTAGTATCCACCTACAGCTTTCTCAGAAACAATATACAATACAGCTTTCTCAGAAGTTTCACAGTGTGAGAACAATTCGCCCTGGTCCGAATTTTGCTTCAACTGCAAAGCTTCTGAGGAGGCTGTATAGCAATCCCTTGTAGCCGTTGGCTGCGCTCAAGTGGATTCTAATGAGTAATTACTCCCCAATTGTTAAACCCAGTACATTAATCGTGAAACGATTTTTTAAAAGCCAAGAACGCTAAAGAATTCGTTAGAGCAACCTTTTTTCCGCCGCAGCTATTTTTTCTCTTCTTTTTTCAGAAAAGGTGCGAATGCTCTAAATTTTCAAATAGCGAACCCAATATTACTTTATTCGACTCCCTAAACGAATCAAATCGCGCGTATTCAAAATTATTCAGAACGAATCGAATCCGTTGCCAAATTTTCGAATAGCTTTCGAGCAATCGGTACGAAGTTCGAATAGGGCACGCAGTAGTTTTCTTGGAAGACTGTATCAAAAGCAGGGCCCACTCCGACGCCGCATAGCCTCATACTGCTGCGATCGGTATGCACGGGAAGGATGGAAGGAGGTGTTCCTATTTCACCTACATATGACCTACAAGACTGGCTGGCTTGACAAGGTTGAGCCAGGTTTATCAAAATCCGCCTCCATGCCCCATATCGGAGGCCATATATGGCTAGAACTTTCATCGCTGTCATGAACTCAGACCGCGCGAAATTTGTTCGCTGTCGTCATCAGTACAAAAGGCAGTTTTCTGATGCGTTTGATTTGACGGTCATAGAGTTAATATACTGACTCCGTGTTCCGTGTCCCTTAGTGGAAATCAGTGCGATGCATTTCGACAGCCCCAGTTTTAACTCCATGACATATAGCACTGCCTCTAGCGCCTCACTGTTTCGTATGAATATTCGTTCTCTATAAATATTCGCACAAGTAGCGAATAGTTACTTAGTATTAGTATGAAGGACTCTGGTATGAGTGTTCGATTAAATTGTTTCACTGTTAGATTCCTATTCAATTTGTTTCTAACTACACTATTCTTATTCAATTCGGTTTCGATAAAATACTATTGACGCATCCATAGGAACAACCCTCACATAGCAGTCTGATCCAGCTTGCTTTTAAATAGGTTGACATATCGGGCGCCATGTTCAACCGTGAAGATTCTTCCCATGATGTTTTCAAAGCCCAAAACGTTTTAAAATAGTTAACTAAAGTGCCTGTCAATATGTTTGTTCTCTAACGCGGAGATCGTCTAACACTTCGCTAAACCCACTGTCTCTGCGCCACAAGTAAATAAACTAAGCGAAATTATACCGACCATTTTTGCCTCAAAGTAGAAATGGCTGAAAGTCTCTCGTATGGAGGAGAAACAAATATTTGTTTTTCTTCAAATAACGGCAGTGAAGAAGCCACAGCACTAGGTTTCGCTGAATCATGACAGTGTTCTGCAGTGTTCTTTTGTATCTTGTAAATGCCGGTATAACCCGCTTAGCACTTGACAACAATCTAGTCCTGCCTAAAGTGTGAACTAATTACAGGAAACAGTTAATTCATTTATTACCCGATGCTACGTCAAATGATTTATCGAATGGACTAAAAAATGCTGCCTCCTTCTGCATCTTCAAAGCTAACACTGAACTATATTAATCCATATCGAAGAACCCTTAGTGAAATTTATTTAACTTCTGTTTGTTTTCTATTTGTATTATGTACAGCTTCCTCTCTGGAGCACCTTTTCCAAATTTTATTAAGGTATTATTTCAAATAGTTGTGTAGAATAGTACATGTGTTCTTTTTTCCTCCTTAATAGGTTTTTCTCTTCCTTTTTGTGTCTGCATTATAATATATACACGCAATATGTACTCACTTTTCGTGTATTGATTTGATATGTCGCGCAAGGTGCCTCATGTTTCACAAGCTATATTTAATTAGGAGGCCCTAATACAGCCACTGAATTCGGTACCTCTTCTGTATGATATGTTGTAAACATCCATTTCACACATAAATGAAGAATGATTTTAAAAAGAGTATTTATTGCTCTTAGCTTTCCTTTGTAGCCGCATGGCTTCACTTGTGTGGATTGAAAGAAAGTAATGAGTAATTACTCCTTTATTTCGAAATAAAGCCGCCTTAAAGCACCCAAAAGTGAAATTAATGTGACAAAACCAACCCGCCGCGGTGGCTCAGTGGTTAGGGCGCTCGACTACTGATCCGGAGTTCCCGGGTTCGAACCCGACCGCGGCGGCTGCGTTTTTATGGAGGAAAAACGCTAAGGCGCCCGTGTGCTGTGCGATGTCAGTGCATGTTAAAGATCCCCAGGTGGTCGAAATTATTCCGGAGCCCTCCACTACGGCACCTCCTTCTTCCTTTCTTTTTTCACTCCCCCCTTTATCCCTTCCCTTACGGCGCGGTTCAGGTGTCCAACGATATATGAGACAGATACTGCGCCATTTCCTTTCCCCAGAAAACCAATTATTATTATCATCAAAACCATACCTCTAGAAAAAATTGTGTTGCATAGAAAGGGAAAAATGTTCCACAATGTTTCATATGGAGCCGTTAAGTGCTTTTTGTTGCTTCTATAGCGTTGACCTGGTGACAAGCGATTTATTGCAGCAGATATTTAGCTGTCGAAATGTACAGAAGGAATGCTCATTTAACAAAGAAATACCAGTAAGGAAAGGCGTAAAGCAGGAGAGCAACTCTTTCATTGTTTTTCTCTGCATCTCTGCAAGGATTTTTCACAAGAATTGACTGAGAATGATTAGGTGCAAAAGTTAGCGGCGAATATCCCAGCAACGTGCATTGATTTTCTGAGATTTTTGTGGTAAATAACCAAGAGGATGAAATGACAACCGTACGTTTAAAAATAAATGCGAAGAAAACTACAGAAAATGCTCAAATGTTCGAAACAATTTATAATTGGCAGGGATGTATCGGATGTATAGTGACGCTTCACAACCATGCACGTGTACAGTAGCGGTAGCGACGGAGTATGGCACTCTAGGGCAAGAATTCACGCCAGCTTCGGCCTACAAAGAAATTACCAGGATAAATAAAAAAAATGGATTTTAGAGGATTGCGGCAGACTGTTCCAAGTTATGAACAGCTGCCTTCTGATGTTCCCCAAAACGATAGCTGTTGAATCGACCGAACCGATGGTGCATGGTCGAAGTATCTTGCACGGTAGTGCGCAACTTGGGCACGAAAACTTAACCTGGGGCGTAACTAAAGAGATATAGAGATATGCGATACAGACAGCACAGTCAGCGACGAAGAAGAAAATGACTGGCGCGACGTGACTATATATTCCTTGGGGTGGACAATAAATGTAAGTAGGAAAAATAATGGCCTGTCCACAGAGCCTATGACAAGGGGCTGACGTGGTTATACAAAAAGAAGGCAGCAAGGATTGAAGAGCAAACGCTAGTTGGTAATCTTTTAGAACAGGAAATGGATTTAGAAAGCCCACGCAATATCCAGGGACGATACCCCCTTGTTGCTTAGAGCGACAATATGTGAAGGGAAACGTGTAGCTGTGGGCCTCAGGAGGGCAGAGATCAAAAAACCTGTCGGGATATGGATAGCCACGGCTGGCGCAGGAAAAGAATGATAGGATATCACCTAATCCATTTTTCCGCACTGTGCCCAACCTGGTTCGTAATAGTGATAATGACGATGAAAACACTTGTTGTTTATTAGTTTGATGATTTGAAATTCAGGATACTTCTTCGGCATTCCAATATCCTACGGACGAAGCGAAGTGCCAGTAAAGGCAGATGTTTCGTGATGTGATCAATATATCGGTAATTAGGGTAAAGCTCAAATCATGTTCGTCAAAAGATATCGCAGGCAACGAATAAGGGCAATTAAAAAGTGTGCTCCTGATAGCTGTCGAGAGCTTCACTGCTGACCTCGGTGAAATTATTTGTTACCGCTAGTACGACCTTGTGATTATGAAGAGCTCTATTCACTTTTTTTGCTCAAGACATCGGCATGTTTATGAGTCCGTGCCTCAACTAGACCCTGTTCCTCAGTTCAAAATCTTCAAATTCAGCTTAGCTCACCTGCCCAGTATGTCCTAACCATTGAATTAGACATACTGCCCTACCCATTATTCAGACTGTACAATGATCAAAGTATCGACGTACTGTACAGCCTTGCCCTCGCCTCTTAGGAGGCGACGAACTGCGCACCGATGCATTAGCGCAGCACAGCCGTGCACCGCATAGTAGCTCGAAACCTTTGTCTTGAAGACGATATCCTGGGCTTTGCAAGGCGTCCAAGTCACGCGACTGTAATTAAATGCGCGTAACCCTGCAACACGGGCAGCGAGCGTGTAGGATCGGAGTAGCGGAAGCGCCGATCTTATCAGTGCGCTGGTTCTCGCCGCAGCGTACAGGTGGCGCCACTGCTCTGCGCAAGCGCGCGTAATGGCGCGCTGCAAACGTAGCGGCCGGCCCCACTGATCATGTTTTCCTAGCGATCAGAAAACGCAGACTTGTCTCGTCTGATGTTTTAAGAAGTATAACCGACGCGTTGTTTTCAGCATCTTTACTTATTTGAAAGTTAGTTCGATATCGATAGTCCGTGTGTTGCTGTTCGAACTCGGAATGCGACGAAGCCATGTCACGAGTCCTTTGAAAAAAAAAAAATAAAGAAAGAAGCGTGTGGAGCTCATGCTAAGTTACAAACGAAGAGTCAAATTAAAATGAATGAGTTCTAATTTCCGAGAAAAAAAAATCACGCCCTTTTTGCTGTTCTGTAATGTGCTTTATCTCAGTCTGCTCTACCAGTCTGTTTCACATATGCAGTTGTACAAGCCATGGGACGGAAATTAAATTTAAATTCAATGCCAAGGTTAACGTGTAACCGAAGTACTGAATGCCTGTGATCAGATTCTTGGTCTTGCTCTGCTTTACACAGAGAAGGAATAATAAAAAAGACGTGTGGGCGTGTAGGTGAAGTAACAATTTCTCATTCATAGGGAGTGTTAGGGGAGAAATTCTTCATGTGATAAAAAAAGAACACAAAACATGGTAATCACTCAAGCCCCGAATTTGAGAGTACTAAATAGGAGATGAAGAAACAAGACACAAAGCTTGTCTATTGCGCCGTAAACATACTCCTGATTTCACGAAAATCGCTGCTTCTAGGCGACTCGAAGAACTTTCGAAGCGCTCTGGAGAATTTACTATTATTCTTTTCCTCACTGTTCTTCTCTTCAAAGTCTTCCTTCTCAGGGGGATCCTCCCAGATCGCGTGACCACCCTCATAAACTTTCCCGCTCGACGCGAGGACTTTTACAGTGGCATTACGGAGCGCCGACAATGGGGCGCTTCGTCTCAGCGGGATCCGCTGCCTCGGCCGCGCGTTCCCCCGAGTAGTGCGTTCCCCGCGCCGAGAGAGAACGCGCCCTCCCGCCGAGTCTTTCGCGCGCGCGGCGGTCGGCGGCGACGTCGATAGGCGTGACGTCACGCCGTGTTGGAGTCACGTGCGCAGCCAGCTCGTATAAAACCTGCTCGGCTCTCCGGCGTCATAGTTCTTTTGCGTGATGTGTGCGTGAGGTAGCAATGTTAAAGTCTCTCGTTTCGCCGCACTACCCAGCCGTGGAACCCGTAAGTACACCGCTTGCAGACACGCGTGCGACAGCTGTGGCGTTTGTTCCGTTGGATGGGAACAAGTTTGTGGCGCGCTCATTTGAGGTGGCGCTTTCGCATATTAAGCGACTGACGAAGTAGTTTTGGGGCATTTTAATTAACGATTGGGTTCTCCGCACATACATGCGGTGCGCTTAAATAATTTTTCTCCATAAAGACACAACTAACTAATACTGACGGTTTGATGTTGTTTTGCTGACATTCGATGTGTGGCAAGAGTAGCGTGTTTTGCTTCGGTTCCTGGACTTTATTGCTGGTGTGACCGCAACCACGGTCACGTGCAGTCCAGCGACTTCTTTTGATGTGTCCACTTCGTTGGTTGGCGAATTGATGAAGCGAGTCATTACATCTTCCCTAATTCTTTCTGCCGTGCGAACTTCTGCTAACAAATGGCACCACTGGATACAAACTGCACTCAGGTGAGCGATGAGTTCTCCGCAACAGACGTGTGGGCAGTGCCGCCCGCGTGAGGCGACGCCAACAGCAGCGGACCCCCTGGAAAGATCTTTCGTATGCGCCGTCGCGATCGCGTTTATTTGCGCCTGTTTGTTTGCCATCGTCCCGTCCGGAATAAGCGGAGCCCATTTTTACGCCCTCCTTTGGTTTTTGGTCTGTTTTTCTCCCCGTCCTTCCCCCGCCGCGTGCTGAGAGTGGCAGCAACAGCTTAGCAAGCATCACACGACTACACGACGAGGGCCGTGGCAACCGGTTTGGCGAGGATGTGCCCACAGTGGCGCGGCGGCGTTACAGCTCGTGAAGAGGCTGCCCGCGAGGCCTCCTCCTAATGGCGAATTCGTCTCGCGCGCACACCCATTCGCTAGCCGGCGGCTGCCAGACTGCCTGAGAACCGCCGTTCCCTCCGCGCCGGCCAGCCCAGACCACCCGATGCTGTGCTGAACGCGCCCAGAAGACGTGCCCTCTGATCACCCGCCAAGTGCTGTCAATGACGAGCCTGGTAAAGCTTCCCACCACGCTAACGCCATAGAAACAAGCCCACATGTAGGCAGGCATCGGCAGGACAGCTCCGGTGTCTTAGGCAGTGCCATCAAGCGCGTGGGGAGAGCAGATTTTCGCGGATGATTCCGCGGAAGTGTGGGCAGTGCCCAATTTCTTGTAACCTGCAGATGTTTCACTGTGTGTTCTTTCTTCGCAGCGTCACCAACTGGTCCCGAGTCCGAGCCACTCCACGGGCGTCGCCAGTCCCGCCTCCATGGCCGACACGTGGGGCATGAACGAGTTGGGCGTGTGGTTCGACGAGACCGAGAACAACGCGCCACTGCCGTGTAGGATCAAGCAGGAGCCGCAGTCCGCTCCTTCGTCGCCCCAGTCGTCGTGCATGATGAGCCAAGGTGTCGCCCATGCCCACATGCTGGACTATCCCGCGTTGCTCGAAGAACTCGTGATTGTGAGCAAGAACTACATGACGCCTGCGCGCTCAGCGCCCGCGGCAACAGCCGCCGCGGCCCCGGCGGCCGCCGCCGCGCCTCCCAACGCGACGATGGTGGCCCAACCGGGCAGTCCCAGCATGTACGACGAGCCGTGCTCCGGATTAGTGCGTTGCCAGGGCGCGCCCATGTACGGGGCGGCTGGAGCGGCCGGCTCCGTCAAGCCGTGCCGTCCACCGCCGCCTTCGTATGACCAGCGGCTCGCCATCAAGACAGAGGACTGTGCCGAGAGTGACGCGGATTGTTGCACGTCTCTGTCGGCCGACAAGCTCGACCAGATCCGTCTGCTCGCCATGCAACAGGCGGCTAAAGACATCGAAATCGCCTGCCAGATCCTCAACGTCTCGCCGAGTGAGTGTTCGTCTTAACCACTGTACATACTCTCCCGCGGCGCCAGTAGAGCTTAGCAGGAGTCTTCAGAACAGCGCGAATGCGAGCCAAGACGTCAGGTGATCACATGCTGAGAAATATGGCTGGAGCATGGGCTTGTGTAACAAATCAAGCCTCAAACAAACGGCACTCGAGCTAGGGAGTAACATTTCGCAAACCATTAATGATGAGAAGGAAGCTAGCTGAACACATGCTGAGGAATACGGGGGAAGCTACGACTAGGGCACGAAAGCGAGCTAATAACCTTTTCTACTTTTCCGCGGAAATGCAGTTTTGCGTTGAAGATCACGTAGCATATGGCGGACATCGTGTTCTGTGGCAAATGTCATCGTCTGAACTTTTGCTGCATTTCCAGAGAGCCCATCTGTAGCGGTGACTTTCTTGTCCGGCGATAGAGTCCACTAGTAACTTGTACGTTGAGCGCATCAACCATATCGTGCGGAGGAGGTACGCATGTAATTGCGCTCACCAGATATTTTTGTGCGTGTTCTGGAAGTCCTGCAGAATTCTTGATGTTTGTCTGCCTGTTACTTTACTGTGAATGAAACGTCAAAGTCGTAACGGCTCCTCTCGTATACGTGCTTATGCGGAATGATCCACTTTGCCTGAATTAACGATAGGAAAATACAGAACGCACCGCTCTTACTAAAGGCGGTTATGCAACTAACCGCTTAGTGTTTTCTTCGCGCGTGATAGACTTAGCCGTTGATGCGTCATAAAAACAAATACCACATTTAGTTTTTACCGGTTACAATGGTCCTTCCTAGACACATGAAAAATGCAGTAACGTTCATGGCTTCATACCATACAACAACCGAAAACTACTTCACTAACTCAGCAAGAGCATGCTAGTGCTCTTCTGTACAGTATTCAATCGATGAACGTGTACCGAAGACATGGCTACTACTTTCTCAAGTCACTGGCGTTCTTAACTTCCTGAATCAGCACTAAATCATGCTGAACTTCCATTATTATTAGTCGTTTTCACAATGCGTTGAGAGCTTGTGAACCGCATTGCAGTTGGGATGTCTCAGGAACCATGAATTCTGCCTATGAAAGGTCGGGCGACACTGAATAAGACAAGAGCAAACTAAATTTGGCGGGGGAAACATCCACAGATGGCTCACAATGTTTGCGGGACATTTTGATTTCGTTCTGGGCGCGGATGCCATGAAGCCTCCGTAGGCTCAAGCTCCTCTCTGTTGCCGAAGTTGTAAGGAAAATGCACAGTTTTGAAGACGAACCATTTGCTTAGTTGACCATATCATGTACAACCTTCTTCTAGCTTAGCAACGCTGGTTTTGACCATTGCTCGCATATGCATGCGTGTCTTGCTCGCCCAGAGAAGACGGCGGGCAGTGCTAAGTTTCCACCATTTTCTGAGAGCTGTCGCTGATTCTTTTTCTTCTCCATATTGAGGCAGAGAGTAAGGTGGGAGTTTCCAGCGCAGCAGCTTTCCCTGTGAGCATAGGTGATAAGAAAGGGCCTCTCAGGCTGTAAAGAAACCGAAATGGCATGCACCTGTCTATGGGATGGAGCTAAGTGTTTTGGCTAGTAGCTCGAAAGAAGCTGGGTGCCTCACTTTGATATGTTTCCAAACTTCATTATCAGTGCATACAAACTTGCTGGTGAACTCAGAACAACGGCTGGTTCCCGTTTTCTTGAAATAGTCAAGCTAGTAAAAGAAAAGGCAAAAATCAAACAAAAACTTGCCAAGACACAAACCGTACACTTTTGTAACACACGCATCTTTTCTTACAACCGCAGCCTTCTTCAGTGGGCTTGCTCTGTCGTGTTTCATTTCGCTGGGCAACGCCCTTCTTGGGGCGCCTCCCCAGCAGCGTCTTTCGAAATGTCAATACATTCCCTCTATTTGCATTGATTATCGCTGACCCGTATCGCAGGTGTGGTACACCTTCAAGAATGTTTTACATCCCCGCGTTATTCTCGGAGGTCGCGTGCTGGAAAGGGCAACTACGTCAGCTTTCCAGTCAGTGTGTTAATCTTTTTGCGCCCGCTTGTGCAGTTACGAAAGACTTGTGTCGCCTTCTCGCGACAGTACGGAAGATCTCCCTTGTGTCAACAACGTTCCGTCGCCTCTTAAGTATCGCGAAGAAGAATGAAGCATAAACTGTGCTGTTTGACTTTCGATTTAGTGTCTTCGGAAGTGCATCTAGAGATGTTTGTTGTGCCCAAATGTTCACTGAACTATATGCAGTTTCGGTGCCGTAACCCTGGACTTCCTGTCTTTTTTTTCTGTATCGCCCTCGCAGACCCGTACCAGTGGAGCGTGGCCAATGTCCACTCGTGGTTGGTCTGGACACAGCAGCAGTATGGCTGCCCATCGTTCAGAACCGACTACTTCAACATGGACGGCGCCGCACTGTGCTCGCTCAGCGAGGAAGACTTCAGACTTCGCGCCCCAGGGTCGGGCGACATCTTGAGCGCCCAGCTGGAGATATGGAAGTCCGGTGAGAAACCTTATATTGCTGGCCTTTCACTTGCGCTTCTCAAGTTGTGAGAAACAAAGGGAAATCATGTTATGCAAAAAAAAAAACACGCTTAACGTTACTTCTTAATCAACTCGGCCCATGCGTGTCATACCTCATGCTTACGTTAACCGTTGACCACGAGAAAAAAAAAACTATCTTTATAGCTTCTTTAGATGCGTTGGAACTACTGTCGATGCAGGGCAAACCCAGTTGGAGTCGTATTTACTGCATCTGTCGACATCGCCCATCCGATAAGGCGTGGCATATGGCGGATTCTCTACTTTTCTACTTTGGAGAAAAACTAGTTCCCTTTGTATCGTGGGTAACGTGTTTCTTTGACGTTCGTTCTGGGGCAGTGGACTTGTTTCAAATTAGGACTAAAACACTTGCTAACTCATAGTGGCCTTTTCCAAAAAGCGTATTTTATTGGGAGTGGTCCCTCCGACTGCACACGTCTGCTGTCGCCAGATAGATGAGACAGTTCTTTTTATCGAGTATCAGCATACTAGCGGCTTCGTTATGTGTCAGTGATAACACTGACCGTCTAAATACGAGCAAGTCTGTTGAGTTGGCGAAGGGGTGGCGTCCTATCCATAAATACAGATATACAAGCGGAAATTTCTGGAAAAGTGACAGAAATTTCCCGTTTTACATTTCAAGGAAACTTCGGCATTAATATATTCGCAGGTTCACTTACTGTCCTCCTTTACTCTGTCGGTTTTCTAACATTTGGTAACTTTGGTTTCTTGTATTAAATAGTGTACATGTAGCTGGGCTTGTTGGAACACATTTTGGAAAGACATAGTAGCGCAAAAAAAAAAAACGAACACGGACGCGTTCTTGTAGTTGGTCTGCGATGTCGTGTGCTCAGAAATTGATTTCGAACTTGTAGCGCTCTGTCGCGGGCTCCTAATTTCCTGTTCACGACCGTCTGTGTACGTTGCCCTCACAAAAATGTTGCTCTCTTCGGAGCGGCGTATGCTTCTTCGAGTTACTGAGAGAAGCTAGCCACTGCACTCCAACAGGCTAGGCTGTTCACTGGGAAACATGGCGTGCAGTATCCATGAACTATGAATGCGTAAGCTTCAGGAGTCGAACGATACTTACGAGAACAGACGTGGAGGAGGACAAAGTGTCCGGCTTCATCACCGTTCAGTGGCTTTCGATCTTTTTTTCTGCTCTGCTCGTGCCACGTAAGCCTGCTGAAAAAAAATAACACAGACGGCGCTCATTTTTATGAACAGCTTAAATGTGTGTACACAGCACCAACCGAGGTAGTAAGGGGCTGTTTTGGAAAGACGTCAGCGCCGCCACTTAAGCGGTGGGTGAACTCTAAACAGGCCTATAACGTCGCTCCCTACAGCATACAGTGGCGCCTTTCCGTGGCACTTGTGACGTCACGTGCGAGATGTTCATGCCGCTGTCTGTCGTAAAAGAGTGAGTGGCACTCTGACAAGAAAGGCACCCCGGAAAAAGCAGACAAGTAGAAAAAGACTGCCAAAGGTACATAAATAGATAGAGAGTATAGACGCGGACGGCACAAGGCGAATGGCCGCTTTACTTTTACGAGACGGCAGCGTACGAGCCAGACACTGTCTTACGATTTGCACGACGGTCGGCTAAGCGTACATAGTTTGCACCGACATCATAGCGGCTGACAATCTTTGGGTCCCGAAAGCACGGTAAAAGCCCGGGTGGTTTTCCTAATTCCCTTATACCCAACCGGTTCCCGCGTATTGGGGAAGCTAACCTGTGCGTCCAAAATGGCGCCCGTGATGTCACGTGCGTTACTCAGTTGATAATTGCCTTTACGTATCGTATTAGCTGCCTGTTTCCTAAATTCTGTATTCTGTATAAGCCTTCTTAACTTACACCCCTTACAAAAATGGTCTATAGACAGTCTATAGACTTATCTACACTACTGCCTTCCAGTAGATCTTTATCTTTGTCTACTCATAGTCTATAGACAAAAATCTACTAAACGTGTATGGCCATAAACCTGCAGATTGTCTATAGACTGTCTACTGGATTTGTATTGCCTATAGACGTTTATCTGGGGATTGTCTATAGAGAGTCTATGAACAGTCTGCAGACTGTGTAAATAAATTTTTCTAAGGGACGCGACCAGTCCAAGGTGGTCGCGAAAGCAGGGGCGGTGTGGCTGACGCTGCTGTGCCATTTTTCCACTGTCCCCGTGCAGCAGCGCACCTGAGGACGTCAGAGCAAAGCCATCATCAGCAGCAGCGGTCACCCGAGCAGTTCTGCCCCGAGGACAGCGTGCTGGACCTGGGGAGCCTCCTGGGTCAGACCATCTCGGGCTGCGGGCCGCCAGACGCCTCGCCGCCTCGCACGTCGCCCCTCAGCCACCACAGCGACAGCCACAGCGACGCTACCCACAGCGACGGTGAGTGGCGACGCCGCAATGGGCTGGGAATTCCGCTAATAATAATAATAATAATAATAATAATAATAATAATAATAATAATAATAATTGGTTTTTGGGGAAAGGAAATGACGCAGTATCTGTCTCACATATCGTCAGACACCTGAACCGCGCCGTGAGCGAAGGGGTAAAGGAGGGAGTGAAAGAAGAAAGGAAGGAAGAGGTGCCGTAGTGGAGGGCTCCGGAAAAATTTCGACCACCTGGGGATCTTTAACGTGCACTGTGCCGTAGTGGAGGGCTCCGGAATAATTTCGACCACCTGGGGATCTTTAACGGGCACTGACATCGCACAGTGCACGTTAAAGATCCCCAGGTGGTCGAAATTATTCCGGAGCCCTCCACTACGGCACCACTTCTTCCTTTCTTCTTTTACTCCCTCCTTTATCCCTTCCCTTACGGCGCGGTTCAGGTGTCCAACGATATATGAGACAGATACTGCGCCATTTCCTTTCCCCAAAAACCAATTATTATTATTATTATTATTGACATGGCGCCTTTTGCGTTTTGCCTCCATAAAAACGCAGCCGCCGCGGTCGGTTTCGAACCCGGGAACTCCGGATCAGTAGCCAAGCGCGCTAACCACTGAGCCACCGCGGCGGGTAACTCCGCTAGCAGAGATTGCGCGAATGGTCCACTCCAAGATATGCCCGTACAAGGAGAATGCTGCAGACCTGGCTCGCATGTGTCCAGGTGTTTTTAAAACAAACCGCATGTAATATCAGGAACGAATGAAACGCGAACAAGAAAACTGAAGTTGCGTTGCAAATACACTAACATATTAGCTCCAAGAGAGCATATGCAAGCGAAGTGCGCACTTCTGTGCAGGGGTGTTCGTGCTTTCGAAGCGACATAACTCTCCGCTTGTACAGAGCTTCCCTTGCCTAAGAATTTATTTTGCTGTTCGTGCCTCAGCTGTCTTGTTCGCGTTTCATTTCTTACTGATAGTACAGTTTACAGCAGCGCTCAGTATCTTCTGAAGTTATTCACGAGGCTGAAGTATCGAAATGCTGTGCCTACAAGAATCAGCTACGTAGAATTTGCTTTACGTTATTACTCAAGAGAGCAAGCAAACTGCACGATTTGACATGAGAGAGAGAGAGAGAGAGCAATAAACAACATATTCAAGATGGAAATGACGACTGAAACTTCCACAGTGGGCAAACAAAAAACTGTTTTCAATGCGGACACGCTGTCGAACGCGCAAAATGAGGAGGACTGTTCTCGTCACCTATGCAGCAAAGGAGTGGTACGCTGGCTGGTTCACTTTACTGGCGCATACGCATTCCCCTCGCATAGTTAGCAATAGAAATAAGCTCCTATTTGGACCTCGACAAACGGCGCCGAGCTCGCAAGTCGCCGGACTCTCTACTTCTGGGCGGTTGGTTTTGACGTCACAGCAGGTGGCACGGCATTGCACTCTTCCGAGCAACGAGCTGTTGAGCAAGGAGCGGCCGGTCTTATCTCAGCTTAACGGCTCTGTCCAGCGCTGCGGCAGTCGTCGCGCTGTGTAAGCTGGGCTTGTAGCACAGGACCGTCTCGACTCGCGTTTCTGTGGTGTTTGACGCAGTGTTTTTTTTTTTTTTGCTGAGGTTTATCCGGGAAATACGCTTAACGGTGAAGAGCGTCAAGCTAACAGCCTCCAAAGCCTGTGTAACACAAGACTTCATTTCCTTCAAAGTCTGTTCCTTTATCACCATTCTCCGTGCCTAGTGGCTGGCTCCGGTGATAACAAGGGTGTGGTAGAGGCTGCATAGGTCACGAAGGGCAGTAGACAGCATTGGAATAGAACCGTTGCATATGCCGGCCAGAATTACAAGCCGATGTGCCTCGCAAGCCGTTGCAAAGGGGGCCATATCCGTTTCCTTTCTTCTCGGGTTCTGCAGCTTGCACATAACAAACTTGCAAAGATTACGAAGTTCCAGCTTCATTACAGCTTCCTTTATGGTCAGAGAGAGGGTGTGGTTATGAAGTAAGACGGCCTAACTCTGTCAGGTGAGAAATACAGGATAACAAGTGCCATCAAGCTATTAAGGAGGGACAGTGGGGTAAGGGAATAGTTGTACGCCCAGATGGCTCTACAAATACTAGCAGGGTAGAGCGGGTTATCTGCCTACTCTACGAGGCGTCTCGGATTCCTAGCGCGCGCGGACAACCGTCTTGGCGTGACTCATCGGCAGGCTCGAGTCGAAAGGACCCTTTCCATCGCCGGCGACTGTGGTCGCGCCACGCGCCATAAAACCCCCCTCCGCGGACGCAACCCACCAGATGACGCCTTTCCGCCGGCGTACCTACGGCGGCGTAGCTGTTGCTACCGCAACGACGACGGAAAGGCAGGAACAAAACAACAATGAAAGAGAAGAATTGCGCATGGCTCAGCGGCGGCAGTCCTCTACGTTTCCGCTGATAGTAGTGTATAGCGTGCTGATGGCGCGGCCGCTCGCTGTCGCGTCCGCGTAGACGTAGTGAGCCGCGCCGCCACTACTACCGCGCTCGGCGGTTGACGGCGCTGCCGGGCTTTGCTTTCTCGGATGCGCACACGCGTGCGATTCCTTCTTTCTGTTTTCTTTTTTCGAGTGTTTCGGCCGCTTTCTCGAGGCCTTCCAAATTACACATTCAGCGCCGCCCAACACGGGCTACCAGTCACGCCGGTTCTGCGTTCGTAGCTTCTTTTTGTTTTGCTCCCTCAACAAAGGGCCGCTAAAGTCGGCAGAGAAAGAGGCTAGTATAGGTGGGCGATGGATGCCTCGAGAAAGCAGGCAGGTGTGGGGGGAGGGTGGCTTCGAAACTACAGGGATGAGATAACGCGAGCCCCGTGGGGCTGTTCGATCGGGGGAAGGAGAGGGGCAGGCAGAATTGGTACTTGGCAGCGGGTTGCAGTGGGACGACGAGAGAGGCCGAAAGCTATTGCCCCTCAAAAGGTATCCCTCTAGCCCGTGCAAAAACAAACACACGCAGGCCAGAGAGGCACGAAAATTTCCCAATTTGGAGCCGGCGAGCTTTTCGAGCCTCGGGGCCAGCAGCGGCGGCCGGCAAAACAGCAACAAAGGGGAAAGAAAGAACTGGCTTGCTCCCCCCTCCGGTAGACGAACCGGTGCAACAGCGCCTGGAAAAGGCATCGGCTTCTCCAGAAGCCTAACCTGACTCGGGTCAGAGCCGCCGCCGCTGCTACTACCTTCTTCCCGAACGGCAACCTGTTCTTCCACTTCCCGCCCATCGCGGCGAGAGGAGGAGGGGGGAGGTTGTGAGGGCAGCTGGAAACTGGCTCGAACGATGCTCGCACTGCTGCTGCTGCTGCTGGGGACCAAGCCAAGAAGTTCGCTGGACGCGCAGAGGAGGCCCCGACGCTGGAATGCGGCCGTTCTACCGGCGATTGGGCCTGGAATCTTTATAGCCGCCGCCGCCGCCGCTTCAGGCTCGCCTCCCCCTCGGCGATGGGCGTCGGCTCCTCTCGCTTGGCTTCTTCCACTTTTCGAGCCGAGCCCCTCTCTCCGAGCTATCTCCCCCCTCTTGTTTCGACCTCTCCGCGTCGTCTCTTCTCCAGAGCGCGGATGGAACAGGGCGTGGTGGATTACTCCGGAGCTACTCGAGCCTACTCGCCCTCTCCTCCGCCTACCTTTTCGGGTGTTGCCGGTGCGAGGCGGCGGAGGGCGAGAAAGAAGAAAAGTTTCATTTCGGGGTGCGCTCGGCGTGCGCGCGCGCACACTCAGTCCCGGCCGCCGCCGAGTTTTTGCTTCCTTTCCTTGCCTGCCTGCATGCTGCTCGTTGATTCAGTCGCAGGGGCAACGGTCTGGAGCGGCGGCCGGTCCCATCTCCTTCCTCCTTTCTCTCTCTCTCTCCTCTCTTGCTTCCCCCGTGGTCGTCTTCGCTCCTTGTGTTTTTCTGGCCTCCTCTCGTTTATCGCCGCCTCTCCTCCCCCTTTCCTACGGCTTGTCCCGGGACAGGCCGAGCCGAATTGATCGTTGGCTTTCAGGTCTCGGCTGGCGGCGCACCTGCCTGTCCGATGGGGGTGCCTCTTCTCGGCAGGCCCCGAAACAAGCGGGAGCGGACTTTCATTATCTCTTCTGCCTCGCTTGGCTTCGAAGCGAATGAATATACATACATACACGCACGTACACAGCGGCTCCCTCTCTGATCGCCACGGCTTCAGGTGGATGGTGGTTGCTGCACCCGCTCATTTCTCCAGCTTCGTCGCCTTTTTTGACCTTCTTATTTTTGGTCGACCGCTGCTGCGTCTGTTGAACAGTGATGTTTTAGAGAAAACAAGTAGAATAGCCTCGCTGTAGGACTGTGGAGCTATATCCAGTAGTTTTACGAAGCTGTACACTTTCACGGCACATGCGTAGCAGTGCTAAGGGCTTTGAGACTCACAGCATCGTGTACTGGGGCACTAGAGCTTCGCAGAGGGCGTATTAGCGCGCTTAGTGCATGCTTTTGAGAATTCTGCCGTCGCTGTTGGGGCAGATTGCGTCGTTTGTTTCGGTGGCGCGCAGCGTGCTGCCGCTGAACCGGGCCCTAGTGCTGTGAACTGCGACAAACGCTGCAAGGACTCGTAAAACTGCACTGCTGTCCAGTAACGCAGGAAGGCTTACTGAAAGCGTCTCATATTTAATTAACGTTTAGCGTGATACTGGTGGCATCGAAATATTGACTTTCCATGGCCAAAAAAGCGACAAAAAGGGGCCTATTGCGTAACAATCGCCCCATATCGCTATCCTCTCGCTTCCAGGTCTAGGACACACTCATTTGCATTTCCCCAATTCGGGAACTCAACCGGTCTGCGACAACTCACCTTCGAAGCCCTTATCGTAATCGAGTGATAAGCGCGGTTTCATTTAGACGCAATCAGAAAACAAGAAAGGAGCCAAGCTGGATGGGGTAGAGAGGCGACCGGAAAAGGGGAGAATGGCCGGCGAGGCTGGAGCTGGTGGAAGCAACCGCAGCGCGTGCGGGAGCCGCTCACGGTCCGCCGCTTCGAGCAGCGAACCTTGAACGGTAGCACACCTGCCGCCGAAATGTTCTTGAACCGTTGCCTCGCGTGCCCCGGTGCGGTTGCTGTCGATTGTAAGCGCTGCTGCGGTTGCCAAGGAAAACCGTTGATGTTGCACGGATTCTCACGTTGGGGTAGGAACCTACAGCTCTGTTCGGGGGCGGTTTTGATATGGAACTATGCGTGATCTTTAGGGCTGGGAGCCTTCCGAAGGCCAGGGTCAACCTTGTCGTCCCTTTTTCTCTTGAAGTTTCTTCTTCCTCGCTTTTTATTTCATTCCTGGCGTCGCTGTTTCTCTACTGCCAATAAATGTTGGAGGGAAGACACAACTCGTGCATTACTTGTAAGCTAATAAAGGAGTAATTACTCATTGTCATCCACCCATACGCAGCCATACGGCTACAAAGGAAAGCTATACAGTTTTCTCAGAAACTTCGCTGTTAAAGAAACGACTGTGACTGCTCGGGTGAAGCGCTGGTCCCGGGTTCGAACCTCAGACCAAGTCGAATTTTTCTTTAACTGCGAAGTTTCTGAGAAAACTGTATACATTTCCTTTGTAGCCGTATGGTTAAGGTCAGGTGGATCCCAATGAGTAATTACTCCCTTATTACAAATTTACCCCACCTTGGGGGGATTCCCCTAAACATTTGACCATTACTAGTAAGCTATGCAGTGAGTGAAATCCAAGCTGTTTTGGCGATATTGCTGCTTACACATGACTACTAATATACCGTCATCGCCTTCTTTCCTCCGGGAGAACACTGTTCGCCGAGTTGTTTCTCCGTTATTTGCATGAGTCTCTATTTATTTGATCTGATATTGATTACTATAAGCTTGAAGCCCATCCGACAAAGATAAGTTTATTGCAGAACAAGTTTAATTCCTTTTTCTCGCTCTAAGCTTTATGGTTGTCTCTCATTTCGTAATTAATGATTATTTTCTCACCCCTTTCGACGTAAAAGCACCAAACTATTGAGTAAGCGCTTTATTAAGGCATAATAGCATTGATGTGAGACGTTGAGTGCGCACTTCGACTCAAGAATTCACTCGGCCTTGTTCTGTCATCTGCGTGCTTAGCCTTGTTACGCAGCTTTGACAAGCTTGTCTCTGAGACGACGCAGAGGCTATTTGCCGTTGCTTTTATTCTCATGGCCTGACTTGTTGCGGCAATATACCGGGCTCGAGGAGCAATACATGTTGATCCCAGGAAAACCCTTCTGGCTATCTCGACGAAGACCTTTCTCGGCACGTGCATGTCTGTCCTTCTTCCACGGGCTCCCTTTATCTTTCGCTATCTCCACGGCACCTGTTTCCGTTCCTCCATCTACGTTGCCCTCCGGATGAAGCATAGCTTGACGCGTTAGAGCTTCCGTCGCGTCTTATGAAGTGGTGGTACAGAAAACCAGCACTGATCAGAACTCTTAGAAGACGCTGCACTTGCCAACGCACTGGTTCAAGTAGGGCTCGTTAAGCTCATAAGCAGCCGGCATAGAACTTCACTGAACAGAGGCGAAGGTTTTAAGAGAGTTATATCATTTTCTTCTTTGTCTGTGGCTTTTAGGAGGAAACGTTTCGTAAATAAATTATATTCGTCTGCACTCTTTACCGCATCCCTATGCAATCGGCAATACACATTGGCAGAAAAGAACCGCTAATTCATAGTTGCGTCAGTCCTCTTTGAGACCAACAGTGGCTTGTCCTATGGGGACCACATTAGGTAGGGGACGGGAGGGACCAACAGGGTATATTATAATGTTTTAGGGGAATGTTTTAGCTTTGCTTTGTAGCCGTATGGCTGCGCTTGGGTGGATGGCAATGAGTAATTACTCTCTTGCACTTGGATGGATGGCAATGAGTAATTACTCCCTTATTATGGTATATTAGAAATGTCAACCCGCACGAAGTTCTTTTCTCCTTCTCTCACACTGGACGGACCTAATTTTCTTTTCAACTGAGCGAAACAGCCACCCCTTTACCTCCGCATTCTGGGAGAAAAATCATGCGAAATCAACGTCCTGGAGTCTTGTGGGCTTTTCTTGCCAGGAACCCAGCACTTGACATGCGGCTTCATGTTCGTGTGAGCATGTTCATGTGGCGACAGCGTTTCTGACCTTGGTCTCCTCTTTTTCTTCTTCTTCTCTCCGCAGACGAAGGGAGCGACGCAAGCAGCGACACCACCGAGCGCTGCTTAGCCGCGGGCGGCGGCGTCGTGGCGCCGCCTGGCGTCGCTGGCGCCGGTCGCGCGCCGTCCTCGTCGCACATCCACCTGTGGCAGTTCCTCAAGGAGCTCCTGTCGCAGCCCCAGATGTACGGCAGCTGCATCCGCTGGCTGGACCGCAACCGGGGCGTCTTCAAGATCGAGGACTCGGTGCGCGTGGCCCGGCTGTGGGGCAAGCGCAAGAACCGGCCCGCCATGAACTACGACAAGCTGAGCCGCTCGATCCGCCAGTACTACAAGAAGGGCATCATGAAGAAGACGGAGCGCTCCCAGCGGCTCGTCTACCAGTTCTGCGCGCCCTACAGCTGTTGATCCCGGTTCCCTGTAAGGGCGGCCCGGCACCCGAGGCTTGCTCAGCTGGCTCTGGGCCTCGGCCGGTGCCGCGGCCGCCTGGGTTCCCCCCCGTTTTTGAACAAAACGCAAACAGTGTGTGTTGTTGTTGTTTGTAGTCGCTTATCATTTCCTGCCCCTTTCCCCTGACTGTCACGCTCTCTCCCCTGTTGCTTCCAGCGCTGCTGTGTCCCCTCCCACTGCTCTTGCTTTGTTTTGAGCTGTCTGTCGCTCCCCGTGCCTTTGAGAGCCTGCTGTGTCTCTCGACTAGAATTTGAGTTTGGGCTAGTCGGTTCATACTTGAAACATTACAGGGCGGCGCATAAAACGCTGTGTTTCTGCCGTGTTCTCTGCCGCTTTTTTTTTTTTTTGCGCTGCCCTCTAATGCTTAATATAGATGTCCTCGTGGCGTGCGTTTGTGGGATCGAAACCGCGGAGCGGACTCGTAGTTCGCCATGAACTAGCGACTACGAATTACCCGCCAAAAAAAAAAAGCCAAAAATCCAGCGCGGACAAAATACAGCACAGAAAAAGCAGCAATCTTGTAGGTTAAAGGAAAGATTGAGTCCTTAAAAAACGAAATTTCATCTGTTGACTTTCACGTAAAGGCTCAGGTGGAATCCTAATCCAGAGCCTTCAATCAATCAATCTATCAATCAATCAATCAATCGATCAATCAGTCAATCAAATTTTATTTGCACCAATCAATGTGATGGCTACTGGGAGCGCGATCAAAAAGCCGAGAAAGTTGTTGGCTTGACAGGGACCACGCTCCCTGTTACATTATTCCCGGCAGCAGCAGAAAGCAAACTACACAACTGCGGAAGCTTTCAAATGATTATCTGCATACGAAAAAAAAATCACGAGAGCACAGTCGCATTCGACTGATGATTTGACAGTCGTATTTGATTGGAGCCTTCAACCTGCACTCGGAGAGACATAAAGCAGTGTGGACAAAAACAAAAAAAAAATATTGCTCAGCCCGCGCCGCCGAGGGCACAACTTGCTGGCTACTCGGAGAGACAGAGATGCTGAGGCTTTCACTTCCTTCTCACTTTAAAAGCTCCGCTATTTATTCAGCTTATTATCTTTTTTTTTTTGCGCCCCATGTGGTCATGTCCTCCACGCACTTTTTTCGCGTTCTCTTGCGCTTTTGCTGCTGTTTTCTCACTTTCCCTCCCCAAGCCAACTCCCGCGCAACCGCCCGGCTGGTCCGGGCTCGCGCGGGGGTCTTTCTCTCAGAGCGTGCATGCTGAGGTCTTCCTGCGCCGGCGAGCTGCACTGATGGCGCGCCCGCGACGCTTGTTTTCTCCCCCTGTCCATACGCTGCTATTTAACTGATGTCGTCGTGTATCCTCCGTTTTTTTTTATCCCGTTTTATTTCATTTTTTGTCTTTACTATTTATTTGTCCGTGCCTCGAACTGTTGGTGACGGCGCGGACACTTTGTATGTAGATCTCCTGCTCTCGTCGCACAGACACACACTGTGGTGATGCCTGAGGATCGCGATCTTTTTAAACGAAAGAAAGAAAAGCAAAGGAGCAAGTTAGACTTGGAAACGCAATTTTTTTACTCCTTTTTTTTCTTGGTTTCTCGAGTCGCCTGGTTCCGGTTTTCTTTTGTCTGTAGACGTCAATACGTCCGTTCCACGCTCGTTAAGGACAGAAGCGAGCGACGGAAGAAAAGGGGAAAAAGTTATCCCGCTCGCTGCATTCGTTGTTCTCGAGCATTTATTTATTTCCCACCCATCAGTCAAACCATGGGATTGACGGTTAGCCGCCGCGCAATCATCGCTACCACCACCATCTCATTCACTAGTTTTTTTTTATTATTCTTGTGAGAAAAGGGAGAGGAAAGTAAAATATAGGGAGAGAGGAAAAGATTAGCGGTGTGTCAAACGAGGGCCACGCGCCCTTTGCGGAATCCGTCTCACGCCTGTCTCACAGCCGACGCACGCAGACCTCACCATGAACGCAGTGTATTTCGTTATGTGTGTAGCTCC
The DNA here is from genome assembly GCF_052857255.1 of Amblyomma americanum. Lineage (NCBI taxonomy): Eukaryota > Metazoa > Arthropoda > Arachnida > Ixodida > Ixodidae > Amblyomma > Amblyomma americanum. The sequence goes on from NC_135500.1 coordinate 210,376,392, forward strand.
TCCCCATTATCCCATATTTCATGTATACACAAAGTCTTTCGCCGAGGCGGCGGCTGGACCCGAGGGGGCGGTGACGCGGGCCGAGCGACCCGTGGCAGGAGTCACCTGCGGTGAATCACGAGGTCGTCCCCGAGTTCCCTCGGTCCTCCGACAGGGGGAGGCTCAGGTCCCGCCCTATGTGGGGATGCGGATCGCCAGCTACACGGCGCTCGAGGACTCTCGAAGCCCCCCCGCGCTGACGCGAAAGTGGATCCCGTATATCCGTGATATAACGGGCAGTATGTTCTGAGAACAACCCCCACCCCCCTTTTTTAATATATATTTTAAATATATTCTAATGTCGTCGATTCACGTCCGGTGAAAAGAGGAATGGGTTCGCGAAGGTGTCTGCTCTGCTTTGAAGATTTCTCTTACGCTGAGCTGTTTTGTACTGTACTGTTTGATTTTCATGGTTTCTGCTTCAGTTCGCACTGTAATGCGCCGCCTGAACGGTTCGTGAGAATAGCGCTGGCATTTGTGTGAAAATATTCTTGAAAAATAAAATTACGTAAAGAAAAAAATCGTGTTCTGAGCGTTTTTAACGTACGCTCAGGCGTGATGAAGTACGCAGAGCACGCCATACTTTGTGCTTGTGTGAAATTCTCATTAGCAATGCATTACATAATACATTAATCTATGAACCCATATTAACATAGTAGTAGAGGAATTAGCGCATGCAGTTTCAAATGAAGCTAATTTCACTGAAGCTGGATTTAAAGGGCTGTACACTAAAAGTTTCAAGCTTGGTAGAACAATCACCAGAATGCCAGAGCCTTTCTCCGAGTTGCGTTGAGGTCGTGTCTTGAAGATTCACGACGTCCTACTCTTGCCTGTAAGGTGTTTTTCGGATTGTACAAAGTTTGTTACTACATTGTCTGAAGTTGTGCCTTTCGCTTTGCGGTGCCTTCACGCGTGTACCGTCGTCTTGTGTATGCTTTCTATGTCCGCGTCTCTGGCCGCCTTGACATACCTGTCAATGTGGACCTGAAGACAGCGCTTTGTGGCACTCGCGTGTTGTTGTTGCGCCCGCTCGTATAGCGATATACGAAGCGAGCGTTGCCACATTATCTTGTTATCACCTTGTCTCTGTCTTTTGCGAAATGAAAACAGTTGTTGCATTTTGGCACAGTTGTACAGTGCGTCTGCGATTTTCATCTTTTTTTTCCACTTGAGAAACGGTTTAAACATTGATATGGAAGCATCACCGCTTGTACTGGAGGTTTTTGTTTCGAGTTCAAATAAACTTGCCGCTTATAAACACGTGGCTTTTGCTGACTCATTCATGAGCGGATGACCTCCTTCTTCAGCCTGAAAGGGCTGTGGGGAGGCATCGCTCTAGGCAGCTAATTGTTGCTAGATAGCACGTGCCTCAAAATATATTAATTATTTCCTTATTAAATGTTATTTAGACATGGTAGTGATGCCCAAAATAACCAAAAATGCAGCAGTATACAGCGCAAATCAACATATAGTACAACACACTTTCTTATTATACAATATGTAAGGTGAGGTTTAGAGAAACGAGAAATCATTACGTCACAGATTCTGCAGTAACGTGGTTCCTGTCAGCGGATGTGCAAAACAAGAGTGACAGAAAAAAAAGTACAGGAAGAAGGCCTTGGGTTGCATGACTCAATTCCGACTTTACAACAGTATGAACGCCGAGGGATACACGTGTCGCAGCCAGGCTTGCAGGTGGCGAAAGCCTATGCGCGGCCGCAGCAGATGTCCTGTGTAGCTCGGAGGAGGCTAAACTAGCCGAACACACGACTTTTATTCAGGAAATTCAGCGCGCCAGGGAGAAAACCTTGCGAGAGAGGAAAAAAAAAAAACATTGTGAGCGCAGGTGGTTTCAGTGCTGCGTTATTAGGAATTTTGTGAAAGAAAAGGCCCGAATCGGGCAATACGGGCTAAGGAGATGCCTCAAGAGCAAGGCTCTTCTAAAACGTAGTATCATGTATCGGTAGGACGTTCTTGCGGTCTAGTTGGTTCATAGCTCTAGAAAGAAGCACACAAAACATGGGGCGCAGGGGTGTTTTGTGTGTTCCTCGATCGTTGCCTATGTCCTCGTCTTTTGCGAATTTTTATAACATGTATTGTCCGGCTCATATGATGAATGTTTTGTTATTTATGTCTTTTGAAAACTGCAAAAGAAACTGAAAAGATTATTTCTAGTTTATTTTTTGGTCGGTGCAAGCGCCTGGCATATCTCTGTTCAGTACACTCGACGAAGTTTTGAAGATTTTGTCAAAAGCCGACTTCTTCGTTGCATGGACGCGAACTAGCTAGCAGATGAATTCCTAAGAAAAAAAAAAGGAGAAAGCCTTTCACTAGCAATTTTCAATGCACAATTGACCTGTAACATTTTAGCAAGTGATGCTTAGCTTAGGTCTGTTCGCGCTATTGGTGATGAAAACACTACTAAAAGGGGTTCGGGGCGGGGAAAAGTCACAAAAGAAGTCGAAATGAAAGAAACCTCGATGGAACAACGTGGTGAATGTCAAGGTGCGGGCAGTGTCATTCGTATTCGTTTTGTCTGCAGTACCTCTCACCGGCATCACGCCGTCCTTGACACGTTTCCCGCGGCGCTGAATTTACTTCGGTAGCGGCACCCAAGGAAAAAGGGCGCGGCTGGTGAGGATAACGGTCTAATGGACAGGTTCTCACACGAAGAGAAGTCTTGCGTAATTTGCCGAAGTTGAGCATGCAAATATCTCGGGCTGCTTGTGACAATGTGCGAGTCTTTGAAGACCAGAGACTTGAGGTGGATAAACAAAGCTTTGGCGAAAAAGGGTAGCGATGCGAAGGTTGTCGCTATGAAAATCCGGGCCCGGAAAGTAAAAAACAGCACAAAAAAGAGAACAAAGGAAGACTTGACAGCGACACTCCGGGCGCAGTCTTACAACTATTTATTCATGAAAAGTTTGAAAAAATAAATTTCCACAACCTGTTTTCAAGCGAAAGCTTCACCACGCCAGGTTTTCAAGAGGGTACCGTCAGTGTACCACCCTTGAACAACTTGGGTCGCACAATCCCTACGAGTGGATGTGATAGGAGCAGCCACCTGCCGGTGCAGTGGCGCATCACTTAACCGCATCTCCACTGCGTTGGTAGTAAGTGGTATGAGGACTCGCCGCCATTTATGAATGTTAAGTAGGGGAGGAGCAATTCTGCATGTATGGGCATTAAACCACAAAATACATCGCGTCATGCCCTTAAGGCGGAGCTTAGGTGCCTCCTGCAATTGAAGAATCGCCACCTGCGTCCGCACGTCTGCTCGGTTTAACTAAGTTAAACCCCTACCAATTTTTATATATTTATCCCAACTGTTCCTTCACACCTTCACATGAGTTAGAAGTCTGCACACGTGGTGTCATTTTCGTGTGATTTTTTGTAGCTAATCTAATCGCGCAGTTTTTATTTTGCAGAACATGAACCAAACAGCGCGCTAGCAGGTTCTACTAAAGCCGGAGTAGTTTTTACTAAGCGAGCGCAATTATAAGCCTTTTACAGCCTGCTATTGGAAATAGAGTGCTCATCATTATGTTCGACATCTCGTCTACGTTGAATTTAAGCCGTGCACAGCGATAGAAGAAGCTTTTAAGGCAAGTCGGCAGACGTTGACGATGGTACCTCGATGGGTACAAGCTTAAAAGACCGGTTCTCAAAGGCGCGGCAGTCCTCACGTCTTACCGCTTTGTTTTTATCTTTACCTGGGCTTACTGCGTAGGCAGTGTTGGCCAGGTTTGATTTATGCGGGCAGAGGTGCAGCGACTACAATGCTACGGGCAGGCCCCACGTAATATTGCGCCCGTCTATATATACTTGAGCACTTGCCCCTGTAGGGCAAGCCGCTCGAGGGCGTCTTATGCTTTCAAAAAACGTGGCAGACAGCTCCTTTCCTGTGAAACTACGATTGCCCAATACTATGCTGAGGCTAGGAATCGCATATAGGAATCACATATTAACAGCGTTTTATCAGCTGCTTTGAGGCGGCTGTTGCACAGAAGACTTCGAGAAACGCCTACGGATACCAAACTGTTAACACGTAACGCATTTATACGCTCAGCTCTGGAATTTAGTGACACAGTTTGGCTCTCATTTGCACAACAGCTCATTTACAAACTCATACTCAGCAATCCATGACAAAAGCATTTGTGAGACGGGAAACAGTTTATGAACACAATTTTTTCATATAATGTAATATTTCAGTATAACAATCATTATATCCGCCGAGCACCCGACAGCAGTCTTGATTTTTTTTTTGCTATTTACGTTTTTGCTATCGTCAAAAGTGTTCGCCGTTGGTTTTTTTAGGGCAGTCTTAATTGCTCGATGCGATTGTTGCAAACACGTAAAAAGAAAGATTTTTTTACACATCAGAAGAATAGACCATTACATTCAATATTTCTATTACAGTATCGTACAGCTGTTCAGAATTCAAAATTTTTGTTCAAGAGTGTTGGATATGAGAAGCAGCCCAGCGAAAGGCAATTAGATTAATTTTAAACAATTGCAGGACAAATGATTCGCCATCCCACTATTTCAAAGGCCTGTATCCTTCCAGTTCATCCCAGTTAAGGTGTTCTTAGAAATAAATGCTCCAGTTAGAACTCAGTAAAGTAAACACTGATACTTCGTTGCACATCTCCTTATATGAATTTAGAGCTTTCGAGGATAAACAATTGTTAACTCTAAAAAAAAATTATCTATTCCGCAGAGTGCGGTTTCCGTCAATCAAATCAATGATTAGATTATGTTTAGCCGGATGTAACAAACCAGTCACGTTGCCGTGTAATACAGCACCTCTATAAGTAACTACATATTTATCATGCATAATTATACCCTTTCTATCAAATGAATGAATGAATGAGAGTCTATGAGTCTAATTCCCAATGCAATTTGTGCGTACATTTAATATGCACTTAATGTAAAAATCCCAATGAGATTGACGGCATTTGAAGCAAATCAATAAACAGAAAAATAAATAAATTTCCTGGCTAGGTTGAGGCTCCCACAGAGAGTGAGGCCTTTTCCCTTCAAAACCCCGTCTCGTCATCTTCTCTTTCATCAGGTTCCCTTTAAACCACGCTTGCGGCGCCAAGAGTATCGCACCTGTTGCTGCCGAAGCGACGAAGCGACAGCCTCACGTATGCTGCTCTAACGGACGCGTTCTCACAGATGTAGCAGGTTCTCGCAAAAGATTCCCGTCGGACTGGCTGGCGCTGGCCGTCCGTATATCAGGCCGTTTTAGTACCATGTCTCAACGTATCGCGAAATGAGCTGCTTGGCTACATGCGGGGCGGAATTGTGGGAGGGGAGGGAGCGTTGATATAAGGAGGGGGGGTTTGCAGAAGAGCCTCCAACGTATCTGCAGTCGGGCACTTCCGGAGCCTCGATCGTCCGGTGCAAGTGGCGAAGTGTATCGGGGCAGCAGCCAATGCCGCGGGCTTGGCATGCGCGATGAGGGCGTCGACCCCCGGGCGGTCCTGCTCCGCCGCCGCAGCCGCTTCTGTGCGCGCGCGCATGCTAATGAACCCTGTGGGACCTGTCCGACCCCGACTCGGCTTCTCCTGGCTGCTGCTACACGGCGCAGCTAGGACGACGTGTCCGAGGCTGCTGACGCTCCTCTGAGCGCCGCTGGCTAGGCCAAGCCTCGCCCCTCTTCTTGTTTCCATTCGCTTCTCCTCGCCTGGTCCTCGAGCAAAGGGGGGGTCTCAGCCTGGTCCGGCTCCTGTGTGACGGGTCAGCCCGGCTGTGAGCGTCGTCGAATGGCGCATCGAGATGACTCAGTGCATGCCTCCGAGAACATCTGCTCAGAAAAGAGGAAAGGGGAAGCAGAAAAGATTTCTCATGAAATGTCTAGAGTTACAAGTAGTCGTATGTGAGGAAAGTGATGTCGATGCCTGGACACACGCAAACGCTGTGAGGAACCTGCTCGGCGGTGTGGTGGGGCAGGGGCTATGTGGGTGGCGACGCGCACTTCGAGCCGTGTACTGCCGGTCCACCATTGCGACAAGAACAATAATGGATGAACTGCAAACAAAGCTGGCTGTATCGCACACGCCTAACAAGAAAAGCTGACTCCTCTTTCCATCACGTTTACACACACGGAAATGAAATGATATTGCTTTCAGCAGTTTCCCTCTACGAGTAACATTTTTTTATGCGTGTCAAAGTTTCAGATGTTGTTTAGCAATTAAACTGCAAATTCGCGCCGTTTAGCACATTTATTCCAGGGCTTTCTCGGAGGGGCAATTACACAAGTAGGTAATGAAGCGTGAGATTTTTCTCAACTTCTTTCACCTACGATCTTTATCTCATTTCTTTTCTTCCTTAAGTCCTTTTTTTTTCTCGATTGAGCACGATTAGGACTCACCACTGTTGCTGTTGTTTGTTCCCTCTGATGTATGTCGACTAATACCCCCGTCGTGTAGAGGATAAGAATCGGGTTGTTTTCTCGCCAGGTTGTAGTCAACGTCTTGAAAAGGTGCAGCCTGTTAACGGCGCTGTTTTCGGGAAGAACTTTGTGCCGCTTGTGTAGCACCATCTATAACTCGGTGGAACTTGTATAACTACGCACTGTGCTTAGAACTAAGTAGCACTACGCGGAACTATGTAACATTCGGCACCTTGCATCCGGCCTGGACAAACCCCGACCACCGTATCCCAACAAGTTTCCGTAGACCCCAACCTGTCGACATAACCATGCCGGCCTCAACGGCGTTCTCCTCCCTTGGCATCGCAGACACAGCTTCACGATAGTGATGTTTCATGTCATAGAAGAAAATTCCCTAAATGAGACCTAAATTCGGGATTCTAGCACCTTTTCCCCTGCCACAGCTTGAAATCTCGGTCAATCCCAAAGAAGTGAGATAATTGCGGTTCTTAAAGTTCCCTGAAAATCAAAATTTTCTTCCCTCAAAATTCTGCCCACCAAATTTCCTGAAGAAGGTGAAATTTTCCGAATGGAACATCACTGCTGTAGGAGCTATCCGGCTGTATACGCTAAGCAACAGCAAACCTTCCAAACATTCTTTTTATGGAGGGGTTGGGAGCTTATGTAAAATAATTAAGGAACTGCAGCGCCCGGACCTTCAGCTGACAGCCTTGTCAAAGGCATATACTTGCGTGAAATGTGTTAAGCAGCCTTCAACAAGAATTTCAGCAATATGGTTTAACCACGTTATACTGTTGGCGCGGCAAGGCTTTAGTATTGCTCTCTTTATATATATATATATATATATATACGGACCCACGACCTTCGACCGCTGGTGAACACTATCAAGGTTCGCTTACAAGCAAAACATAAATACCCACGAAAGCAGCAGACCGGACAGCCGTCGCCGTAGCTCAGTTGGTAGAGCACCGGACGCGATATTCGGAGGTCGTGGGTTCGGATCCCACCGGCGGCATGGTTGTTTTTCCTGCTGCTTTATAAGTAATTTTCTTTAAACCAATTAATTGGCACTACAAATTAAAAAAAAATTACAAACTTTCCCCTACGCACCTTGGTTTCGGTGACTGTTGGCTTCCTTAATGTGTTTGTCAAACGAGCCCCTCATTTCATTTGCCTTGTCTGCTAATATATATATATATATATATATATATATATATATATATATATATATATATATATATATATATATATATATATATATATATATATATATATATATATATATATATATATATATATATATTCATGCGCCGCAGCTGCGTATTTTCCATCCAGGTTGCTGAAAACTCAGGCACTCGCAGTTCAGAACGAGCAGTCCTCTACGCGCGATTATAAATAGCTAGGCCGTGTGTTTTCAGTTTTCTAAATTTACCACGCTTATGCGCCTCAGTTTCTGAGCCGAGTTCTGACGCAAGTAAAATGAGTTTCCTGTTTTGTTATCAAGCAGCAGGTTTGTAAACCCCCAATGGTTCCGGTTGGAGGGCCGCCATATTAGGTACAGCTTGAAATATAAAGTTACTTTGTTCAAATAGCGACAGCCGCATGAAAGATATTTACCGGGCTTTACGGTATTTTCTTTGTAGAAGCTTGTCTCAACCGAATGACGTCGCTCATGCCAAACAATTCTGGACAAAAGCAATTTTGAGCGGGGAACAGTTTATGAATGCAATCTTTTAATATAAGGTAAGATTTATAACCACCAACCACCCGACGGCAGTCTTGAATTTGTTTTGCTATTAGCGTTTTTGCTATCGTCAAAAGAGTTGCCCACTGGTTTTTGCATATATGGCAGTCTTAACAGCTCGATGCGGTAGGGGGACATACGTTGAAAGAAATATTTTGTTACACATCAGAAGAATGGACCATTATCTTCAATGTTTCCATAGCAGTATCTTAAAGCTTTTTAATATTCAAATTTCTGTCCGATAATGTTGGACATGATTGCCACATCAGGGGATTATCCTCCTGCCAATGAGTGCGATCCAGGAAGGAGAACATGGGTTCTGCAGCGTTCGTTGTCTACAAGTTTGGGACTTTTAAGTTAACGTTACCTCTATACACTGCAAGAATTTTATAATAAACAAGTAATACCAACAGAATCTACACCCCTACCGGAGCTTCACAAAATCTAGGGACTCCGCCTACGCTGCGAGAGGGAACACTACCCACGTTACACCTTACAAGCGTCTGCGCCGAGCAGCGGAGAAATAAGGTATTTTCGGCTTTCTCTTGGGAGAAACTCTTGGGAGTGTTTTCCTTCTAAATACCAACTGGTGCCGATGGCAGCGTACTTTTGCATAAAGCAAAAAATAAGCAGCACTGACCCTAGACACGCTGCAAATGATTATACCGGACGCCATGTAAGTGTACTGATAACGTCTTGCAGCACTGCTGCTCTGCGTACGATATATAATGCTATGTGATACGCCCTCTGGCCTTGGGCACAAGAGAATATGCATATTTAGTGTCGCAAGAGTTTCCGACTAATAAAAACATTCCCTTTCTTGCGTGTTTCGTGCACGATTAGTCTTTTCTTTTCTTTTTTTCATTTTTTTTTCGTTCATTGCAGACGCGGTCGTTTTTACTTCGAGATAAATCATACCCATGCAGTGCTGTAACGTGGGGTTGGGAAGGTAATTATCCTCGGAGTAGACGCAATGAGTACTCGGTGGTGAGCATGCAGTCTCACTGTGGTTGCTCAAGGTATACGCTGCAAAAACACGAAAACGAACCTGGTATTCCGAAACTCACCGTCATCACGGAGAGGAAAAAATGAAAAAGTATAGTGCGGCGATGTGAAAACGTGCATTTACTCGGTAAAAGCTGCAGACGCAAGTGCGTGGTAGGCATACGAAGCAATTCATTTGCTCAAAGCAGCTCAGGCTGCGGCGCTGTTTTCGTCTTATTTATAATTAGGCTCTTCATGCAGTACATGTTCCTCTTTGTTTAATCTTCAACAGACAAACGAGAAGCAACATTTTCGTCCACGTGGCTGTTGAACAAAATACGAATTCAAAAGCTGCGATAGAAAAAAAAATGTGAATGGAACGGAAAATTTTCACGGACGCCTACGCAGCAGATGTCCGTGGAAGCCGCAAGCCAAAATATGCGCATGAAAAGCTAATCAATTCTAAGTTTAAAAAAAAGAGAAAATGGGGTCATGCGGGTGTTTCAGAATACATACGTGCTCAGAGGACACCAACTGAGCACCGATAACGTTTTATACACATATTTATTCACTCATCCTTTTAAAATATGCGGTGAAGCACATGATTACACAGTATGATGCGAGCAGTGGGTTTAACGTTGAAGCAACGAGGAGTTAAATACGCGGTTATTGTATGCCTGAGGTCGCTGTTATTTTTTGATCAAGTTGCAGGGGGCTGTTATTGTTATTACGGTTTCCTAAACTCTGTCTCGAGTGCACGAATTTTTACAGACGTGGAAATACTCTTCCTAAACTCTTTGTGAATACATTTTACAAACCTGTCGAGGGTGTATTTTGAGGCGATAGCATTAACGTTGTCGTTGAAATGTAAGCGCTAGTCGTATCACTATTTTGCAGATCCTCAGCGACTCAAGGGCTAAGAGCTGCTTCTGAATGATCAAGCACCTTGTCGTCCGAGAGCCCTCACGTGTCGGCGGCGCCTGCCGCCGCGTTCAAGTGCCACTCGCGGTCGTACATTCCTCGCCTCCAATGCTCGGCGGCGTAGTAGTGATTCTCGAGAGATTTGGAGATCTCGGCGAGAGCGCTCACGTCGCTCGCTCGCCTCCCGCGGGCATTACGCGCCCATTGTGAAGAGCGGGGATTCGGCGTGTGTGCGGAAAGAGGAGGGCGACCCGGCCGTGCAGGTGAGCCTCCCTCCGCGGGGCGCCCAGGCGGGGGGCCAGGTCGGCCGGGGCCACTGGCGGCGTGCGCGGCAGCAGGATGCTCAAGCCCGGCAGCGCGTCGTGACTCCCGGGGAAGCGATCGTTCTCTCGCCCTCCCCCTCCGCCGATGTGTGTCCCAGTGAGAGCGCGCTCTGGGTGAATCTGGCCATGGTCTGCGAATATCATGCTTCCTGCCCCCAACACGCTGCCTCGGAGGCCTCGCTAGGCACTCCAGGCCTTTGACGCCGACGCCCAGCGTGCGAGCTTTGCCTTATCTTGGATACGGTGCCGAAGTGGAGGAGTTTGAATGAAGAAAAGTGGCTACTCGAGCCGGTTGTAATGCCTCAGGATGGACGAAACAAATTTAAATATAAACTAGTTTTTGAGGGAAGGAAATGGCGCAGTAATTGTCTCGCATATCTCGGTGGACACCTGAACCGCGCCTCAAGGGGAGGTATAAAGGAGGGACTGAAAGCAGAAAGGAAGAAAGAGGTGCCGTAGTGGAGGGCTCCGGAATAGTTTCGACCACCTGGGGATCTTTAACGTGCACTGACATCGCATAGCACATGGGTGCCTTTGCGTTTTGCCTCCATCGAAACTCGGCCGGCGTGGTCGGGTTCGAACCCGGGTACTCCGGCTCAATAGCCGGGCGCCCTAACCACTGAGCCACTGCGGAACGTATGGAAAAAATGTCACGTCACAGACCAGCAGTGGTCGGCTGAGCGGGCGATCAGGGTGTCCGCCACCATTTGGGCCCCGGACTAGGGCGACTGTATTGTAAAAAAAATTAGTACAGAAATAGAAACAAAGAACAAGGAAGGGGACACGTATGACAATTAACAAGCGCAACTACCAACTGTTTTATTGAAGTGAAAAACAGAGAATATAAAGGAAAATTTGAGCATGCGCAAAGACAGCGGAAAGGACAGGCACACACATGCAGCCGCGGTTTGATCTGGCAAAAAATAATTGAGAAAAACGCTTTTAAAATCATAAATTTGCATAGAAGTGCCACTCACGCTGCGATCAGATAGCTTTTTGACATGGAAAGCCTCTAGAAGAAGCCGAACCTTTTAACTGACGCCCCTGCCCAGAATCTTGGCGTTTTCAAATCGTGCCGTATACACGTGCTGACGCAGGAAGAAAAATGCAGCACAAGGTTCAAGTTTTTGTCGTTATTATATTTTTGCAGGCTCCCGTAGCCGGTCATAATGCAGCGGCCAGTTAGGCCTACATATGGACTCCCGCGTGATAGGGGAATACAATATACTACTCCTGTGGCGCAGTTGACACAGGCGATGCCACGTCTCTTCTAGCAGCCCCGTTCGTAACCGCTAGAAATGCGGCAACAAAGCTTAGAAAGCTAGTTGGGGGCTGAAAGCACCAAAGGTACACAGTGTTTGCCGACCACTTTCTTCGGATTGTGCTACACCTGGTGCACATATGGGATCACCACCGGCTTGGAAGAAATAGATCAGGCCTTCTTTTTAGTACGCCTTTTTGCTCTTACAGGACAGTGTCAGCGACTGCTGATATAACCACTCCAGAGAGGCCTGTGTTCAAGATATGGGAAACCTGATTGTTTAGGCTATCCTGCATTCTATGCGGGCATTTTTTTGGAGAGGAGATTCCAAACAAAGCAATGCAATAGCTCTGTTCACTACCTTGGAGCGTGCCGAGTCGTAGCTCAACAACTCTTTGTTGGCACGGGGGGAGTACATATAGCAAACATGGTTGCTGCAGAACATCAGCTTCAGATCTAAGAACGGTAACTCTTGATTGCCAGGGAGTTCATGGCTAAAAACTTACCCTCGTGATTGTTGACTAAAACAGTTAAAACCTGTAAGAAACTTGGTGAAGGGATGTAAAGGTCGAAGACCTTAGAAGGATTAAAAGATCATCAACATATCTAAAATCTTTTCAAAGCAGGCACTCTCGAAAGGTCTGCTCCAATGATCGGTCAATAAAATATAAGATATCACATAAAATAGGAGCTACAAAGGAAGCAATGCAAGTTCCTTCGCGCTGCAAAAAACAAAAACCAAGAACTGGTTGTCATGTAAGATAAAAGCGACGTGCAGGTGGTGATTAATAAGCTTTAAACAATTATCTGTCGAAATGTCAGCCAAGTTCTGGAAGGCTATCACCTCCGAGCCTTCGATACAATCTCTAACAGATGCCAACAACTCAACTTGTGGGATTGAATAAAACAAATCTTGAATGTCCGCGGAACACGCTGAGCTTGTCTAAAAAACCTCGGTAAACGTGGTTTGCAAAAACTCAGTAACATCTGCTTACTTTTTTGCCAAGAAGGGATCCCTGACAGACAAGTGCAACACCAACTAGCCAGACACCACGCCATTCTGAATTGGGTCTACACACGGGGAGGCCTTTTCTTTCTATTTTGGGATGAATAAACGCTCACACGATGGCCGTAAGAAATAGGAATTGATAGCCCCGTTATACATTCTTGGATCCCATATTTTTGGCGTAGAGTGGGTTTTCTGGTGCAGACATCTGCAAGGATGCTGGAACGCCTCCTGTGTTCTTTTGTAATGGCTTGGCCTGCATGACGCTTTCACTAGGTGCCTTAATTTGTCCATAAATCACACGTAGCCTTCAGTGCTCTTTATCCGACAGAAAAGGCATCCTGAACTGCTGGCGAGATCGTATGCGAGGTGAACTAAGGAACGTATTTCACGTTGGAGTCATTCAGTTGCTTTAGGAATATACCGCTCCGGGCTGTCTTCAGGAAAGTAATTCCAGCTTAATTCAGCTCCTTCAGACAGAATAATAGTGGTTTTCGTGTCCCTGCTCAGTACTCGGCACTAACGAAAAAGTTAAGACATGTGTTCAATTGACGTGACACCTATGTCGTGAGGTGATAAGAAATTTTTCTTCAAGAATACAAAATTCAGAACCTTTAGTGAAGCTCAGTGGTTTCCGTACCAGCTGTACGAATTTCATTGACGAGAAAAACTCTGCCAACGTGGCCTCTCGCATTTTCTGCGCCTTAACGCGGCTCGTGATGTCATTCGAGAGGTACTATAGAGTGTGTTGTGGGCGGCCATTTTGCTATAAGCAGGCTGCTTTAATCGACTTGGTAATGGTAGCACAGCTGACGGCACTGGACACTGGTCAAACCATCGTACTCAAGTCACCATGAACCAAAACTGCACGCAAAGAGTTATTGCATAATGCGCTGTAATTCTTATGCAGCTTATTGTAGAGCGTACATCCATAATGGAGCTTGACCTTCACTTAAGGGAGGCAAGAGCGAGATTGTGCATTTAGGTGAACGCGCATTTTTTGAGCAACTGATGCTCGTGATACTGGCTGTCAGCAGCGTTAATTCCAGTGATGCATAGCATACGAGGCAGGTATAGAGTTTTCACTTGCGTTTGTCTTCCAAATGCCGTGTTTTGCGGCATGCGGAAAATATCTGCGGTGCGGCCAGCACTGGTAGCACACTTGGACCTTGACCCCCGCTGCTAATATAAAGAGAAATCACGGGTTTGCCAAGGGAGGCGCTCCGGGAATCCTCGAACGCGATTCCTCGCACTCTACCCCCTAAATCGGCGGACTCTCGTTTCAGTGGCACAGGTGAGAACAGGTCCTCTTTTCACTCCCGAGAAGCCAAGCGAAGGCGAAATCGAACGAGGGGAGTAAAAGAGGAAGACAGAGAGAGAGAGGAGAGGAAAGAAGAAAGCAGTAGTTATGCCAGCATGTAGGGACGACAAAGGCCACTGACGCGCCTCTGGCCAGAAGACGACGTGCACGCAACGGGACACCCGCCGGCGTAGCTGGGGCTTCTTAAGGCGAAAATTGGCCCGACAAGGTGCGCGCCGCGGCCCGCGAGGAGGTGCGCTTCGGATGCGCTCGGGCGACGGCGCAATTCTCGGGACGCGCCCGAGGTCAGTCAGAGGCTGCTTCTTGTTGGCAGCCATCTTCTCTCTGCCCCTTCTTTTCTCGTTTCACTTCCCTCCTCCCTCGCTCGCAGTTCGAGCGGCGAGCAAGCGAGGTCGAACACCCCGCTCGGCTGCAGTCTGCTTCTGGGCTGGCGTCCTGCGAGCGGGCGGAAAGTGAAAGAGCCGCGGACGATTGGCCGCGCTGGCGGTCAAGCCGATACATCGGAAGCCTCACCCCTACAAACCCCCCCTCCTGTTCCAGCTGCAGCAGGAACGAGAGGCCGTTCGGTCGGCGGCATTTCTTTTTGGGAGGGGAAGAAGCCCGCCGTTGATTGCGTGAGCGAGCTGCCTTCGTCGACCTGAGGAGGGCTGCTGCACAGGTTCGCACGGGCCGCTGCTGGTTGAGAAGTCAGCGGACTCGCAATCGGCGGCGCTCTCCCGCTCTCTGAAAGGTTCGCCAGACTTTTGCTCAAGCCGTGACTAGTCTAAACAGCGCGCCACGGGTCCAGAAGAAAAGGTGGCGAGGAGGAGCTGAGTTCTTCGAAAAGTAGCGAGTCTGCTTTCGAGTTACAGCAGTGCATGCGTGCCTCGTGTCTCTCCCATTGTCATCGGGAGGAAAAGAAGTGTGGGGCAGCGCACGGCCCCCGAGTAAATCGGTTCGGACTTGACGAGCGTTCGATGACGAATGCCTCACGGGATTGGAAATCGGCTGGGGAAAGAGTGCAAGATGTAATGAGCTCCTTTCTCGCCATCTTTTAGTGCATTTGGCCACGAGTGAGAGAGAATGACAGCCCCGCACTGAGGATTCTCCCTGCGCACTTCTGTGCGGAATGAATAGCACTGCCCTTGGCCATTGTGCGGGCGCATTATTCTCGTGCGTGTGTTGTTGGCTGCCCCCGCGTGAACTGTGCGAGAGTAAGCACGAACCGCCACTTCATTCGAATCACGCCACTCACGAAGCGCTTCAGTCGTTTGTGCTCGCTTCTTGTTTCCCCGCCTTTGACGGCCGCTTGCCTCCGTTGTTTTCGCCCTTGTGAAGAGAACGACTGCTTCCAGTGCTATGGGCGCAAACTGTTTCAAGGGCGCATCTTTAAACTTCAGAGGTAGCGGCTAAGATGTGAACGGTTGTCGCACTTTTCGGCGCCATACGTTGGTAAAAATATTGTCGACACACTTTAATAGTGCGGGCAAACTGAGATCCGGGTAAAAATATCACACCTGTGAATGCTCCCAAATTTCCGGAAAGTAAGACAACGAATTCACATTTTTTTTTTCTTCACGAATGTTCTGTCACAACTTCAGAAAGGGTTTCACGGAAAGTGCCACGTATTCCCAAGTGATAAGGTGTTTAAGATTTACCTAACGCAAATCATAGCTGGGCTATCGCCTACAGATATTATCTCTAGGCTGCGGGTTCTGAAGACACCCTACCGAGATACTGGGTATATGGAAAACCGAATAATAACCGGCCGGACACTCCTGGAAGTTGCAGCTATTACTCAAAAAGAAAAAAAAAATATGCAAGTGCTGCATGCAACTTGTTCACTCTTGTTTTGTGTGACGTCAGGTTTATTTAAAGACACAGAACGCATTACGTCTGTCTCACGAAGAGACAAGACTTCCCGTGAGTACACAGTACTGACATCGAAACGGAGCCTTCTTAATGCGTAGCCGCCGCGGTGGCTGAGTGGTTATGGCGCTCGGATGCTGGCCCGAAAGACGCGGGTTCGATCCCGGCCGCGGCGGTCGAATTTCGATGGAGGCGAAATTCTAGAGGCCCCATGTGCTGTGCGACGTCAGTGCACGTTAGAGAACCCCAGGTGGTCGAAATTTTCGGAGCCCTTCAATACGGCGTCCCTCATAGCGTGAGTCGCTTTGGGACGTTAAACCCCCATAAACCAAACCAAACCAAACCTTCTTAATGTAGGACTGAAGACAGCAGAACGACAGCGCTTAATAACAAAAGGATAAAAAATAATGACAAAAGCAAAGAAGAGAGGTCAAAGGAGCGCTATAAAAGTGGAGAGGAGATACCGAAGAGTGGCGCATCGCAAGCGACGCAACAAACCCAAAATGGACGCCGTGAAGCGTGGCTTCAGCCGAAATTATTTTCTCCTTTCAACCAAGGTACATTGAATGTGGCCAACTGTTTCAAAGGGAGAAGCCACCACCACCTCTGTAATCATTAATGACAAGACCCGCAGCAGTGACAAAAGCAGAAAAAGTCAATAATAACCGAACGTGAACAGACGGGTTCGTAGCGAAGAGAAGCAAGCTCAAAACCCTAGCACTAACTTTGTCGCCGTCGTCGGCATTCAAATGCGGCTCTCAAGACGAGAATGTTGCGTGAACTGCTCAAGCGCAGATGAGACTAGCAATTCTCGCCCCTCCCACACCAACGAACTGTCACAGATGGGCGCCCAAGCGGAGAGCCAGACACAGTTGACGGCATCACTCTTCCGTGAGAAAACAAAATTGGACTCGCCGGCAAGGCTGACAAATAAAGAAGAAAAAAAGAGAAAACCAAGCAAGCAGTCTCCACTTAAGCCTCCACGAAGAGGGAGGAAAAGCGGGGAAGGATGGTAAAGTAGAGAAGAGCTCGTGACATGCAAATGGAGTCCGACTTGCGCTTCGCCAACGATGTATTTCACGGCTCGGAGGAAATCCCCCCAACGGGGCATCTAGCAGGCACGAGGCGAGCACCGGTGCACGCACGCACGCACGCACGCACGCACGCACGCACATATAGCAGAGAAAGAGACGCCTCCGAGACAGTCACGATGCCTGGTCCTTTTCTCTCGCTCGTTTCTTTCACATTTTCGTTTATTTACTTTCGGGGATCCATGCTCGAGGTAGGCGGGCAAGGAAGAAAGCAAACAAGTGCGAACCAGCTCACGGCGCAACGAGCACACAAACACACACACTCGGGGAATCTGGGTGAAACGTGTTTTCGGAAGCGGCTGCTCGAAAGAAACGCGCCTCTCGCTGTTCGCGCCCGAACGATGGCGGCGGTGTCTGACGTCACCGCTGACGTCAACAAAGGGCGCCGGCCCGGCTACGCCTTCGGCGCGTACCGCGTGGCTTCAGGGTGACGACCTACATGGGACGCGGCCGTCGTTCGAAGTGTCTCCAGCGTTGGGCACCGGGCAACGCGACGGCCGGCAAAGAAGCCCTTTATCGGACCCCGGAATTTGGAACGGAATACCACAACTGTCGCGGGGCTTCCCGAACCACGCGCCAGCACATCAGCTGTTTCGGTGCTCGATGACCGATTTCTGGTTTTTTTTTTTCGAGGACGGCTGTACTGAGAGGCAGTTAGAATTTCTTCTTTTTTTCTTTTCACCTAGGGAGAATATCTGACTATAACTGGGGCACCGAGGGGCGCCCTCATTGTATATGACGACGTGGCCAGCAGTACTTGGAACCAATGAGAACACAGGGAAAGTGCAATGTTCTTAAGGGAAACAAGCTTGCTTATGTTTGCTTTCTGGGTATTGCAGACTGAAAGAAACCATCAGCAAATACAACGGGCTCCTGGTGGGCAGGGAACCGTGCAAAAGTTGCATGCTGTACGCCGAGTTGTGAGTTCTGCTGTAGTTTCTCTAGAATTTCCCTAGCTGACGATAACCGCTAATGGGAATAACAGGGGCAGAGCGCCGATCAAGGAAGCTTTAGGGAAAGTAAACAAAGCCGAGTACACGCACAGGTAGCCCACATAGTTGACATGAATGCAATTTTAAACTGTCTGTCGATTCTCATGAGGACGGAGTTTTATGCCCCTCTCACAAGAGCACTTTCAAAGGCTACTGATTCGAGAGACTTCGAGATTCTCAATCGCTATCAAGCTCGAAGGAGTTGTGCCGATGCTACACGGCAAACTGACTCGATCGCCGTCTAGAGATTCAAGCATCTCTCACCAAGGTGCTGTGGCGCTGCCGTCGCCGGCAATATCTTTGCAGGCATACTAGCAACCAAACAAGTTTAACCTAAAAAGGTTAAAAATAAAAATTTTAGTAGTTACACTAATATTAATCACTCTTGAAATGAAGTTCGTTGTCTTAGACAAGTTGTAGTAGGATTCATGCAAGAACCTAGTGCTGGTTATTGCTTTATAGTTAACAACAATGACACTATGCGCAGTGTCTTGTTGCCCGGGTTATTTTTTTCTGCAAAATATGTTCTTTATTTTGAAGTTTTGCAGTTTCGACGCCTTGCTGCTCGTAAGACCAGGAGTCCGAAGTTTGGAGAAAGGGAGTTGCGGGGATCCGCAAATCGGAAGGTGGCTTTGCGGGCACATCCTGCGATGTGTTCTAGGAAACTGCCAAGCCTTTCTGCAGACAGCACAGGAGTCGGATCCCCTAATATTTGGTACACCTTGACTCCAATTTCTCTCTTCGAGGTGGTAGTGAGGAAAATGTGGATGTGGTCCAACTCCGTGTGACTAAAGTCTCTTCCTACAGGCTTGCGTGACTCCAGGGCCAGGTCAATCGTGAAGGACTGTGTACCTCGCACAAGTGTTGGTAGAGAGGACTTATGGAGAGTGAGACCAGCCGCGGCAGTGACGGCGAAAAGTATAGATGTTCACAGTGATTGATGGTATCACATCACGAGTTCCTGTGGAGTGCGTTGAAATTACGAACTATGATGACCCGTTTTCCAAAACCTTGTAGGGAGAAGTTCAACGGACGAGGGATCTTAGGGTCTGCCCGACTGGAAGTAGGTCGACCCCATGGTTGTGTCTGGGGCTCTCATCCAGACTCGAACGACGACGCTCTCCAGGGGACCGGAGGCCATGGTTTGCTCGAAGAGGCCTGGCTGGTGCTGGAGGTGACGCCGCAGTAGCCGGTGCAACCTTGCACACGAAAATCGGCTGTCCTGGCATGGGATTCTTGGAGGGCCAGGGTGGCAATGTCCTGCCGGGGTAGACACCCCGCGATGCCGGCAAGCCGCGCGCGCAACGATCGGATGTCATACTGGAACACGCGCGACCTACCTGGGGGAGGAGTAGGAGGAACAACTTTATTTTAAGAAAGGAACAAAAGGTCCTCAAGGCTGGGCTTCTACTTGTCCAAGAGTCCACGGGCCTGGGCCTCACGGAGAGCTCTGCCCACTAGCCATGTTTGGCCGCCTAGTTGAGCAGCTCGCAGAGCTGCCCCCAATGAGGAGGGGGACGGGTTGGGAATGAGGGGAACTGCCATGGGTTGGGGGCATTCCCACATGTAGTGCATGAGGGTGGCCTTGGCCGCTCCACGTGTTGAGCAAAGCTGGAGGGTCAAAGTAGGGTGGTAGCGATGAAGGAGGTATTGAGATGCAGCAGTTTGTCTGCAGTTGCCGCCAGACCGCATTTTGAATCTAGTGCATGGTGAGTTGGCGGTAGGGTGCAGCGGCTGTCTTTGTAATGACTATATGCTCTGCCGATTCCGCAATTTCTTTTCTGAGATGGAAGTGCCCCCCCCCCCCCCCCAAATCTCGCCAGGCATGTCAAACCCGTCGCCGCGCTCCATCCTTCGTTGGCGTCGACGTCGGGTGGTCCGCCAGTGCGCCCATGTCGCAGTGGCGCGCCAGAGCATGCTTCTACCACGACCAGCCGTGACGTAATCCTGCATGGCTCTCTGTGTTGACTTGTGCTCAAAAGAATAAGCCGCTTGAGCGGTACCAAACCACAGTGAACGGCGCTCAGTGTCTCTGAATCAATGGAGGTACTGGACCCGGCCGTTGCTGCGGACACGAGATCCCGAATTGAAGCGCCGATCGAAAAGATCCAGCAGTACGCGCAACCGATTTGGCAGGCGTCCGTGTGCTGTACGATGTCAGTGCACGTTAAAGATACTCAGGTGGTCGAAATTATTCCGGAGCCCTCCACTACGGCCCCTCATTCTTCCTTTCTTCTTTCACTGCCTCCTTTATCCCTTCCCTTACGGCGCGGTTCAGGTGTCCAACGTTATATGACACAGATACTGCGCCATTTCCTTTCCCCCAAAACCAATTATTATTATTATTACTATTATGATTATTATTATTAAGCAAGAGAGTGCAAAAAGAAAGCCTGAAATGTGCGCGCCATCGATGTCGGCGCAAACAAAGTACACGCGGATATTCGTCATCGCGTTACGCCAAGGCTCTCGCTGATCGAAATTCGCGTTCCAGGTGCTAACCGTCCCTTGATATTTTCTCTTGAAATGTCACCCACAGCTTATGAAGCATTCTCAAATTTCGTGAAATTTCATGAATTTCATTGATTCGAGAACATTAAAAGCCTTATCGAGAGAAAAAAAATTTGTCGTCGGTCAAAAATTTCGATCATTGGCTGGACGGAAGTGACGTCACCAAACCGGAAGTTACGTCACTTCTGGAAAAGACATAAACAGCTTTTAATGTTATTGCATTGCCAAGACGCACATAAGGTAACTAGGTGTCCTGGTGAATTTTTGTTTCTGGCGGTCTTTGATTATTGACGCATGCTTGTCCTTGGGCCTATTTTTGCAGGATTTCGCGGCTTACATAGATTCCAAATTATTGCTACGTTGGAACGAAACGGAAAGTGCCAGCGTGTGCTTGAAGCTTAGCACAACATTCAAATGCTTACGCTACCTCATACGCCTTCGGCATGAGTCGTTCGAAACAAGCCTATGACGACAATGACAAAATGTGTAAGTGCCCCCCCCCCCCCCCCCCCCTCACTGAGAACCACTTCGTAATTCTGAATTCGTTCGCTCACTATACATAGGTTGTTCGTGTAGGCTTTGCTTGTTCGGCACTTAACACTAGCGAAATGTCGGGAAAATTAAAGGTGGAGAACGAGAGAGAAAGGGCGATACTTATTTTTCAGATCGAAATAGAAAATTTAAACAACCAAAATATCCATCCTCCGCAAAGGTTATTTAAAGGCATTTGTCAGAGATGCTATTTATTTGTTTTGAGGCGCTGGTAATGGAACGCTCTTGTGCTGTAAAGCCAGGATTGTCCGATGATCCCCGTAGCTGCAAAAAGCCACTGAAGCGGCAGCATATAGGCCGAGACGAAACCCGAGACATGTACGAGTCTGTCATTAGACATACGTAGGGACCTTCGCTTTCGGATAAATCCAGTTTTATCCGATTCTTGCACCCCGAACACATCAGTTTAAACCCGATATCTCCCCGAAAGTAAGCCTTCTAAACGATGTTGGTTTTCCAGTTCACAAGATGAAGACACCGCAAGGAGCATTCCTTTACATCTAGTGCTTATTCCAGAGAGTTTGCTCCTTTTCATGAGAATTTGAGGGAAAGTTCGAAAAGGGCGATGTAGAAGCGAGGTGTCCAAATAATGACTACTGGCCAGACGTTTTATCGCAGCCTCTGTATTAAGCGCTCCTGACTCTAATGACAACCTTATCCAAGGGCCTTGCGCGTTTAAAATGGTTGCTGTGACGTCGAATGTTTTCCCACCGTACAAATAACGGCAGGTCCGTCTTGATCAAACGCGGGAGTGCTTCGTAGGAGACTGATATCATGCGTGAAGAAAATTTGCAATAGATAACAAAAAAAAAAACGATATTCACGGGTAAACAATCCTTTAGTGCAACCCGCGATTTCCATATTATTTATGAAATAACGAGCAAACAATAGGGCCTCTTTTGTCTGGCAGAAAAACGAACTATTTTTGTACTCTGTCTTGTCTTGCGCTGCCAAAAACACCCCGGAAAACCTGAACTACAATTTTTTTTTCTGAATAACCCAATTTGTGCCCGAATTCAAGCTCGAAAAATATCGCCCGATTTTCACCCTCCGAATTCCGGAAAAAATACAACTCGAAAACGAAGGTTCCTATACGTTTAGTCTATACTAAAAAAAAAGAAAGAAAAACCTTGCGCATGGAGAGAGCGTCATCCACGACGTATTGTCGTCAGTCAGCTGCCTTCATTCGTTCGGTCAGGTTGCCTGTATCGCTATCACAAAGAAGAGAAAAGAAAATCTTTGAAGCTTTCCAAGCCTCCTTTCAAGATTTGTAGGCGGCACATTAAATCGATATGTCAACTGCCCGGTCCAGCCCGTTTGTGTTACAAGCACCCTGTCTCAAATTGCATGTCTGGATAACCCCCTGATGTGTCTCTCAACACGCAAGCAAACACTTGCATTGTCTCCTGTCCTGCGAAAGTGCTGTTCACTTCGCTGTATATACAGTGTCAGAAGAGACATTGTCAAAAGTTTTCCCTCGTCTCATTCTGACGAAGCGACGACTTGATCTGACGTTCTTAAAGTGGTCTACGGAACAAACCTTCGGTGGGGCGGCCTGGCTAAGACACCGAACAGGCACGAGACTTGTACGATTGTTATACGCGAGGAACCACGTTGCGCATTCAAAAGAGACACACACAGGAAAAAGCCAAGAAGACGGGAAGAGCGCAATTGCGCTCTTTCCTGTGTGTGTCTCTTTTGAATGCGTAAAGTGTTTCTTCAAAGCAATACACCAACTAGCCCAACAAGAAGTTCTTATACGCGAGGTTATCCAAGTTGGTGTCTGAGCCAGCAACGAAGGTGAACCATTGGCCTGGAGATACAATCAACCCTTATGGCTTGGTCCTTTCAGGTGTGCTGTATATATTTACGTTTTTCAAAATATGTGCATTACGCCTCATATGCACTCAGTCGACACGACTGGCTTTTCATAAGCAAAGCCAGCCAGCGCACGCGACAGCAGCGCCTCTGGTAATCGCGTCAGCGCAGTGCATTAGCGCAGCAGCGCTTGATGAGCCCAAGGTGACCGAAGGGGCTAAAAGTGCTCTCAGTTTTACCCGCGTCACGCACGCCCTCTTCGCGCTCACTCCTGGCGACACACGAAGAAGCGCAACTAGCATAAAACGCAGATACCGAAGGCGGCCAGTTTGTGTATCTGTCCGGTTGAAGGTCGCCGGGAACGGATCGGCAGGCCGCACACGTAGCGTCCTCAAGGTTGCTCCTGCGATTGCCGTATAAGGCTCTCTTTTAACTGTGATTCCAGGAAAAACAAAGATGGCGCGTTGGTTGCTTCACATGTTTCCTCCTCGACAGCGCCCGGTCGCCAACTGCCGAAGAGAGCGACTTTAGGAGAAAAAGACACGACCGCAGTGATGTGATGGTTGTTCTATGTGTCCACTAGAGAAGACCGCTGCCGAATCGTTTTTAACACTCCAGGCGAGAGGAAGCAATTGAGTACTCTATGCTGTGGAGCTGGAGTGAGCCAGTTAACAATAATGGAAGTCAGATGTTATACGAGTTGAGCAGAATATGTGCGCAAAAGTTTAGAAACTGCTGGACACATGTTTCCACACTAGTACGCAGTTTCGCGTCTAAAAAAAGTTCAGGTGCGCAGTTATTGGCGTTTAATTCATACAGTGACACGATCATTTGATTTAAAAGCGTCACTAATGCGTTTTTCTGAAAAAAAAAATCTGTTTCTGGATTTGATAGTCTTCTATAGGCGGGCGGAATAGCCTGTAACGTTCGCCACATACATGCACCACTCTCACAGCACTTTCGCGGGTATACAGGAGATATTGAATAAATGAATAAATGAGAGAATGAAGAGTGAATAAATAAGAAGAATTTGCGCAATTGTTCTCAAATTGTCCTTATAGTGGGCGCAAGAATAACAGCGTTTCTCGAAGACAGTATACGGCGAATGAATAACTTGTTACGCTAGAAGAAAACACGAACAGAAAAAGTTCTTCCTGTGTTTGCCACTCGTCTGTACCATGTGTAATCATCATCATCATCATCATCATCATCATGACTATGCCCACTGTAGGCCAGAGGCCTCTCCCCTGTCTCTGCAATCCGATGCCAGATGCGGCCGCCCTGTCCCCGCAAACTATTTCTTACCTGCCCACCTAACTTTCTGCCGTCTTCTGCTATAATTGCCTTCTCCTGGAATCCAGTCCGTTAGTCTTTAGGACCAGCGGTTATCTTGCCTTCGCAGTAAATTCCGTGCCCAAGCCCATTTCTTCCTCTCGATTTCGACTAGGATGTCATTAATACGAGTTTGTTCCCTTAACCCCTCTGCCCTCTTCCTGTTCCTTAATGTTAAACCTATCATTTTCCTTTACATAGCTCTCTGCGTTGTACTTAAGGACAACGCTGTTAGGTTGCTTGAAATTAAATCTTTTATTTCTAATTATAGTGATGTACTGCAGTTCAGGGAAGCTGGTAAGACATCATGCGGCAGGGCTTTGCGGCTTATCTCTAACAAAGGCATTGCATGCGTCAAACTCGTATCCCGGCAAGCAAGCAAGCAAGCGCTCGCTCACACACACACGCACGCACGCACGCACACAGACGGGTTTTCGCTCAATGTGGCAAGTAAAGCTTATGCCTTAATAGCACCTTCTTGGCGTTCGAATATTCTGTGAGCTGACGAGGAATTATATGTGCATTTTGTTTGAGGCTATACATTCCTGACACAGCACCCCCTTTACCAAATCATTAAAGGTTGTTACATTTTTAAGAGATGAAAATTCAAGCGCTGCCACCTCACGCCCCCTTGGAGATTATACATATCTAAAGAAGATAATATGGCGAGAAATTGAACAGGCTGCGGTGTCTACTCTTCCTTGAAAGTAACAACAGGATATATATCTCAATTCTACTTTCAAGGTAACAAACCCTCTTAGCGCTCACTTGCGGCAATAATGGGCCTTTCTTGAAGAGCTAGTTATTAAGTTTTAATTCAGGGGACTTCCAGCCTTATCTGTAAAAAAAAAAAGGGGGGGGGGGGGAATCGCATCTGTTTCAACGCTTATAATGGCCATGTGGCATCATAGAAAGATTTTTCTTACCGCAAAAAAAAAAAGAACACCGCCGTAGGCAGTGCCAGAAGCTGCGAGAAGGCATTATTCAAAGAAATCGAAAGGCGCCTTTGCTGAACCCCTTATAACTTGTTTTTCTGCACTGGGTAAGCGCGGCATGTTGTTGCTGTTGTCCTTTGAGGAGCTTATCTTACCTTTTGCACTTTCCTGCTTACAACTCGCGGTGCCATGAACGCCAGTTTCATTCGCATGCAAATGTTGTAATCGGGGGCAAATCACTGAAG
The DNA here is from genome assembly GCF_052857255.1 of Amblyomma americanum. NCBI lineage: Eukaryota > Metazoa > Arthropoda > Arachnida > Ixodida > Ixodidae > Amblyomma > Amblyomma americanum. The sequence continues at coordinate 210,401,715 of NC_135500.1, forward strand.
CCCAAAAGAGGTAAGATTACTTTTCGAAACTGTTCGTTAAGCGGTTTAGGACAGAAAAAATAATAGTAATTTAGGAACGCATCACACAACAACAGCAAAAACTTATGGGATCAACTGAAAGGAATTAAGTGAAGGCACGGCTTGGACAACATTGTCCTGCCTGGGACTGAAGACGCAGCCAACGCTAGCAGCAATGCAGGTGCTTCAGGCTTTGTTAGAAGATGACGTGGCTAGCAACATCTTTTCCTTCAGCTTTTGTTTTGTTATAAAGAAACCAATAATAATAATAATAATAATAATAATAATAATAATAATAATAATAATAATAATAATAATAATAATAATAATAATAATAATAATAATAATAATAATAATAATAATAATAATAATAATGTCTTTATTGCCACTTTGTATACAGCACAAATTGAGGTTCAGGCCCGTCAAAGCCAACAAGAGGCTTGCCGGACTGGGCCTGGCAGTCAAAGCAGAGCGACAAAATGGCAGATCAATAGAAAACACTAATCGCTACAAAGAACACTAAGGTTAAATTATTAGAAAATTCACGAATAGAGCTCTAAGATAAGTAAAGTAGTATGCAAAAAGGTAAAAGAACAAAACAGAATCACACGCAATTGCGTGATAAAAAAAGAGCGACCGCGGTCAACATAAAGCTTTCAAGTGCATCTTCAGGTTCCGCAAAGAGGTCACTTAACAAGTTCATCATCATCATCATCATCATCATCATCATCATCATCATCATCATCATCATCATCATCATCATCATCATCATCAACAACAACAACAACAACAACAACAACAATAATATTAATAATAATAATAATAATAATAATAATAATAATAATAATAATAATAATAATAATAATAATAATAAAACCTATATTTGTACCGCAGACGACGAGACGACTGCTATTTGCAGAGAATAAAGAGAATACCTGAACAACTTCAAACGGAGATGCAGATGGTAAACCAACGAACTGTAAAATTATCCGATTATGTTTGGATAGGGCATAAGTTGCATGGATTTCTGAGAAATCGGGAACTTCACGCTGATTTCCGCCTTATCCGCCACTGGCACAAGCAGCCTTGGTGAAGCATGCTGTGAGGTGCTAGAGCAGGTAATGAATAGCATTTGCATTGCTGTGTACAAGACACTCGTCTTCTGTCTTCCCATACCGACTGTCACACTTTCTATACGGGGGTCATTCAACGTGACAGCCCTGGCTAGCCTCGAACCACTGACGGACCAGTTGGCTTAGATGAAGCTGGCCCAGGATGTTCTCCACGCTTAACGCTCTGTCGTAATATAGTTGTTTCTCTCTTTCTTCCTTTCGATATTAGTATGCTTCGCGTAGCAGTGCCAGTTATTTTCTGCAGGCTTAATATTTTGTTTATTGTTGCGGCCACGTGCAGTGGTTATCCTCCGTGTCAACATTTTCTTTTCGCGGCGCTTATGTGTGTAATTTTGGTATGTGCAGGTGCAAGCAATATGAAAGCACTAACTAAATAAGCCATTTAGCTTTATTGTTGCATGAAACTACTAAAGAAGCAATTTCGTTTTATTGCAGCATTAGACTTGATGTAGTATTTTGTGGACAAGTTGTATATAAAACTACTAAGAAAAGAAAAAAGAATTGAACAGTATACTTATTATTGCTGTTTCGTTACCAATCGTAGCCCGCGCAAAAATGTGTAACTTTATGATGCGCCGGTCATCCCTATATGAAAGAAAACAGCGTTTGAGCATTCAATTAACGATTACTCCATAACTGTGCATGACAAGCACACATTTTCCTATTTTCAACCCAGTTTCCTCTTGGCACATAATATCCAAAAGTCGATTTCAGCTTTAGTAGACAAATAACCAAATAATTGTTTTAATGTAAACTGGTTGTTCCCTTCAGAATTGGAGGGACCTGACTGACATTTGTAAGCATGGGAATTATCTTTAATGGATAAAGGAGAGCATTGGTCTTAAAGTGCCATGACATGGTCTACCACCAAATCGTGCTTTTACGTTGAAGTTGCTAGCGACGACATTATTATGCGTACTTAAAAAAGAAGTAGAGCTCTACGCACGAATTTGAGCTAGAAATTGAAATTTGAAGTTATCGGTTCTAAGCCGCCCCCACTGGCAGCGACGGCCATTTTGAAGCAGCCTGAGTAACGTCATAGACTGGCAGCGTCGTCTGCTACAAAAGTGAGCGCACGCACACGGCCGGTACGGAGCAGAGCGCGCGCCTTTGACCTAAAAAAATCTCGACCTCGCCTCAACCTCAAAAAAATTTGCTTTCCTCACTCAACCTCAACCTGTCTCCTGAGATGCCCTCACCTCACTTTTCCTGAGGCCACTGGCGACCTCACACAACCTCACCTCGACCTCAGGTTGCGGTCGGCTGGTTGACCTGAGAAAAAACAAAACAAAACAAAACGAAAGGCGATTAAGAAGTTTTTTCAGTTAAAAACAATTCTGAGAGTCCTATGAGACAGGAAAGCCAAAATTATAATGGTGCAATTGTGATTACTAGTTATTACAATAGCGGCACTAAGCGGTCTGTATTTATTTACTAAGGTGTGTACAGACACTATTAATGTGCACGCAATAAGAGAAGCTTATAATCTGGGATGAACTCTCGGAGAGTTTATGGCCTGCGGACAGGGGTGTCCTTTACGCGGTTGCCACCAGTACGTCGGAGGGTACTTTTTTTCGTGAAGTTTGGTTCACTAACTAGTTGTAAGCTTATCAGTGCCAATATTTGGCAACTACTTCTCGCATACTTGTTCGAATTGGAATCCTCCCGCTCATTCACGCGCGAACCGGCAATGGACACACAGACCTACACCATCTACCAGAAATTAGGAGGGCGGCAGGGGGAGTGGGTATTCACGATGCTCTTCTTAGACTTCAGAATTGCGTATATACAGAAATTGGTCGCCGATGTGCTTTCCGATGTGATGGCTACTTAGACGCATATCAGTGTATTTCGATTTTTTAGCTCTGTCCGGCATAGCTAGAGCACTTCGCGTGGATGAAAATTTTGGCACCCAGCAAACGCTCTTTTCAGTACTCTCTATGCTGCCTTCGAAAACAAGCCGCGACTGTAGTACACCAACAGGGGCGCGTTGTATTTATGTCTGTGTAGAAGCAAGCGGCTTCTTTCGTTAGTGCGAAAGCATTAGATGGCTCACTTTCAAGGTCGTATACGGAAAAAAGTGCCTGCAAGAAACGGCGCCATGTGACGTCCCGAGCCAACGAGTCACGTGACGAATATGATGGCGTGACAGCATTAATTAATGCTAATTAACATACATTTATCAAAACGCATAACCAATGCTTATTAGTGTAATTAGGTAGAATCCTTATGGTGCTTCTTTCTGGTATGTTTTGGCCTTCGAGCTTGATCTCTAGGCTCGCCTCCGTGGGTTTCCTCGCTACTCTGAGTAGCTCTGACTTGTCTGTCGAGCACGCTAGACCCCTTGCCTTCACGTATTCTTCTACGCAGGTCGCGGCTCTCTGTAGTCTCTCTTGTTTTTCTCCTAGCGATCCACTGTTGGTCCACACCGTGATGTCGTCCGCATACATGGCATGTTGTGTGCCTTCGATTTCCCCCAATCTTTTGGCCAGGCCGATCATGGCTAGGTTGAAGAGCACGGGCGAAATCACCGACCCCTGTGGGGTTCCTTTGTGGGGGGTGTTAAAGGGTTGGCTTCTCACGTCTCCCAGCCCCACGGTGGCAGTTCTGCCTGCGAGAAAGGCCCTCACATAGTTGTGAGTTCTTTCTCCGCAATTTATGTTCTGGAGGCCCTCCATTATTGCCGGGTGACTGACGTTGTCAAAGGTCCCCTTGATGTCTAGGGCCTTGACAACATTCTCTCCAGCCTTCGGGATGTTGGCGAGAACGTCCTCCTTGAGTTGTAGGAGAACGTCTTGCGTAGACAGCTTTGACCTGAATCCAAACATGCTGTGTGGATAGAGTTGTTCTCGCTCTATCCATAGCTGGATTCTTTTCGTAATTAAGGAGAGTCTAAGGATAGGAGAGCAAAGGTAGAAAGAAAAGGTGCGCGCTAATATGCCCCGGGCCGATACCGGAGGCAGTGCAATACCGGGCCTACCCGCGCCAGAGTGCTTCAAGCCGAGCACTCAGCCATATTCCATAAATAAGTTCCATAAATATCTTGGGTGCAAGGACCCGCAACCGACATTAAATCAGATATCAGATGATGATGTGCACATTCGTTCCACTATATATACTCCGACAACAACGGGCATCCATCCGGGACAGTTGTATACCGAATTTGGTAGGCGAATAAAACCCTATGGGTTGTGGTATAGAAATAAAACCCCAATTAAATAATAGGTAAATATTGTATACATGCAATTACTAATTGAAGCGTTACCATATTGTACCGCAAGCCGAATTCTAGGCCCACCTTGACCCCCCAAACGAAGCAAATTCCGTTTGAGACGTATCTTGAGGAGGAGGAGAAAGAAGAGGAAAGGCATGGAAAACTTGCCTGGACGTATCTTGAGGGGGTGCAACTCGACAATGGGGGGGGGGGGGGGGGGGGGGTAGACGTGCACCGTAATTTCTCTGATAGATGGCGCTAGGCGGTGATCGTTCTGCTAGGCGGCATGCGTGCACGCATGGCCGAGCATGGTGGCAATCCACCCGGTTTCAAAGGGTATTGCATTCCGTTTCTGAACACGAGCGGAGCGTTCTTATTCGCCTTCTTCGTCTAGTAAACCAAACAGGTAACGCTCGTTACTTGAACGTCTTCCGGACGGTGGCGGCCTTTTTTTCGAAGGACGCAGTTACCTTGGATCGATAAACGGAAGGGATAAATGAGGGAGTGAAAGAATAAAGAGGTGGGCCGTAGTGAAGGGCTCCGGAATAAGTGACATCGCACAGCACACGGGCGCCTTGGATCAGGTGGAGTGAGATGTCCAGGTGCTTGGTTTATCCAATCCTTACGGGTGCCTGTGTTCTTGGCGTCGCAACACACGCACACATTTAGAAGCAGGTTTGGATTGATTAACGCCCTTCTGGCCTTTTCAACGTGCTTAATACACCCCCCCCCCCCCTGCTCTTGTTCTTATCAGCGTGCTCCTCCCGAACAAACAGATGACCACGCCGCGGTGGCCCAGTGGTTAGAGCGCTCGGCTACTGATCCGGAGTTCCCGAGTTCGAACCAGACCGCGGCGGCTGCGTTTTTATGGAGGAAAAACGCTAATGCGCCCGTGTGCTGTGCGATGTCAGTGCACGTTAAAGATCCCCAGGTGGTCGAAATTATTTCCGGAGCCCTCCACTACGGCACCTCTTTCTCCCTTTCTTCTTTCACTCCCTCCTTTATTCCTTCCATTACTGCGCGGTTCAGGTGCCCAACGATATATGAGACAGATACTGCACCATTTCCTGATTGGAAAAAAAATTATTTACATATGTACACATGTTAGGGTTACCGCATACATAGAAGTTCACAAGTAGACATGACGCTAAGCATGTAAGGCGAGCCAATTAAAGAGGCACCATAAGCAGCTTTGAGCAACTAACAGGAATTGCTTGTGAGCGATTTAAGACGCGATAGCATATACGTATTCACAGAAGAGTGAAACAGCAATAATCTGACACGAAAAAGAAAGAACCTTAGCGTCAGTTTGGTCTAAAGACCAAACAAGACAATCGTTGTTAACAGAAATGAATGGGCACGACCACTGCCGGAGGAACTCTTCCTCCCCCAAGAAAAAGATTTCCTCCGACAAGAAACTGATCAGCCCACTTCGAAGACGGCCAAGTATTGGCCACACAGCACGGCGTCGGAAGCCACCAGCGACCGCGGTGCATCGATTGCGCCATAATCTAAATAGACCCGCAACAATTAACAGGCGAGCAAAAGGGCCGCTGGGGAAGCGGCCGCGGGAGACAAAGCTCGAAATGCCCTGCCCACGGAATCCCGCATGAACCGCGCGCCAAAAGACACGCGCTACCACGCAGGTGACTGCAGCGGGGCGATTAGATTCCGGAAGCGGGCAATTCGGACAGGTAATGCGTAAAACACACCACCGCTCTAACCAATCACAAGTGGGCAGCACTGCCCAGCCAAGTTTCCAAAGAAAGTCGCGTAGATGGTCTGGTAGAGGCGTCGATGCTATGCGTGCCCATTGAACGCGGCGCATCGGTGAGCGGCGAGCCGCCGGCACAACAGGCAACAACAGCGAGCCCATAATGTCCACCACACGGTCTGCAACGATGTTGACATCAGGTGCTACTGCGCTTAAATGTCTGAAAAAAACCACTGACGTAGCATAGAAAGCGGTAGGATGCTCTGATTGAGGTCCATGATAAACAGGGGCCGAGGGATTCAAAAAGCGCAAAGAAGGGCCCAAGAAGTACCGCGCTAGGGTTAGCGCCAGAGACGCGTCCCCCAGCAGGATACACAAAATGCGCTTCAAAGCTAACAACGAGGACGTGATGGACAAAGTTGGAAAGGCAAAACCGCCTCTCTCCCGTGGTTGTCCAAGAACAGCACGAGCTACAAGCTCGGTTCCGCCTGACCAAAAAAAGAAAAAAAAAACTGTAGTCGGCACCCACCTTATGACGAGCAGGGGTGGTTTAACAATGTGGCAAATGTACCAGAAGGCACCCAGCACGACCGACTGAACTAGAGTCACTAAATAAAGACTTAGAGTACCGGCACTCTTTTCTCCTATTGTTCTGTGCCGCCGCCACGATCATTGGTCAGTTTGCATCACGTGATATTTGTTTACACTGCGACGGTTCATGGGGGCTGCCATTTTGTGGCTTATGCGTTTTCAGTCGGGCAACTGTGGTAGTCCTAGTGCTGCGAGTGCTGCCGGTGACCGACTCAGTGACCAGGGATTCCGCGCCTCGCAGCATTTCAGCTGCACAAGAGCATACGAGGATGCCGTTTTGCTGCGTTGTTGGCTGTTTCAACTAGCAGAATGATGGAAAACGCTTACCGTTTGCATCTGAGCGGCTCCACGCCGTACGGCTACGATCCCCGCCGCAGCGCAGGGTGGCTAACAGCGTTGTTTACAAAATGGCCGGGCCAAAGTTAGCGGCGAGGTCGCCGAAGCGGCAATCTGGCAACAATGATAAACAACAAAATGGCCGCCCCTGCTTACCGCCGTGCTGCAGTGACGGTACTCTAAGTCTTTATTTAGTGACTCTAGACTGAACCAGGTAGCGCCTCTCAAGCAGAGGAGGTCAAACGTCTGGGCCCTCCGCACTCGAGCTGTAATGCGCCCTCTACGACCGAAGACCACATGCCATCCCATATCCAGGCACAGTCGTAGGTCACGCCTAAAATGCGCATATGCGCACACCACTGCAAAATGTATCGCACGTGTAATACGTCTCTGAGGAGACGCCACAAAAAAGTAGTGCCTCTTCAAATAATTAAGATCAGCCCCCAAAAAGGAGGCGTACTGACTAAAAACGTTTAAAGCTTCGAGCACGCTGCGTTCATCAGCTAATTAGAGTGTGATGTCATCAGCATAAGCAGTGACGCGTACTGCCTGGCACGCCATTTACGAAACCAGTTGAAAATGAACAAACGGATGAGAGCACCAACCGTGACCACATGCAAAGGTAAACTAGCACTCGCTTTCGCGAGTGATAGCTTCTCCAGTTGGTAACTCGCTTCACGCGCGGTCGGCTTTCTGTCTCTGCGCTGTTAAGTTTACGGGACCAGATCGATGCGCATGACGCCGCCGATGGAAAAGAATCTTTATTCTGAACGACTGCTCCTGCCGCAATGGTCACTCTGAACTCGCGCTTTTTCAGCCTCGAAATTGCGTTGGCTTGGTAAAAAATTGACATGAAAATTAGTTTTTGAGGAAAGGAAATGTGGAAATATCTCGGTGGACACCCAAACCGCGCCGTTAGGGAACACATAAAGAAGGGAGTGAAAGAAGAAATGGAGAGAGAGGTGTCGTAGTGGAGGGCTCCGGAATAACTTCGTCCACCTGGGGATCTTTAGCTAACGCCGGTAGCAACTGCAGCTCGCGGAAAGGAACAAGGTGCAATCCGGTGGGCCTACAAGGCGGCCCATGAGCTCCCGCACAGTGCGTCCACGGAAAGGTTGCTGGCCTATTGGAGTACAACGCAACACACTCTCGGAGCTGTGCGAGCCGCACCTCGTTTCCCAGCTCGGACGACTCACTCGTACCAGCGCGGGAAGGGCTATCCTATACAGACTAAAGATGTGCGAACAGCTCCCAGAGAGGGACTCGAAAGTGCAGTTACCCACGCACATCAGGAAAGCTCATTTGATTAAACCCCTACCCAAGAACATGCACCCCGCGCACCACGCTCCGCGAGGGCTCGCGCCTTACACACCAAATACGGCCGGAATGACAATGCGGCGTACGTGGACGCAGCGGAATATCGTCAGACAGAAAAGCGTTTGCATTTGTCGCGGTAAACGAGAGCGGCGCCCCGTTGGCGGCCGCGTCGATAGAAACCACCTCCTCCGAGACGGCGGAGGAAGCGGCAATAGCATTATCTATAGCGAACACGCGTGCTGATATTATAGTCAGCGACTCCCAAACAGCCGTTCGCAATTTCGCGAGGGGCCGTATTACATCTACCACACTCCGCATCCTACAAAACACACCCCTTCCGATTAGTGAAGTTGAATTGATCTGGGTCTCGATCCTCTCGTCTGATCCAGGGAACTAGGCGGCTCACGCGCAAGCCCGAGGTTTCGTCGACCGGGCAGTGAGCGCACCCTCCTACCCGAATTTCACGAGGGACGGGTTGATCTCATTTCATGACATCACCCATCACTTTAGGCTGGAGAGGCGCGCATATCCCCCTCCCAACAAATCGTTAACAAAAGCACTGGAAGTTACCTGGCGCCGACTGCAAACACGCTCCCTTCTGAATCCGACAGTGCTTGCTCTCATGTACCCTGGCCAGTACGACCCAAACTGCCATAAATGTTGAAAGGGCCACATACGACCACATTCTCTGGAACTGCGTAAATGGTCCGCCTCCGGCGGACTTGGTACAGCTCCCTTCCCGTATATCGTTGGACACCTGAACCGCGCCGTAAAGGAAGGGATAAAGAAGGGAGAGAAAGAAGGAAGGAAGAAAAAGGTGCCGTAGTGGAGGGCTCCGGAACAATTTCGACCACCTGGGGATGTTTAACGCGCACTGACATCGCACGGCACACGGGCGCCTTAGCGTTCTGCCTCCATAAAAACGCAGCCGCCGCGGTCGGGTTCGAACCCGGGAACTCCGGATCAGTAGCCGAGCGCCATAACCACTGAGCCACCGCGGCGTGTACAACGCGCGTCTTTTTGGTAAGCAGCCGACTGCCATAACCACTGAATCTCCGTGGCGGCACCACACCTTTGAACGCATTTTTTCTGGCTTCGTTTTCTTTTCATCGAATCAGCGTGTGTCCTTGTTGGGAACTACCTGAATCACATTCTTTCTCCTGTGCCGGCTGCTCCAGTTTCTGTTAGGTCCCCGTGTAATGTACGGCAGGACACCTTTACTCGACTGCAAGGCAGGAGCCTTGATTACAGCGCCGGCAACGAGCATGAACACGAAGCAGTCTTGCTTTTGGGCCACACGCGCTGCGATGAATTTGTAGCGTGCTTGTTGGACTGAACCTATTTGTTTGCGGCATCAGACAAAGCTACCACGGGTCAACATGAGTTGTGTGCTTGGCGCCTACCGGGAGTTTTGAGTCGCCAGAACGCAGCTAGGGCTGCTACACCAGCACTGGAAGGGGGAGGGAGAGTGGTGTGCTGTGACAGCAGAACTCCTTCCAGGAAGACCAGAGGAGGGCGTCTTCCTGGAGGTTCGAGCTGAACGGACATTACGGCGCAGCACGAAAAGCTGAGAGCGGACTGTGGCATCCGGTCATTTAGCTCGACGGTCATTTAGCTCGACCCCCTAGCGTATACTTGAGCCCGACAACCGGTTTTCATCCGGAGAGCCTACTAGACCCGACTTTTCTTGGGATCATGTAGTGTTGCAAGCGTTACCGAAAAATATTAACTAGATATGTTACTTGTTAAGCTAAAAAAAAATAGAACGCGTTACCGCCATATGTTAGCTACAAAAAAAAATGTAACGCGTTACCGTTACCGTTAGCGACAAAAAAGTACTGCACGTTACTTTGCCGTTACTTCATGGCCGTAAATTTTAATCTGTGCGTCTTTGCTGCATGAACTCACGATAAAAAATTTATAAAGCTCATATTTCACATAAAACTTCTACCCCAAAGAACAATTTTACCCGAAATCTTGATTTAACGAGAATACTTTGCACAAATATGCAGGAGCTTAGTAATGTTATAGTGGCCTAAAGTTGCGTGTACAGTTGCATGTGATGGCTTTCACTCTGTGGCACATGGTGAAGCCGTTTTCTGAGGGTGACATTAAACACAAAATGACACTTCATCATCAATTCCAACTTCACAAAGAAAACATTGCTGAACTCGCAACAAATTTGCAGTAATTCAGCAATATGTGATGGTGGTAGTGGTTTTAGTAAAAAAAATAATAGTAAAAAGGAAGGAAAAGATTTTTGCTAGCCCCGGCATCTGCCACCGATACTGAAGCACCTGAGCTGGGGCAGCGGAAATAAAGGATAGCAGGCAGAATGGAGAAATGAAATGAAAGAGGTGAGGGGACAGGAAGAGAGGGTAGAGGGAGAACAATATGCACAAACTATTTACACAATAAGAAATGTGTCCAGGTTGTGCGCGTGATTAGTTCATTTTAGAGGAATTAAATCACACACGCGCACAGCACTGTGTTGGCTACAACTGGAGTGGGGCGTCCAGTTAATCATCGTTCAAGGTAGAACTCGCGGAGCGTTCGGTCACTGCGTGTAACTACCTGACGGAGAACAGACGGGACGTCAAGCCCGTGTGTTCTAGGAATGCACTGAGGCTCACCAAAGCTCGCTCACGAGTGCGCGCACTGCCCTGCGGCCACAATAGCGTCTTGATGGAGTCTGGTAGTATGCCCAGCGCCTCCAAAATACTCGGCATGTTTCCACTCTTTACAGAGTTGTGTGTGCGAGTGGTTCGGGAAGGGGAAGTAGGGGAAGGCGAGTGTGTGAATGCCGGCTAGTGCACATGTTTCGTGCTTTATGGGTATACTTTCTTTTGTTTTTTTAGTTGTGCGCGTGGTCAAGGGCAGGTGTTTTCTGGCATGCAACAGGGGTCGTCGAGAGAACCTGTACATTTTGTTTATTTGTAACGTCACTTTAGGCGCTTTTTTTTCTGAAGTGTGGAGAAGGGTTGGTTAAACGTCTCAAAGCGATTCAGGCTATGAGAGACGCCGTAGTGAAGGGCTCCGGAAATTTCGACCCCCTGAGGTTCTTTGACGTGCACTGACATCGCACAGTACACGGGCTTCTGGAATTTCGCCTTCATTGAAATTCGACCGCCGTGGTCGGGATCGAACCCGCGTCTTTCGGGCAAGCAGCCGAGCGCCATAACCACTCGGCCACCGCGGCGGCTAAGGGGGCGGAGGGGGGGGGGGGCAATTATAATAAAAAGTAACTTGTAACGTGACACCTTACGTCACCGAAAAGTGTTAATGTAAGTACGTTACCCGTTACAGTTCTGAAATGGTAACGAGTACGTTACTAAGTTACTGAAAAAAGTAACTCGTCACCGGTAAAGCCCTTACTTGTAACGCGTAACGTACCGCCAACACTGGGCTCATGTAAACCCTCAGATTATGGTGAAGGGGCCGAGACCGGGTAGAAGTTACACTGAAAAGGAAGGACACAGGCCTTTGATGCCTTTGCCACCCTCCAACTTCCTCCCTTCGCCCCACCACACCCCAAGCCTGAACAACGAACAACTCACTCCCGTAAGCTCACTACCCGGAGTTGAGTCGTTCGGTCATAAGCAAGCGCGTGACTGTCATCACGAACCGCGAGCGTGTCAGTGTTGCCTGACTTCCACACAGTTCAGCAGTACTTTTAAAAATTCAGTTACAAATTATTCGCTGCACAAATCAGCTCATAATTTTTCCTGTTATTTCCGAGATGGATAGCGAACATGCAATGAAAAGCTCGGGTTTAAAATATGGTGCCATGACCTTTTTAAAGTTACCTCCACTCCCTTTCCCCGAGTTGTGGTGGTGGTAGTGGTTTTGATTAAAATAATAGCAAAAAGAAGGAAAGATATTGCTAGCCCCGGCATCTGCCATCGATACTGAAGCACTTTGAGCTGGGGCAACGGAAATAAAGAATAGCAGGCAGAATGGAGAAATGAAGTGAAAGAGGTGAGGGGACAGGAAGAGAGGATAGGAGGAGAAGTAATATATACAAACTATTTACACAATAAGAAATGTGTCCAGGTTGTGCGCGTGATTAGTTCATGTTGGAGGAATTAAAACGAGCACGAGTTGTAGGATAGAAAATTAGTAGCTGCTTCCGGTTAACCTACCCGCATTTCTTTCCTTCTACCCACTCTCCCTCTTTTGGTGTTGAAGGGGACCCCGCTGACGCCAAAAATTATACCACTGCTACACGGGCGCTTCGAATGCCATTGAACCGAATGCCATCCGACTCGACAGGGGAACTTGCGCTACTAGACGCAGTTTTTCAACGGGATTCGGTTCAGATGACCTTACAGTCGACAGAACACCGCGGAGTATTTCAAGATATTCGAATGCCTTCGAAAAACGAACACCGCCCGCACCGACAAACGATTCTTCCCGCCCATGCAGCCACACCTCGCGACTGCATCGCCTCTGTGGCTATTGATTTCGATATCTGCTGTTTACTTTTTGAAGCGAAAAGCTTCACTACGCTAGGTAAAGCAGTCGTCGCGTAGGCCGGAGAATGACCTTGAACGACATTCAGCACAACCACGTTAGCCGTGTACGACCATATCTGGAACAGTTATGGTGTCGAACACTTGACCCAGGACCTTTAGTTGATCTTTTACCTCTGATCTTGAGTTGACATTTGACATTGGGTGACCTGTGGGTTGACCTTTCACCTTTAGAACATCCGATGGGGTGATGCGAAGCCACGAGATGGCATCCGATGGGGCTGTCGTTAGACCATGTGATACCACGTCATAGCCACGTGGTGGTGTGGGTATGTATAGAACGGCTTTCGCGAGCGTGTAGCGGAGCTGACATGGACGAGCCTCAGACGCTTAGCAAGTCTGCTTGCTTTTCTCTGAATTCCAAGGTTAGCCAAGTTAAGGCGCTGCCAATTTTTTTTCTGCTTGTTGTTATGTAAACTAATAGTGTAACTCGCTAAATAAGTGCTTGAGGATCATAGTTCAACACTGACCACGGACAGAGTGAGCGCGAAATTTCTCCATGAGTGCGCCGATGACGACGGTTACATCTCAGTATTGTTGTTTACATCGCTCTGTACAGACAGCTATACTGCTCATTTGCATGATATAAAACACATGCTTTATTCACGTTAAATAATTCCTTCTATTTTGTACTAGTTGTATCCTTGCTTTTGTACGCAGTGCGACAAATCTGTACAATGCGAGAGCAATCGCCCGCCTGGGATACATTTGATAATCACGCATGACCGTCGCTTCTCGCTAACTTTTCATGTTTTCTCCTGTGTGACCCCTGACCAACACTTGACGTTATATCACTTTGTCAAAAAGTATGTTCTGTGGACATTCGCATTACTTGGAACGGCCTAATTAGTTAACCACAAGCCACGACTGCTGCTGGGCGCATAAACCTTTGCTCGGCAGTCTGCGGGTCGCACTGGCGCTTCCCGTTCAATGTATGCGCGTCACGCGGCGGAAGAAATAGTCGGTTTCAGGCACATGTTGTGAAAACTGCACTCGATGGCCATTTGCATTCGATAAAACATGTGAATTTCCGCACTAAAATTGCCGAAATCACACGCCAAACCCTACGGACTCGCTAACCTATTTCAACCGAACACTAAAATCGTTAACCAATTTGAACCGCCAAGTTTTCTGACATCAGACGACGCCGACTCGCTAAGCCTAGCAGCAGTACTGTAAACACAGAAGCAATCTGAAAATTTTCCACGTTTGATCGCTAAAATTTTTGTGGTGTAAGGGGTTAGAAAGACGCAAGTTTGAAATGCCCCTCATAAGAAGTTTAGAATGACCAGAGTTCGCCGCCATCGTGTGGTTGTGCGCAGTAACTTTCATGTCATGTCATACCAACACGCGTAAACTACGTCGTTATTGATCCTTTATAATGGTGTGTGTGTGCTTATTTGCAGGCAGTAGTTAAGAGCGGCGCCGGCTTCGCCTATAGCCACAGCATCTAGGTGTAAGTTATCTGCGGACACACCTTACACGTTCCACTTGATCTGTTTAATCTCTGAATAACGGAGATTGACGAGCCTGACTGCGTTTTTTTCTCTCTTGGGGCCGGTGCGTACAGGGACCACGCGGGCTATTGCGACGAAAAAAAAAAAAACGACCATGTACCGCTCGGCGCCAGTGCACGTTAAACAACCTCTTGAGTAGATGAAGCGCAAAAAAAGACAACACACAGGAAAAGAAAGACACGAGACAGGTGTGTCTTTCTCTTCCTGTGTGCTGTGTTTTTGTGTAGCGTCTTTCTTTTCCTATGTGCTGTATTTTTGTGTAGCGCCTGTCTCGTGTCTTTCTTTTCCTGTGTGCTGTGTTTTTGTGCCCTTCATCTACTCAAGCTATGAACCAACTTGCCCAAGAACGTGTTCTACTAAAACAACCTCAGGTAGTCGAAGTTAATCCGGAGCCCTCCAATGCAGCGTCTCACAACATATGTGCAACATGGGACCATATTTTATAAAGCTAAAATCCGTTTAGAAGCTTTTTTTTGAGCTAGAGCTGGTAACGTGTCATCGGGTGACAGTCGGGATGTGCAGCGACACTTGCAGCGCACAAGGAAACCGGCTGGAAACAGGTCCAGTAATATTTAAATATTTGGTGAATGGATGGGTGAAAGATAGGAGAGTCCCCTTTGAAATCGGGTGGCCACAGTTTTCACCATGCTCAGTCCTTTATATTTATCTTTATATCACTGTGTCACAAATTGGTCTCAAAATTCGCCATTTTCCTTAAATACCTTTGCAGTTCCACACCTCTAACCTTATGTCACCTCTGCTTTTTAGCCATAAATGTTCCAATCGCGTTTTGCTAACTTCCATCGCAGATTCACCCACAAGACTATTGTTATCTCAAAACCCTAGGGCCTCAGGGAGAATGACTTCTGCATCGTCCACCATCACCATCACATTCGAGTATGAGGTGTTCAGTTGTTTCTACAGTTTTACCACACACAGCACACGTGTCATCTTCGTTACATTTATTTTTGTAGCTGCGCGTTCTAAGACACCCTGGTCCAGCTTCAAAGAGTAGGGCACTGCCTCTTGAGTTATCGTAGAACGATTCCTTCCTGATCAGCCTTTTTCAATGTCGATATATTTCCACACTCGACTTCTTTTCCATTGAATTAATCCAGTTTTTGCCTTCGGCGTGTTTTACCTGTCGTTTAATGTACTTTATTTCTGCGTCCTCGTGTCCTGCATACTTACTGGTTAGTTTCCTAGTTCCTAGAGTTTTAGCCTCGCCGTACGGGAAAAACAGTAGCTACGGTAGCTGCCGCCGTACGGCAAATGTGGACAGGCAAGCCTGGCAACAGTAGCAGCCGCAACGCGTTGCCCTATGGCTATCCGGCCACGCGAATACTCTCTAGTAATTCAACTTTCCTAGTTCCTAGAGTTTTAGCCCCGCCGTACGGG
The DNA here is from genome assembly GCF_052857255.1 of Amblyomma americanum. Taxonomy (NCBI): domain Eukaryota; kingdom Metazoa; phylum Arthropoda; class Arachnida; order Ixodida; family Ixodidae; genus Amblyomma; species Amblyomma americanum. The sequence continues at coordinate 210,417,485 of NC_135500.1, forward strand.
AAACACCGGTAGCTACGGTAGGTGCCACCGTACGGCAAATGTGACCAGGGAAGCCTGGCAACAGTAGCAGCGGCAACGCGTTGCCCTATGGCTATCCGGCTACGCTAATACTCTCTAGTAATTCAAGAAATCTTTGCCCCCCCCCCCCCCCCTTCCCTGAGAGCTACTGTGATAACTGAACCAGCCTGCCACGGAAGCGGCTTCACCAACGGACTGGGCGGGCCTGACTGATTGAGCAGACCCGTATGGCAGCAGGTTTGCCTCGGGCACTATCTAATCGCTCGGCGTCCGCTCTGCTGTATGCAAGACGAGCAGCGTCCAGCGTGGAGCGTCGTGCGAGGCGGTTACGCACGGCGCACACGTCCGCAGCCTCGCGTAGGCGGTGGACGGTATACGACGTCACACTCAGTGAATCACCGCCGTGCGAGCGGCGGCTAGAAGTCGTCCTTGGACTTGCTGCCGGTTTGCGAAGAGGCGTGATTTACGAAGTGACGCCTCGAAGAAAGCTGCTACAACGGCTGCGTTCGGGAGTCTGGCGCTTTCGAGGCAGAGCATCGTGCGTCAGCCGAGAATGTCGTAGCTCACAAATCGACGCGTTCTCAATGACACTACTTAACACACCTTAAATTCCTCTAGTTTTTGGACAAACTTGCTGATTCGTGACTAAAACATACGAGTCTCCATTCCACATGCACATGCGCGTTTTATTTCACGCCTTTTTAGAGCGCACATTCCCTTCACCGGCTTTGTCAGCCCTTTTCTGCCCAGGCCAATACAGACCCGAATGCTCTCTTTGTGGGGCTACGAGAGCCAACTTTGACCACATTTTATATCTCTGCAGAAAATTCCAACCACCATCTCGCTGGAACCTCACGGCCAAAGAGGATTGGGAGATCGCGGTCTCCATCTCCGAACCAGCCTACAAAGGCGGCTGGTAGAGTGGGCTGGAGAGGTCGCCGCACGTCATGGACTGTTGGCCACCACCCGGCATCAAGAGCCAGACCAACCCTAGGCAGTGACTCATCGAGAAGGCTCATCAATAAAGTTTTCACCTACCTACCTAGAGCGATCCTTTGCGCACAATTTATTTCAGTCATAGTGGTCAATGGACACGTGAGAAACTCATTTCGTTGCTGCTTTTTCTTTCCTTTTTTCCTCTTTTTGTTCCCCTCCACACGTTGTTCCCCTCCAGCGGATATTTTTGTAATGTGCGAACTAGAAAAAAAGTGAACAGAAACGCGCACCCTCTCTGGTTATATAACTAATAATCACCCTAAGCACCCCGCGGCTCTATAACTACACACCGTGACAAGCGAGTGTCAAATCAATTGCAGACAAATATTCTGACGATCAGGCAGGAATAGCGTTCGCGGTTTATGCTTGCTTATCGTGATGACCTTATGGCGGTTCTGTGCCCATTATTTACTGCTTCGTTTACAAAAAGCGACACCCTAAAGGCTGCAAATGCTCCATGCCAGTGTTTTGTGCTGAGTGCAGGTTTTTCGAAGTAACTGAGATAGACCACGTGCTACAGTTGGATGCTTAGATATGCATAAGCTGTTTTTCACTAGTATAAAGGTGCACTGCATATGCACACGTTAGTAAGGCACTTTACCAAGAACTGGAAAGTTGGGGGGTTTTGCTCTCATTTCTTAGTACGTACTTATATACAGGTATGTGGCTCTCTTTGCGTTGTTATTTGATGACAGGTGGCAGAATGACTTCGGGTAAGAGCGCCTGAGAGACTGTGAGAGGCCGGTTGAAACCTGGGCTCCATCTGTAAGCGTTTTAGGCTTAATTCGAGGGAGTGAGAACATCACTTGAGAGGCAGACTCATAGCCAGTGTCGTGAAGGAAACAGAACCTAAAAATTTTAATATTGAGCACACAATTATAGATATGGTCTGACGCAGCAATATGTGCTTCATATCGTTGAACTTGGCATTCTATAGAAGCCAGTGAACTCTTTTTCTTAACAAGGCTAACAGAGAGGTTCAATAAAAGTGTTAGTCCCGTGGACATAGCGTTTCATTTATTTAATACTCAGCGAACTGTGAAAATAGCGCTCAACTGTCGGGTGTGCACGATGTTCTAATCCGTCGGCGGCCTGCCTTGCTTAACATCCTGCCAACGAAGAAAGCAGCTTGCCACATAAAAGGCGCCGCCGCGTCGCGACGCTTGGCTGCCATGAAAACGAGAAGACAAGACAAAAACGCCAAGGTTTGTTGTACTTTCTATGCATAACAAAAGACAAAATTACAAAGACAGATGCCTTTTCTGCAGAAACTACGCGGTTACACTCGATATGCGAAACGAGACCTGCAGCTTACATTCCCCGCCGCGGTGGCTCAGTGGTTAGGGCGCTCGACTACTAATCCGGAGTTCCCGGGTTCGAACCCGACGGCGGCGGCTGCGTCTTTATGGAGGACAAACGCTAAGGCGCCCGTGTGCTGTGCGATGTCAGTGCACGTTAAAGATCCCCAGGTGGTCGAAATTATTCCGGAGCCCTCCACTACGGCACCTCTCTCTTCCTTTCTTCTTCCACTTCCTCCTTTATCCCTTCCCTTACGGCGCGGTTCAGGTGTCCACCGATATGTGAGACAGATACTGTGCCATTTCCTTCCCCCCCCCAAAACCAATTATTATCATTAGCTTACATTCACTGCTAACCTTTCGAAACCTCTTCAGAAGACATCGGCTCTTCCATTAAGGCATGGCTTCATGCTGAATACGATAGGCCGTCTTTCGCATGCCTTTGCGGACAAGCTGAATTAATGTTTTACTTGCCAACAAACGGACGTGCTGGCGTTCACGTCAAAGGAATTGTATTTGAGTGAGTGAGTGAGTGAGTGAGTCGTAATAATAATAATAGTAGTAGTAGTAGCAGCAGCAGCAGTAGTAGTAGTAGTAGTAGTAGTAGTAGTAGTAGTAGTAGTAGTAGCAGCAGCAGCAGCAGCAGCAGTAGTAGTAGTAGTAGTAGTAGTAGTAGTAGTAGTAGTAGTAGTAGTAGTAGCAGCAGTAGTAGTAGTAGTAGTAGTAGTAGTAGCAGCAGCAGTAGTGGTAGTAGAAGTAGCGAGGGAGGGAGTAGTGGCGTCTCTAGCTTTAAGGCCGCTTTGACCGTGATCCTATGTGCACGACTTGGATTTCAGGCCAGAAACACCGCAACAGGTGTGATGAGGAGCGTTTATAAAGAGAAATAACAAAAAAAGGAACGCAGCGTGTTTCCCTCAGTGGGTTCATATGTGCTGCTATTACACCTGTGCCAGAGCACAGCATTGCTCGGTTTCTAAACGGGGAGCTCGATCACTCCAGTCGCCGTTTCCTGATAGTTCAATTTTTTTTTATAGTTGGCCATTTTACTCTTCGGATATGAAGAGGTAAAGTAAAAAAGAGGGCTGTAGTGAGAAAGAGAGAGGAACAAAAGAAAGATTCGCTGTCGTCACAGACAGGAAAGGCGTCTGCAGCGCTGCAGTCACGTTCGTGGCCAGAAGGCTCGCCGCACTCAAGTTCTGAGAAGCAGATCGTATGTCCTCGTGACGTCGCAGCAGCCGTATCCGCGACGATGTTCTCTCGCTCTGCAGCCTGGCTGGCACAGCTCCTGGCGTGCTGTCCACCTGAGGCACGCACTGCCTGTGACGTAGCGTCACACGTAGCGAACTGGCAGGCTGCCGAGGTGACGTTGGAGGGACCGGAAATGCCGAGGCAGCAGTACGCAAGTGAGCGAGGCTTAATAGCTGCTACGGAGCTTGAATGCAGCGGTAATCATTCACGCACAAGGGATAGAGGCTAGTATTGTTCGCACCGAACTTCTTTCGAAGGTTTCTCTCGCTCTTCGCTTGACGGCACATCGCAGCACAGGCACAGTTACAGGCACATCTCAAAAAAGGCGGTGATTATGTTCATTGGCGAGTTGATAGTAGCGTAACGAAAGACTGGAGGCTTTGAGGACAAAGTTAGTCGTTGAGGGAAGGTATAACGAATCAATTGCTCCCTTTAATACTCTTCTATTCGGGTAATCCACTGCGCCTCCATAAACTGAACTGGACCGAACTGAACCAGCATCAGCAGCAGCCAGCGTACAGTGTTACTCAAGTACTGAAAAAGGAAAAGAGGAACACAGTGGGATCAAAAAGTAAATATAATTGTTTAAACATGGTCTTTTATAGCACGCTATGCCGTTATTGTGTACCGCAACCACAAGCTGTACATGCGTAGATAGCTTTGAGGGGCCAGGTGCAAGCGCACGCCTACCACTGCCCATACGCAGTTGGCGGTTAGCGGCCGCGGTACATGGTAGCTGCATTCCGTAAGTACCACGATAAAACACTCTCATAGCTAGGCTGTCACTTCCTTCATGATAATAGTTTATTCTCCCTCTCTCCATCGTAACAAAATGCCACAGCCTAGCATAAACCAGGCTACCAGCTCTTCATAAGGACAAAATCAACGCAGCATTTTGGACATCATGATGCTTTCTTTGTTAATAAACTGAAATTGGGCTCGGAACGATCTTAAAGTTCGGTACTGTGGTCCCCTGATTCCCGCTCCAGGCCCCATAGGCAGCACAGCCTCAGTACGTGGAATGATAAACAACGGGGTGTCAGCTGTACAGTGGCTGCTGAGCGAGACTGCTGAATGGACGCGATTAGTGCGCATCATGTACTGAGCTGCTGCTCAATCTTGTCATTCTTGCAACCCCAAAAGAAGATTAGATTGGAGTAAGTTGAATCACAGTACGCCTTAGCTGACTGCACGCCAACTTGACCCGTTAATAATCTCGTACATCTTTCGTTGTGCAGCGCACGTGGGCTCTTGATGTTGGTGTTTCTGTGAGGGCATTTTTGAAGTCGTGAATGCAAGGACCACGCAGCTGTCGCGTTTTGAAGCCCCTCTCTCAATATGGCTGTTGCACCTGCTTGAGGTTTGCTAAACTTTTTCTCAGTAAAGAGCAGTCCAGCCTCCCCTTAAAGAAATGGTCTATAGACAGCCTATAGACTTCTTATAGACTGTATTGCCTTCCTATCAGGGGCGTAGCCAGGGGTGCTGGGGGGGGGGGGGGGCTTATGGGGTTTCAGCTCCCCCCCCCTCATAAATTTTTTCTGTCACGCACCGCTGACCAAAACAACCACCGGCGCCGGAAGAAGTCATTCCGGAATTTGTCTCCTACAATGCCTTTTTCAGACTAGAAAAGACATTCTAGCACGAACGGGCAATTACGGGCATCAACGGGCAATTACGAAAATGTATGACTGTTCATACCGCAGAAATTTGTGCCGTTCATTGTAACAGTTAGCATCAGGACCAAAATCACCATGCGAATACGAAAATTTTGAGGAAATCAATAACCGATTTTGATTGACCTTGCTCATTGAAAGCCTTGCTCACGCGGTGTTTCCCAGCCTACACACTCAGATATTGGTTATTTCAACTTGCGGTAACATTCGTGGCTTTCGTTTGTCCTTCTCTTTCCTTTTTTATCTACCTACTTTTACTTTTTCTCTGAATCAAAGGAATACCCTTCTGTAATCATGGATGCAGAATAATTGTCACTATGCAGGGAGTTAGAAATACATACTTTCGTATTGATTTCTGCATTTTTACTGTATTATTCTAACCATATGGTGCTGTCGCGACTGCAGCATGGCCCAGGTACATATCGCGACTTCTACTATAATAGTTTTGTTCTTGCCTGGATCGTCTGTCTTTCCGTGTGTAAAGTTTACTATCTGCGATTGTGCAAGATGTTTATTTGCCATGTTTGACGCATTGTATACACTGACTTTTGGTTAGATACGTAGATTTAATGGAGACATACGTGTATTTAAATATCTTGTTGCGAGGTTTTCTGCATACATACAGTGATTGTTTCCAGTGACACTTTCTTGCCCTTTATCAAGTTGTATCTTCGCATTTCTAATACTGCATTTTATCTTCGCACTTATGATTTATATTTTGCAAAACTCCTCGTGTGTACATGTGCTCGCGGTTGCGAATAAAATTTCGGTGCAATTACTCGCAATACATGACCGGTGACAGCTGCTGCTGCGCAGTACACTGGAACGAAGGACAGCGTCATTGAGATTTTCCCCTGCCCGTTCGATGTGTACAAAAATCTAAAGCTTCTAGAACGACAAAGATTTATTAAAATGCTTGTCCTCTGCTTGCTCATTTAATGCCCTTCATGTTTTTCACATCAGCGCCATGCACTGCTTTGCTGGTTTCGGACTGATACAGTTTTAGACTTCATGTGATATTTTCTTTACTAATTAAATACGCAAAAAACATGGAACCATTGGTATCAGTTATGTCTGCTACGATTTTTAAGACATAAGAATATATTTTTTTTATTTAAAGGATACATATTTCACTCGACTAGATAGTGCGTAGCACTATCTAATACACAATGACATTGTCAATGGCAATGCAGTTATTATTCTTGCGTTTGACTCCTCGACAATTTCTATGAGGAGGCCGCCCTGCAACATGAGCACCCCCACCCCTCCTTTTTTCCTGAACAAAATTTCTGGCTTCGCCACTGCTTCATACAGATATTTATTTCTGTATATTCAGAATCTATAGATTGTCTATTGACAAAACTATATTAAAAGTGTATAGCCATAAATCTATAGACTATCTATAGACTGTCTATAGCATTTGTATCACCTATAGACTGTTCTCTAGGATTTGTCTAGATTCAAGGTGCATGGTGACTAGCGCTAAAGACAAGGACAGAAGAGAGACGGACACCACGAACGCTAGTCCGCTGCTGTCCGTTTCTCTTCTGTCCTTGTCTTTAGCGCTAGTTACCATGCACCTTGAATCTAAAGGTCATCAACTAGCCCAGATTTCCGCTTTAAATGCCTTATATGTCTATAGACAGTCTATAGACTGTTGTCTAGAATTCGTTTATAGACAGTCTATAAACTTTATAGACAGAAGTCTATGAAGAGTCTATAGACTATCTAAAAACATTTTGTAAGGGATCGCTCCGGCTTGGAGTGTTACGAACTCATAAATGCCAGCATAGGGATGTTCATGGCGCACGTATGTTTCCCTAAGGAATTTCCCATCCACCCCCTCCCCTCCACCACCCTCCCTCTAAACTGATCTCTAAGCCTGGAGCGGGAATAATCGAAGAAGGCTCGCAAGACAACCAAGTTCTCGAATTCTTTCCCAGAATGCGTTCGCTAAAGCTATAAAATCTATAAGTAACCCGGTGTCTTTGTTAGCGCATACAAGGAAAGTTTCTTTTTTCTACCTGTAATTTCCCCATTAACTTTTCCTTCTCTATAGCTTCGTCCGTCGTGTGTAGCACTCGACCAATCGCCGACGATGTCTCCCCGTAATTTAATCGCAGAATCCACCCCTTTTTACAAGGGGCCGAATTTGGAAGGCAGAGGCAACTCACACTTAAGCCTACCTGTAGCCTGCCTCCAGCTTTCTGAATTAAATGCGTCGTCATTGAATCTCTCTACGGATGCGACTTACATTTAAACTCACAAGCGGCACGCGCGGTTGAGAAAGTAGCCGCCTGGCACTGTTCCAAGGAAGCTTCAAGCTGCCTTATCTCGTGCTCTGGTGCGGTCGACAGTCACCAGTAAATGGCAAAGGACATCTCGCGATAAAGATGAGGGGAGAAATGAATGTCGCCCAGCAAACTCGTTTTGATCAGTACCGACGAGGCTGAACACGATTTTACGCGAAGGCAAATTCGCGCCGGAAATGTCAGCATGTTTGACAACTACGTCTCACCTAATATTGCCTGTAGATATGTCGTATGATGAGCCCGCTTTCAGTTACCGATTGAAGATTAGGAGAGAGAGAGAGACTCTTTAAATATTAGGAAGTTTGTGGGCCACAGCTGGCACCGGAGGGGGTTAATTGGGTGCACATGGGAGAAGCATGAGAGGGAGTGAGCGCGCGCGTGTGTGCGTGTGAGTGTGTGCGCGTGTGCATGCGTGCGTGCGGAGAGAGTGAGAGCCATTCAGTTAGTAAGCAAGCAAATGAATTAACTAGTTTCTTAGCGAACCGGATACTGTGCCCTATTTACGCGTGGAAAATGGAGGAACTATTACAAAATATACCCTATTGAGTATCATTCCAGTCTCTAATCATTATGACTTCCCTGAGTTTACATCCGCAGTACTACCAGTGAAGACAAATCCTGATATTCTGGACAAGCACATTTTTCAACGGCAAATAGTTTGTGAACGCAGTTTTCTTCGCGTATTGTAAGATTACACTGTAACACTCAATGTATCTGTAGATCTTCCCTCGGCAGGCGTGGATTTTTTGCTATCAATGGTTTTGCTATCGTCAAAAACGTTCCACATTGGTTCTCTGTGGCAATGTTAACTACTCTCTGTGAGCGATTGACAAAAGTTAAAAGAAAGATTTTGCTACGGGTTGGAAGAATGGGCCAATACCTTCAATATTTCTATAACAGTACCTTACAATTTTCCACAGTTGCCTCAAAATTAAAATTGATGTCCAGGAATCCTGGACTTGATGCCTGGGTCTCTGCTGTGGGCAGCCCATATTTTTTGCTTCAGCCCAAGTGTGCGACAGTAGCAGTATTGTAAATGAACTCAGTGGAGATGCAACCTGACCGTCATTCGCTTGATTGAGGACGCATCACCCAATCCTTATAAAAATGGTCCATAGTCTTCTTATAGACTCTACTGCCTTTCTATAGATATTTATTTTTGTCTATTCAGAGTATATAGACTGTCTATAGACTAAAATATACTAAAAGTGCATTGCCATATATCTATGTATTGTTTATAGACTGTCTATAACATTTGAATTGTCTACAGACTGCTCTCTAGGATTTGTGTGTAGAGAGTCTATAGAGTTCACAGACAGAAATCTATGAACAGTCTATAGACTGTCTGAAGGAATTTTTGTAAGGAAAACTTCCGTCTACGTACTTCTCGTGTTCAATATTTGGTCCCTGTCGTGGATGATTTGCCACGTCATGGAGCGAGATTCGCTCAAGGCAAAAGCGCCTGTTTCCGTTTCATCGCGGAGATGTGGATGATGCATTTCTTTCTTTAGATTTCCGTACGTGAAATCCTTCCTCCCATATGTGCGTCTTAGGCAAGCGTCAAAGCGCGGCTGACGTGTCCAGCGATGCGGGGCGTGTTATAAGTGCCGACAGCTGAACCGGTTCTCGCCCATGCTGCATGGAGAACAAAACGGAGAGAGCAAAGAGAATGCTCAAAAAGGGGCAGTCGTTTGTTATTCTTTACTCGCGCTGACGACGACCCTATCACGAGTGTATTTATAGGGGCTTACTTAAACTGCGTCTAAAAGCGACCCCTCGAGTTGAGTGAGCGCATGAAGAAAAACGGACCGATGTAAAGTTTATATGGTACGCTTGTTGGTACTCTTGGCGAAGTGGGCTTTCAGCACGCTGAGATGGTTCTGTGCTTGGCGTCCTTTCAAAAAGCACGCCGAAATAGGTACTACGAAATTTCCTTACATTATGACACAAACACACCCGCCGCGGTGGCTCAGTGGTTAGGGCGCTCAACTACTGATCCGGAGTTCCCGGGTTCGAACCCGACCGCGGCGGCTGCGTTTTTATGGAGGCAAAACGCTAAGGCGCCCGTGTGCTGTGCGATGTCAGTGCACGTTAAAGATCCCCAGGTGGTCGAAATTATTCCGGAGCCCTCCACTACGGCACCTCTTCTTCCTTTCGTCTTTCACTCCCTCCTTTATCCCTTCCCTTACGGCGCGGTTCAGGTGTTCAACGATATATGAGACAGATACTGCGCCATTTCCTTTCCCCCAAAACCAATTATTATTATTATGACACAAACACAGTCGGCCACTGCTAATATGAGGCACAGCTCGAAGACTGCTGGCAATCCAACGAACGTGACATAACTATGATAGGTGTGCATGTTCATTTCTGTACAGACATAGGATTCTAGATCATTTGCGAACTAGATTTGTCTTTCAGGGTTATATCACATAAGTTGTAAACTGCGAGCAGCGTGCTCCTCAATCAGCACAATGCAGATATATATCACAATACAATATTAATGGGACTATCCGAATCCCCGAAAAATTTGGTCACATCTTGAAACACCGCCTCTCTTGCGCATGCACCGCTAAGCTTAACTATCGTAGTAAGCATCAAAATGCAAAAGGTTCATTCGAAGTAACCGAAGATGCCCCTATATGCCGACACCCACAGTTTGAGCAGCGCTGCGCACTACTTCTCGAGACAAGTGTGCGAGAGGGAAATGGTAGATGAATACCGAAGATGTATTCAGCGCCCAGAAATGGAGCACACATTGCTGTGGGAACACAGTGATTACTCTGAGCTTATACGGGATGTGCACAGGCCTCTGTCGGGTCCCACCGTTCGTATTTTAATTCGTTCGAAGCTCTCTTTCTGCCCCAAAAAAGTGTGCCGCACGTTGGTACCTATAGATGGCGCCAGTAAATAAGAGGCTAAGCATATGAAGTCCCCCAGAATGCTTCAGAATGACCGGAGACTAGCCGTGCGCTCGCCGCAACACTCAACACCCTTAGTGTGAGACAAGATGGAAGAAGCGGTCACATGTGACATTTCTGCATAGCAGCGCGCGCAAGAGCACTTATTCTAATTCTAAAAGCTACGTACGCGGCAAACACAGAGTCGCCGCGTGTAAGACACGCAATAATGTGGTCATTTCAAATGCTCATGGTTCAGGCTGAGATAGTGGTTGTTGCAAGTAGCAGGAGGAGTAACTTTGTGTAGTGCCGCTGGAAACTGCTGCACTGTAGCGGCGCTTGGATCAATGCCTACAGTTCGTGGAACAGTGCTGTGACCTAGCAGTCACTTATAGCCACTCGCACAAGCACCAAGAAAAGTCTCCAGCCTCCACCGTGAACAATTCTGGTCTATAATCCAGCATCACCACGAAGGTGTTTAGAAGAAGTCTCCCTCCAAACTGGCTGGTTTCCCCGCTGTAAAACAAGGTCTTGAAGAGAACCATTCATATAGCACCCCTGCTAAGCGTTAGTCATCTGGTGGGCACCTGGCGTTATGCAAGTGGCGCGCATAGAAAAAATCCGCGCGTCTCACTGCGCCCAGCTCCTCGCTGCCATCACGACCCCTCGCGTTAATAAAATAGGCAGTATAGCGTGCTGTGGAGGTAGGTATGGCACGCGCGATGACGGGCATCCGGGCAGCAAATACCACTTTGACGCAACTCAGTGCAGCAAGACAAACAGCCGAGCGCGCTTCGGGGCTCACGTCCCACTGACACACACGCACGCACGGCTCCTCCTGTTTACGCATTCCGTCCGATTCAAAGTCACGTCCACATTCGTGTTTCACCCTTGGCCTACAGCGAAAGCGCTCCCGTACAACTCCGGCTGCGGACACGAGAGACGATCCGGCCGCATCGCCTTTTGTGCGGCGCTTGGGCAAGCGCGCCGCTTTCGTGAGCACGCGCTCGAAGCCATAAGCTGCCTGCGTGCACCGCCTGGCGTTTTATTTCTTCGGCTCCTTCTTTCCAAGTCGAGCTGCTCGCTGGTCGTTTCGCGACGCCTGGTGCCGCGACGCGCGCGCACGCACGCGTTTTGCTTCCGCTCGACGACGCGATGCCGAATAGAGTCGAACGCGATCGCGCTCGCGACAGCCTGCATACGACCGCCGCATCTATTAGGCCATTCCGTCGTCTTCCATGCGATCGATTTTATACGACTCCGTAGGACAACTAATACGTAAAACCCGGCTTGATGCTTGAGCTCCGTACTACTTCATACGGGCTTATACGATTCAAATCTATTCTATTGGACTGCGTATACTTCGGGCGACGACACCGATCGACACCACACGACTCCTTACACCGACTCCATGCGGTTCAACTCTATTCTATTCGACTCCGTATACTTCGGGCGACGACACCGATCGACACCATGTGACTCCTTACACCGACTCCATACGATTCAATTCTATTCTATTCGACTCCGTATACTTCGGGCGACGAAACCGATCGACACCATCCGACTCCTTACACCGACTCCATACGATTCAATTCTATTTTATTCGGCTCCGTATATTTTGGGCGACGACACCGTTCGACGCCATACGACTTCTTACACCGACTACATACGACTTCATACACCTCTACACGGTATCCGTACACTCTATACACGACTCCATACACTACTTCATAGACGACTTCATATACAAGACGCGATCGCGCTCGCGACAGCCTGCATACGACCGCCACTTCTGTTAGGCCATTCCGTAGTCTTGCATGCGATTTTATACGACTCCGTAGGACAAATAAAACGTAAAACCTGGCTTGATGCTTGAGCTCCGTACTACTTCATACGGACTTATACGACTCAATTCTGTTCTACTGGACTGAGTATACTTCGGGCGACGACACCGATCGACACCATACGACTGCTTACACCGACTCAATACGATTCAGTTCTATTCTATTCGACTCCGCATATTTCAATCGACGACACCGTTCGACACCATACGACTTCTTACACCGACTCCATACGACTTCATACACCTCTACACGGTATCCGTACACTCTATACACGACTCCATACACTACTTCATAGACGACCTCATATACAACAGCCGGCTTGGGAACGCCAGCCATTGTGCGCGCCGCGGCGAAACCAGTTGAGAAGGGTAGCGACAGCTCGTCGTTGTCGTCTGGCGTTGCGGAAGGCCGCGCGCTCGCCAAGGTTGAACGCGGGTAAATCCCCGCGCCCCCGCCTCTCCCCCTCCCTCCGCGTCAACGTCAGGAAACATGCCGGCGGCGATGGGGAGGAGGAACCAAAAGCCGGCCGCCTTAGCGTTGGTGGCAGCGGCTGCTGAGGAGGACGAAGTCAGTCGATGTGGCCTTCCTCTACCTGAGAGGCAGCTATCGGTTTCTATGTGACCCGTAATTCCCGCTTCTTGTTTGACTTAGATTTTTGTTCCCTATTGTTACGCGCGGATCAGCAGCTGTAAGGCCTCACTTAAATTATGCCGCGTTAGACGGCGCAATACGCGGGGAGCATTGCACTTGAATGGCTCTCGTCTATGAGGCCGGAATGTGTCCAAGCAACAGTACTGGTTCACCTGACAGCTTGTCAGCTAGAGAAATAAAAAGGGATTAGAGAAATGCTTCCTGTCCACGTGAAGGCCCCCCAAAGGTCCAGCGCAAGTGGCTTTAGTTAAACAGGTAAAAAAAAAACCCTTCTAATTGCTGGTTACCCTGGTTCGACGTATCACAGCTTCCCCTTCATCCGCCGCGCATATAAAAATGGCGGCGGATGAAGGAAAAAGAAGGCAAAGACCTTCCCCCGGAATATCGTGCATGAAGGAGATCAGCAGCTGCATGGCTGAAGTGACGGGGGCATGTATAATACGCTTGCTTAGCATAAGAGGAAAATTCGACCACTATCCGACCATTAGTCTGATAAGCCGGCTAAGCTAGCATAAGTGGACAGCTTGCACGCAAATGTGGGGCGAAATTCCGCCTAAGCAGAAAGGCAGAAACGCCAACTTCCGGAGAGTGTTCGAAAGGCCGAAATATCATAACCTTTGTCATCTTTTTTTTACGCTGCAATGACGACGTTTAAGCTGTGCTTAAAGTTTTCTTGCTCTCTCCCCCCTCCCCCCTTCTTTCCCCGAGAGTAGTCATGTGGTATTCGTTTTCCTCGGGTCAATGCCCCACTTCCTCCCTCCCCCTTTATCTTAAAGAAAAGGAAGACGAGAGCTAGCGGCCAAGCCATTTTTAAATACAGCGAGGACCTAGCGTTTTGAGCAAGTGCTTGTACTAACCATGAACCATATATGTAGTAACAGAGCGCAAAGCTATATTTCTATTCCTAACTCCATCTGTACAGAATGCATTCGCAAATATATTGTCCAGCTACGCTGCTGGGGGTAACATTTCTCTTTTTCAACCTCTGTAGCTCTGTCATTTTTTCCGCTTCTTCCACACAGGCCAACCCTCACTTCCGGCAAGAGCATAGCCTTTCATTCTCATATATTTGCTCTGGAGGTAATATTACTAAATTACTTCCCGTCAAGAACGTCCCTCTACTCTCTCCCACTTTTTTCCAAGTAAAATACGTCACAAGCGCAGCATCTAATATTTTTCTTTCCCTGTCACGCAGAGGCGGTGTTGCAATGTACGACCGCAATGACGGTTCATTTTACTTTATTCCAGGAATCTTCGGCCTGATTTCACACCGAGGTCCATTCTTCAGCGATGTTACTTCCGCGTCATGTTACCGACGAACACGGAGACTCTGCCATTAATCAGCCTTTCTGTCCCGTTTAAATGTAGACTGCAGCAGGTGCTGACATGTGAACGAATAGCGCGGAACAGTACGGGTAGCTCGGTTGCATCTTATGAACTGACTTGGGAGAACAGAGGTTTTTGCATGTACTTCTCCACTACGCTGGGCACAACAGCTTTGTAAGCGTAATGAATGGGACCCGGTTGATGCACCTGGCCTGATCTTTTCCTTTAAAATTGCCTTTCGTGGGTAATTTTACTGTGTTCAGGTGCACGTAAAAGGCTGTGAAGCCGTGAAGCTGTTAAGGCTGAATTCAGCTGTGAAGCTCAAGGTGCTGCGGCATTACTAGCGTAGCCAAGACAGCGCTTTGAATCACCATAGCCAGTGCGTATCTTTCGAAGGTTTTACCACTGGCAGAAACGATAGTGTTGCAGATATGCGGAGCGCCAGAAATATGAAAGCTCCTGACCCTTACAAAAACTTCTTTAGACAGTCTATAGACTGTCCTAAGACTTCTGTTTAAAAAGTCTATAGACTCCTTATAGACCAATCCTAGAGAACAGTGTATAGGCAATACAAATCCTATAGACAGTCTATATACATCTATAGATTTATGGCCAGATACTTTTAGTAGACTTGTCTATAGACGATGAATAGACAAAAAATATCTATAGGAAGGCAACAGAGTCTATAAGAAGTCTACAGACTGTCTGTAGACCATTTTTATTAGCGCAAGTAATGGTGTCGACACGCTGTAAAGACATCTATTCAATATCCCCGTTTCATCGAAACTAATTACTTGTCCTCCTTCGTCGTCGCGCACATCGTATCGCCAAGAAGCCGTTGCTTCGGGCTGCGAGAACACACTAATTCGATTGCATCTCTCAGGATATTACCATACAAGCGCCAGGTATTAATTACAACACCCGCTCTAGCCGAGAGCGGTGACCCATTTATATTTTTCCTTTTCCGCTGACACTCATTTCTTGCCGTGCCCCAACCTTCTTAGATTCCTCGCTGCTCGTACACACCAGCGGCTCTCTCTAGACAGCACTCTCTGGGCCGAGAGCCGAAACACGTCGCTGTCGCTGCCTCCACGCGGCCCGGCCCACAGAGCAGGCTTCGCGATCAGCCCGCACCGCGCAGAGAGGCGCCTCTAACTGAGCTCCAGCAGGCAGGCAGGCAGGTTGGCAGCTATAGCAGGCCGGTTCCTATCAGGGAGCGGGACGAGCCCTGGCGCCGAGATGCCGTCGCAAGCGGGGCTAATGCATGCAGACGGGCGCTCTGCATGCGTTCGCCTCGCCGGTATACGGCCATCGCTGCCGCAGCCCAGAGAAGGAAAATAAGCAAAACCGAAACTGGCGCCGGCGGTGCTCGTCCCAGGCGACCGGCTTAAGGCGAGGCGCGTTAAAGAGCGCCGTATAAAGAAGAGAACCGGCTCGAGGGCCTGAAAGGAAGGCACGCCGCCGCTGGAGCCCCGTAACGCGCTCGCGTTCACACACACACATAGGCGGGCAGCTCTCTGCCGTTGCTGCTTCTTCGACGCTCCTCGCGTATTGGCGCGTCCGTATAAGGAAAGGAAACGGGTGAATGCGAGGGGAGAGGAAAAGTGAGGTGAGGGTTCCACACAATGGTCAATTGGCGGAGCTTTGATTTCGGTTCGTTCCTTTTATTGCTCGATATTTGGTTCGTTTGCAAGTCGCATCGGATTTGTGGGTTCACTCTGGTTGTACGGCGCCGGCTTTATCTCTTATCTCAGAAATTATCGGCAGACTAGGTTGCGTTGGCAGCCTAGTAGGTGCCAAAGAGGCGCCGTAAGTAATATGGATGAGAAGACGAAGGTTGGTTTTGGCGCACTCGTGCACCTCGCTTGGCTCGATCGATTGAGCTGGGCCGATCAAGAATCGATTGAATCGAACGAGTGAGTCATTTCCTCCGCTGGCTCTGACGGCGTTTAAAGGTAATGAATGGTCCACGCTATGGCGGAGATTTAATAGACTCCGTTAGCTCAGCTCACAACGAAAAGAAACACACTAATCGCAACCAGCCTGAGCGAATATAAAATTTTTCGAGTACGGGTCAAATACAAATAGTTAGCATTGAATGGCAAATCGAATATTGACTATTGAAGCTAAGAATAAAAATAATAACGAACTCGCCTAAATGCTAAAGGTAGGTTTTGGATTAGTGATATCATAGGTGGAAGCAGTGCTGGATCAGTGCTCGAACAGGAATTGAATGGGAAGAGTTTCATTGCACTGGAGGGGCAAGAAGGTGAGTGCAGTAAATATGAATTTATGTTAGCACGTGATGTTTACATGTTGCCACTGAGAGGAAAAGTCATTGTCGTCTTTAGAGGCATGCTTAGCTTCGCTTTCGATGTTTTGCGTGTCTCCATGCATAAGTGAAGCAAGCACAAGCGCAAGTACATGCGCTTTGATGACACGTGACCGCAGCAGCCGCTGTCCTAACTTCCTTAAAATCGCGGTGTTGGAAAACGGCGTGAGGTTGAGCATCGAGCGACCATTTTGTTGTTTTACAGTGAAGTCCTCTTTTCTCGCAGGAACTCCTTTCGGCACAATGAACAACTCACAGTCTACATAGACTGTAGACTGATGCCGATCGTGGAACAGCCTCAGCCAGAAGCCAAAATGAGTCATTCGGTACATCTTCGCCAATGGGATAGTGCATGACGCCGCCATATTGCTTTCCTTGCAGTGAATAACGTTTGCCAGTAAGCTTTGCCCGCGAATGAGAATGTCCAGGCTTGTGAAGGCTGCCCTGGATATTCGATTTGTCTAGAAAATTCGATGCACGTAGACGGGTGAGCCTTCGAATCGAATGTGAAAACAAAATATAGAATATTCGATTCGTATACTAAATGTTCGAATATTTTCACACTACTATAAATAAGATTCCACGTTTTTAAACCTGGAGAATTTTAAAGGCACAGATAATAATAGACACCTTTAGACTACTGTGTACCATGTTACCGTTGCTGGTGAAATGGGGACACGACTACGCATGCGCTGCTTTTACTGGAGGCGACCACAGTACCGAGATGCACTTCTTACCGCTGTACCGCAATCTAGACAGCTTACGCCTTCATTAGAGCAGAAATTCGCGCGTATACTATCCGCTCAGTAGCTTCATTAACCATGAAACCGCATGTTTCCGATAAACTGTAACATATTCTGAGATCGAAGCTCCTGCATCCCCGTGTAATGTCATGTCGCGGGAAAAAGGCACCGATGCCAAGTGTAGTGCTGCGGCTAGTCAGCGAGTGACCACACGATATACTTGAACGAAGAGTCGCCGAACCACATGGTCAAGTGATTTACTCCCATGCTTTAGTAATGACAATGCGCACTGATTTGAATAACTTCGCAACGAGCGAATGCGTTTTAACAGTCAACGTTCGCAATGTGGGACGCCAGTGCGATGTCTTCGTAACGAAACGAGCATACTTTACGGCAGGCCACGAAAAAAGTTTGGTGCCAGCAGTATGTAAAATACACTAGTGATCCCTGCAAGGGCTGAAATTAGCAAAAGCCACATAGTGGAAACATATTGCCTTGCATTAAAACAACAAATTAAAATGCGTACAAATTCCTGCCATGGTGTTTGTTTGAGATGATGTGTACACACACTTTTGTCCCATAAGAGCTGTTTGTAGAAGTTCGGGAATGCGGGAAAAAAAAAGTCAGGTGAGAGGTTCAGGCTTTGTCTCCCCTAAAAGCTGGGCGGTTAGAATCCCGCTTTGTACTAGTAGTAGTAGTAGTAGTAGTAGTAGTAGTAGTAGTAGTAGCAGTAGTAGTAGTAGTAGTAGTAGTAGTAGTAGTGGTGGTTTATCAAAAAAAAACTGAAGGAAAAGAATTTTGCCGGTCCGCAGCAATTGCTATCTAATATCTTAAGCACCCGAGCTGCAGCCGGCGGAGGTCAAATGGAATGGGAGAGGATAGCGAGGAGAAATATATAGGGGAGCCATAGCAAGAAAGGATAGAGGAGAGCTTTGTACACTATTTACAGAATACCGTATTTACAGAATACAGAATACTATACAGAATACAGTATACAGAATACAGAATACAGAATTTACAGAATACAGAATAATATTTACCGCGGGGAGACGGAATTCTTCCCTTTGCCGCTGTCATCATTTAGCACAAGGGAAGATGGGATGCTTTCTTCCCCCCCCCCCCCCTTTTACGCAACAAACGGAAGACGTTGCTGCCACCGACGCTCTTGGTTGACTCATTTGCTGCGGAAGCACAAGAGGCTCCAAGTGGAATGCCTTTTGTAGGGAAGGGGTGACCGGCCTCTACACCATGCAGTCAAGTGTGAGATTAAAGGACGCGAACGCGGACAGAAGAGGTAGGAGCACAACTCTTCCAAGAAAACACGTAGAAAGGTCCAAGAAATGAGAAATAACCACAGTTCTACTACACCGTGCGCTGCAAGTCAGTTTTTGCGACGCGACAACCTGGGCTACGCTCGGGGACAACATTTTTGGCAATGCAGTAGAGGCTAGGCAAGAAAATGAAGGAAACGGACTTTTTCCCCGGGTCGTGAAGTTCACTGCTCGGCTTCATAGGTTCCCCTTTTCACCTCTCTGCACCCTTAGGGAACCCATCCCCCACGACATGGAGACAAAAGCACGTCTTCTTCCCTTTCCTGCCTTGCCTTTGCAGCATTACCAAGAAAAGTTTACCCTGTGTATAGTTTTCTTGGAAACATATTTGAAAGATAAAAAAAAAAGCTTCAAGAAGACGCGCACAACGCTTTGTCCTTGTGTATGTTTTGTCTTTCGTGCTGTTTTCGCCGCTTTCTACTATGTCCTGAAGTGTGTTTGTGAACTCTTGCGACAGTCGCTGGCGCTAAGCGCCTTCTGCTCCTCCGAAAGGTTGCTTTATGGGCCGAGAGCATAAACAATAGCGATTGCAATCGACTGGCAGATGTGCGTCTTTATGGATCTTCAGACAAAAACAGCTCTCGTCTGCGGAGGACGCCGTTCATGAAACTGCGCTCGCGCTTCGAATCGTAGAGATACGCCTTATAGATACGCTACAATTTACGGGTTTAACGAAGAAAATGCACACGTTAGGTTACCGGTGATTGTGGAGATCAGGATTGCATCATGAAGGTCCAGTGAGGTCAGTGGCGTTATCTGGCCCTGGCTCTGCATGTGTGTTGTCGTTTTCTAGGCTTCGTGCGACTAATAAAACAAGTTTCGCGGTGAGCAGACATGGAAAATTATTCATAAACTATACGTGGACCGTATAATTTACGAATAATTTTTTAAAAAGTGCTGCCTGAAACCTATTAGGGCGACGCTGCACGGGGCGAACTTAGCCGCCCCTTCCCCTCTGACGTAGGAGTGGGGGAATCTGTAGGAGCTTTTTTTATTATTAATTATTAATTGGTTTTGGGGGAAAGGAAATGGAGCAGTATCTGTCTCATATATCGTTGGACACCTGAACCGCGGCGTAAGGAAAGGGTAAGGGAGGGAGTGAAAGAAGAAAGGAAGAGAGAGGTGCCGTAGTGGAGGGCTCCGGAATAATTTCGACCACCTGGGGATCTTTAACGTGCACTGACGTCGCACAGTACACGGGCGCCTTAGCGTTTTTCCTCCATAAAAACGCAGCCGCCGCGGTCGGGTTAGAACCCGGGAACTCTGGATCAGTAGTCGAGCGCCGTAACCACTGAGCCACCGCGGCGGGGCACATTGGGCGTGCCCGGGTGACGTGGGCGGGATGGGGCGCGGCGGGGAGCATCCTGACCTGTTTTCTTTATTTTTTTTTTGCTGAGGAGCTCATGCTGAGGGGGAGAGGAGGATCGCGATTTTTATTCACCGATATCTCCGATGTTTATAAAGCTATGCCTTAAGAATTTTCGTGTTGCGGTGATGAGTCTTGGAACACCGATCGCTCTTGCGCTTTACCTAACCTCAGTTAACTATCCTTACACAATCCCTTTATAGGTGCAGTTCTTTTTTTTTTTACTCTAGGCGGTGTATCTTTGCTGGCTTGGTTATCTAATGAACAAGTGATCGATTATGAAACATCTGTAGCTGGCTTTTCCAGGAAAGGCAACAGTCATTTAAGCCAACAATAGTGGCATAAAGTAAAAAGAAGGCAACCACTGTGCCAAAATTGTGTCTGATACAAAGACTGATATTGCATCACGCACATTTCGATATTTTCATATTGTAAGCTGATCCCGTGTAGGCCTTAATCTTTCATCCTTCCTGTACCTCCGAGATGAGACAACCTCTGCAGCTACTATATTGGTGACATTTTAGTTGCGGCTTTTTTGTTTTTGACATAAAAAAAGATAACGTCTACAGCTGGAAGAATCATTATTCAACAAAATTATCACCTTTCACTCGCGATAGGAATGATCGAACTAATCTTTGATGCTTGATAATTCAGCGATAAGCTAATATCGCGTGTCACCGCTGTATAAATGAAAACAAAAACTAAATGTTCCCAAATTGAAGGTTACGCGCTAAATAAGCAGAGTTTTGTGAACGGCGGGTGGGTAATGATAATGTAGTCAAGTAAAAACAAGGCGCGAACCGTGGTCGCGAATTCATTAGCGGTAACGACGATTGAGTGGGCCAACTCAGATTTCTTTTTTTATTGGTTGATGATTAATGAGTTAAACTAAAAACAGTCCGACCTTTCCGAACGATGCTGCCGCTCATTTGCTTTGCTCTCGAGTAACTCCTTCGTGAACGACTTCAGACGGGGCGCACGCTATTCCCATTTGTCGGGTCAAGTCAGCACCTTCAGGGCAGCAGCCGTCTCTACCCACCATGGGAATGACCCGTACGCGGCAGGCGAACTCATCTATGAAGCCGCCTGGGAAGATTCGCTCTCTGAGAAAAAGAGCAACAGATTGGGAAGGCGAGCGGGATGGTCGAGCTGAGAGGGAGCGGGGGCTGAGCTGTCGCCGAGCACAAAACAGCAGGTAAACAGAACGGCACTTGAGGGGCCATGGAGCCGTGAAACGAGTGGTGACCGCGCCGGTTGTCCGCTGATGTCTTGTCTCTGCAAGCGGCGCCGTGGGAACTCCGCTTCTGCCGCCTGCTGCTTGCGTTGAGGCGAAAGTGTACGTGAAGGAAGATAGACAGAAAGGAAGAAACAAAGAGAAACGAAGAAAGAGAAAGAGAACCAGCGGGGTTCTTTTTCCGGAACAGCTTTAGTCAAGAGCCCGTAGCTCAGGTGC
Organism: Amblyomma americanum; assembly: GCF_052857255.1. Taxonomy (NCBI): domain Eukaryota; kingdom Metazoa; phylum Arthropoda; class Arachnida; order Ixodida; family Ixodidae; genus Amblyomma; species Amblyomma americanum. The sequence continues at coordinate 210,438,976 of NC_135500.1, forward strand.
TATATGAGTGCTTTCCGCTATGGGCGTTGCCTTGCATTGAACGAAATTAATTTCTATTATTGTGCTGTGGAAGGGAGAGAAGAAAATAGGACCAGCTGGGCATATAAAGAGCGAATAGGGGGTATTCGCGTGACGTCATGGGCGCCATCTTGTTGTCCAGAGCGTAGCTTCAGCGGTGCAGCCCGGACCCGCCGCGGTGGCTCAGTGGTTAGGGCGCTCGACTACTGATCCGGAGTTCCCGGGTTCGAACCCGACCGCGGCGGCTGCGTTTCGATGGAGGAAAAACGCTAAGGCGCCCGTGTGCTGTGCGATGTCAGTGCACGTTAAAGATCCCCAGGTGGTCGAAATTACTCCGGAGCCCTCCACTACGGCACCTCTCTCTTCATTTCTTCTTTCACTCCCTCCTTTATCTCTTCCCTCACGGCGCGGTTCAGGTGTCCACCGATATATATGAGACAGATACTGCGCCATTTCCTTTCCCCCAATACCAATTATTATTATTATTATTATTATTATTATTATTATTATTATTATTATTATTATTATTATTATTATTATTATTATTATTAGCCCGGAGGCAGGCGATAATTTCTTTAGTCATGCCGGCAGCCTTTCGCAGTGCGCCGCCGACAACAAAATGGTGGCCGCTGTAACGTCGGTGATTACTCCCTACTAGCCTACTGACTGTTCGAAATTTACCAATAGGGATATTCTGAATAGGGTGACGCTATCGGTTAGGGCCATAGACGAATAGAGGGGTGGGCAGTGCGCAGGCCCAGGCCCCCAGGGGTATTAAAGGTGCAGTGACGACAAATAGAAAGTACGCGCCCTAATCATAAAGAGACCGCTCTGAATGAAAACAGAGCTTTCATATGCCGGAAAAGACCACAAAACGAAATACAGGTGTCGCCACTCTCGGCCGAGGCACGCAAGTAAAATTCATGCGTCGACACCGAGTTTTTTTTTTTTTTTCGCGCATCGCGGACGCCACGCTGCACCGCCATTCATTTCAGAACGGTGGCGACGCGTCCTTTTCGGTAAGAACGTCCCGAATTCGAATTGACTGGCGGGGAGGTTTTTAGGTAGAATTTTCTGGGCGATAAATGATGATGATGATGATTACTAATATGTGGCGCAAGGGAAGGTTTACAGGGTGACCCTTTCCCGAGCATTAATTGATCCCACACCAGTACAGAGCACCAGACCCGTGGAGCATGCGCACACGAAGCATTAATACGCCTATACGGGAGTAAAAAAAGGACTAACCTGTTCTCCAGCGCACACGTTTATAGAGAAAGGAGGCCGCTAGAGGACAACTAACTGTCTGTTTTACTCCTTTTTGTTTAGAGTGTACCCATCGCATCAAAGGTGGGTCCCAGGTGCCACTGGGGATCGTACCACGCGTACTTTCCGCATACGATTTGGATGATAATACCATTAGGCCACTGCTGCATCAACATCGGCGATAAATTCGTACCCTGCTATCGCACGAACATCAACACAGGCAGACAGAGACAGATAATAAATTTTTACCGAGCATAATAATTGATCGGAGTTATCGTCAGCGTCCCTTTAATTTGAGGAAAAGTTGGAAAAGGGTTTTTTAGACGCAAGAAGCCAAAACATGGATATTTACCAGGCATTTAATCGGCATAATTACAACAAGCGTTGTTCAGGCTAACGACGTCCTGCTCCAGGGATTTTGAGTGTTTAAAGTGGCCGCTGCGATGGTGATTGACTGTTTTTTTTTTTTTTGACAACACAAGGCAGACACGTTGTGCACGCACTTTGAAGTGCTGCGTAGGAGATTGTTCATGTAGACGACGAAATAATTGTAACAGGTGGGGAGAAGAAATCTGTTTTCGTGAGCAGTTTTTCAGCGCACCCTGTCATTTCTATGTTTGTATAACAGTGAGCAAAAAATAGGGCATTTTGTGCTCCGCTCAAAAACCAGCGCTTATAAGAAATTCCCTTTTCTGCAAAAAAGGACCGGAAAACAGAAAACGAATCATGAAAATTTTTACTGAATACCCCGATTTGTCTCCGAATATCAGCCAGTTTTTGTCTCCCGAGTTGTAGAAAAAAGAAAACGTGAAAACGAAAGGCCGTAAATATAAGCAGTGCTTTACTATTCCTAAATAAACGATGCTGGCAACACTAGCTCTCCCAATGAGATTAACTTAGTTAAAAGCCACCGACGTGCATGCGTATGCAGCGCCTCAAACACTTATTAGTTTTGTATACATGCACGTTACGCCATGGAAAGCCGGGCTTCTAAAACCGACTGGTGTACAATTGAGGTGAAGCGAGTGCTTCCCAGGGATAGTGCCAGTCTCTGCGGCGTACTTAAGCAAATCTCAATTTTCCCTAAGTGGCTGGATAGGAAGCAAGTATGCACTCTGCGGAACAGTTCTCGCGGACAACCACATTCACATGCACATTACGGGCATATCACGTTCGATGTCGCAACCGGTATACGCTCTGTCAGGAGCCTCTGCGAGCGGAAGTCATAATTCGGAAAGGAGCTGAGATGCGAAGAAGCCGTTGATAGTAATACAAAGAAGCACTGTGAGGATCACAGTGACAGCAAATAACGACCGCCAGGTTAACCAAGGCTGGTTATCAGCACCGTAATGGGAGGTAGGGAGAAGGTTATAAAGATAAAAGGGAGACGTAGGTGACTGAGGCGTGTAATGCACGGAGGCGCTCAGGTTCTCTCCAAGAAGTCACAAGTGGCAACACGGGCCATTTGCATTCTAGATAGGCTGGTGGATTTCAGGCACCTCCTTCACAGACAACGCATTGGTCCAAGTTTTCAAGGTATTTGTTTGATTGGTGGCACGGTAGACTTGTTAGGTAGGCAGAAAAGCTATGCCGAGGAGAGTTCCGGTTCAAGTAGGCGCTCATAGTTATCGCAGCGTACGCAGGCCTCCATGAAGGCCGACTTGAAGCACAAGAAAAGCATCACCGTTGAGAAACACGTAAAGTGATATGCACGGACGCCGTAAATTCTAACATGAGGACATACGCGTACGCAAGATATGCACCCGACCAGACAAAATCGATCGCTTACACGGCAAGGACATTTTATAGCCCTGCTAACCGCACTGAACAGCCAAGAGATTATATACCATACAAGAAGCGTGTTTACTCGCTAAATAAAACATTAACATCAACATCTTTACCAATTCAAGCAAAGCGATTCACATCATGCATCGCAGAGTACTAGAGCCCTTGAACAGGACCTTCTGATAGAATCTTATATCCACGATCACAGCAGTACAGTTACCCTCGGGTAGATACCCGGCCATGAAGGGGGCGAGGAAAATGAGTTACTTCATCAACTTACCCGAGAAATTAAAATCCAGGCGCCATTAATTATTTCTCTGGCTAAATGCAACGTCAGCAGAAGTGACTGCAGTGTACAAACAGCAAATGGCCAAACATTACAAGAACATTACGGAAAAGAGCACAATCTTCTCTCAGCCACGAATAATACTTTCCTTACTCCACTAATGCTCTACAACTTCGAATGGATTTGTACAGCTTACTGTCCCAAATGTCCGGAGATCAGGGCAGATACGAAACCTAATATATACTCCTCTAACGTTGATATTACCTGCCGTTATACACCGTATTCTCCTCCATCCTTCTGGGGCCCTTGTCTTCACACGTACTCGGCGTATGGCCAGCGGGCCTTAGTGAAGCAAGCGTTTTTTTTTTTTTCACTAGGCTTCAGTACAAGCCTATTAATTTTGTCGCTGATCCTTTAGGACTTAGCTCTGTTTGCATAGGGATCAAGGTAGTCGGTTCCTGACTTTGCTGCGCTGTACATTTTGAGGCCTATCAACGACCTCGGATGCGAAGTGGAAAAATATAGAAATAAGGTATTCTTCCGGGTCTTTGCATCATTTACCTGGTCATTCTCGGCGACCATATAAGACATGTAAGGCAAGCGAAGTCGGTACAGCAAAGGCAAAATGAGAGACAGATGTGTGGACGAAAACATGTCAATGTTTCTTCAGTGGCAGCTGCAATTATCTTTAAAAGCGAAGTAACGATGAAACGCTCTTTCATTAATTGTGAGGCTGGAAGTTCATTGCGGGTGGTACCGCGCGAAAAACAGACGAAAGAACAAAGCAAGAGACACTACAGACGAGCGAGACTGGAAGTGCGTATTTAGGCAAAAAACCGAAATACTCTGCCCAGTGACGCATGTAGATACACAGAGAACATGAACCGTTGGACGGCGCAGTGTCAAGCCGGTGGTTGCGTCCGTTTTTTGCACTATCCCAACACTGAAGAGGGTCACAGAAATAGAACTGGGCGCTCTCTCCCTCATCTAACCTCCTCAGCACTTCATTAGAACAGGTGGCTAAATGAAGCAACTAGTCGGAGGTCGTTGTTTTTGTTGTTTTTCATTTCTTCGCTTTTCTGCTACACATGCAGACATTTGCGTAAGCTAATGGGAAACAAGAGATCCGTTTCCACTTTCACCACTTAATCGGAAAACCACCTTACATATAGACTCACGCGGCCAAAGGCTTCTTTTATGTTTATCGGAAGTTAGACGTCTCCAAGGTTCCCGCTCGAATGAGCGTGAGAGGCGAGATCGGCCGGAATTAGCACGTTCACTTCTCGATAGCCTAGCGACAGAGGACACTGAAAACGCGCCGGCAACTCAAGACGGCACGAACACAGACAGAGAGAGACAACGTTTATTGCTGGACACATAGACTTTCGCAACCCATGCGAACCTCGAGAAACTCGACTCCACATTTGTTTGCTGTTCGTCAGCCACTTTGTTTTCTTGGACGGGCAACCGCTTACGGGAGTAGCTTGCAAAACCCTAGATTGTGCGGTCTCCTCATCTGTCATCCGAGACATTATCAAATCAGGCTCGCTATGTTGCCGTGCCATCAGACCAGCAATTTAAGCCCGTCGCAAATAAAATAATCAGCACTAATGGGCACGATAGATCATCATTCCTCGAATCCAACTTGATTGCGGTGCGGACCGCTGGAAAGAAATGAGCGATGCGAGTGTACTGTACGGGAAGTTTTCAGCGGTTAGCGAGACTGAGTGGAGAGGTTGTTGCTGCCCGATTAATGCCTTTGATGAAGCTTTCGAATGTCGGGGCTGTTTAAAAAGTATTCTATCAGTGGTGGGAAGAGGTTTAAGGTGACTCTATAAAGAACGCGTAGCTGTTTCAATGAATTTGAACGCCTTTTACACAAGAACCAGGCAACGGGGTATTTAACAGACATATGTGGCTTAGGTATGAGGCATTTCGGTTAATATCGGTCGCGGAACTAAGTGGCGGAAGATCTCGTTAAAAGATATAAGACACTAAAGTTCCTACACAAGGAAACAAAAAATCGGCACTACACCATGATTCGCGGGATCCCCGGAACGGGACCAGCGTATTACGTCTTGATGCTTCGTATTTCGGAAAGAACCTTGCTTCGAGGATAAGAGCGCTGACACTTTTGCATGTCCTAGCCGCCGCGGAGGCTGAGTGGTTATGGCACTCGGCTGCCGGCCCGAAAGACGCGGGTTCGATCCCGGCGGCGGTGGTTTTCGATGGAGGCGAAACTCTAGAGGCCCGTGTACAGTACGATGTCAGTGAACATCAAAGTACCCCAGGTGGTCGAAATTTCCGGAGCCCTTCACTACGGCGTCCCTCATAGCCCGAGTCGCTTTGGGACGTTAAACCCCCATAAACCATAAACTTTTGCATATCCGCGAGTCCGCACAAAGCTGTCTAGACCGGAACGCGACAAATGCGACGCGTAGTATTGGAATCACTTAAACTCAAGCTGAAACAGGGTGGCGCACAGTGATGGATGTTCCTTTCGGGAAATATTCTTCAGGAAATTTGAGGTTCAATATTCAGAGAAAAGAAAATTTCGCCAAGTTTCGTGGAATTTTAAGATCCGGGAAACTGTTTCACTTTTTCCAAATCGACGGAGTTCTCAAACTGCTGCAGAAAAAAAAAAGAGACTGAAATAGGGAATTATGGTTTAATTGAGGTAACTCTCGGTCAAAGCATAAAACATCACTGTGACGCCGCAAAAAAAAAAAAAAGAAGCAAGTTTTCTGACATCAACTGACGAAACTTTTATGAGCGCCTACTTTCTAGGAAGAGAGCACAGTGGGTGACTGTGCGTCAGCAAATGAAAGCCATTCAGTGATGTTCTAGCTGATATCAGAAAAAAAATGGGCACGGACAAAGTATGTAACCGATGTCCATAGAGTAACGGAGTGAAGTTCCATAAGAAGACTAACGTGGCATGAGGCGACAGAGTCCGGCGGATGAATTAAATTAGGAAGTTAGAGGCGATAAGTTGGCCGCGGATGGCACAAGACAGAATAAGGTGCACGGGAGAGGTCTTTGTCTTGCAGTGGATGTAGATCGGCTGATGAGGATGGTGGTGTGATAATGGGGATTATCATGACGATAATGATGATTATGATGATGCTTTTGTTCTTTTCCAGGTGCCCATCTTAGTACCGACAGTCGTGTCAACAACAAAAGCGGTTAACTGCGCCCAAAAACCTCTGCACGACCATGTAACAACGCAGCTTTGAACTCTGAAATCGATGTCACAGTGCTTGAACCTCACTTCTCCGCGCCTCATGCTCACCGGCGACAAGGTTTAAATCACTGTTGTCCCAGCGGGCATTTATTCTATCTGCCGCGATCGTTTAAAGATACTAAACCGTACTGCATGTCTTCCCCATCCCTAACTATAGAACAACGGACACACCGCAAAGTAATGCTCGTTTTGCCAAGGATCTGGCTATGACAGAGGTCTGGTGTATAAATACCATTGTTGGCAATTAAAACCTACCGCAGAAAATTCAGCTGGAAAGTGAGCTCACCTTCTGAATAAAACACGAAAATCTGAGTGGAAGTTAAGCCGCGTATGGTAACTTTCGCTCCTCGCGTGGTATATAACGCCTTCAAGTAGGAGGAAAAAGAGCCCGTAAAGATAGCGGCACGAGATAGGCGCTTGGCAGATACAAGAATAAGCACTTAGGGGGACACGTACATACGAGATGCGGCCGCGCCATACTTGCTTATGCGTGAGAGTGTGCGCGCTTCTTCTTCAAATTATTGATCAAGAAGCCACGATTCCCGCTTCCGCGACGCGAGGCTCGGGTTTCACAAGACGCGAGTGTTGCGCACGTTACGCTGAAGTGCATAATAGAGCGGCGAAGAGGGCGGTATAGCTGGAGCCTTATGAGAGGGGTTGTGAAACCCGGCGCACCTTCTTTTTACGGCGAACACCTATCATATCTGCTCCATCAAACCGAAAAGAGCGACTAAAGAGGCACACGGGCCTTTGAGTTCATGACGCCTCAAGTGTATGATAGATCTTCGCCTTTCTGTGCCGTCCCGATGAATATTGAGCATTCTACAGCTCTTCTGCGTTGACCCCGTTGGCCTGTTTTTGTTTCAGTTTCTATCACTTCCGCCTCTGTAAGCGGTTTGCGCCGGTTGCAGCTATTAACTTGGCTTGGCCAAGAGGCTTAGGGAGCATCTTTTTTTTGTTGGTGTTTTCTTTTTATTTCTTCCCGGAAGAGTCGGCAATAGCTGCTCACATGTGCGGAAAGTTGCGCGGAGAGAAATGCTGGATCATGACGGTCTAACAGAGCTCGGCGGCTCCCGTTATGCAATTGCCGGACTGCTGCGCAGCAGAGGATTCATTTGATCACGCCAGTCGGCAACCTATGCGCATCGAGGATGCACGGCGGAGTCACCAATGTAATTACGGCTTCGAGTCATCCCTTCTTAACCAAATTAAAGGTTCGACAGGGTCGCTTTCCAGATTACAGCACGCGTATCAGTATACGAGGGTAATCCACGCTGACGACGCTGTATTATACAACTATCGGGGCGCTCGCGCACGAGCTTATTCTTCGTGGTCGGAGGGGAGAAAGCAGTGATCCTGGGCTGGGCAGGAGAGCCGCGCGCAGCCTGTTTCAGGCAGCCGGGCTTTTATTCTGCATACTTTCCGCGGCAATCCTTGAACGTGAGCGCGGCCGGCAAGGACAAGCGTTTGGCTGTGCGGAGCTGTTATTGAAAATCACTTAACTGCCCCGGTGGGTGTGCACCTGGCAAGTGAGCAGCGGGCTTGAGGGGTGGAAGCCCGCAATTACGGCAGCGTGCATGTCTGCTGTCAACATCGTTCAAAAGGACGCGAGTCCCGGAGTCAATGCAGCGTGTTAGTCGGGCTCGCCGGGAGCGTGTGCGCGTGTTCGATTACGCAGTGGACGGTTCGCGGCGGTGGCGCTGCGCATAGGCGTGTGGAAGGAGAGGCATTGTGATTTCAAGTCGTTCCGCCGAGTGGCGTGGTTAGGAAGGGACTCCGGACGTTTCTGTCCAGGGGCCGGCAGGGTTACGAATAGAAACAAACAGAAATGGAAGCGAAACAGCGGCGCACAATTCATTCGAGGCATCGGCGGCGGCAAACACCAACCGAAGAGGAAGTGTTAGTATCGTTAGGTAGAATAAAAATGGCGGGTACGGGCCATTTTGCGTTCAGTCGACGAGCCGCAGCTAACCTTAAATTGGTGGGCTGTGGTTTTAAAAAAATGAAGGAAAACAAAGGGCAATTTTTTACTGAAGTGCCCAGGAACAATCTGTTGGCGTTGGTGCTATAGCGGACATAGATTAGATGGGAAACTAACACAAAGATAAAACACGTATATGCGGAACTAGAAGATTGCATACTTTATGTTAATAGACAAGCATATCTGGATCGACATTGCTGGTTGTTGCAGGCAGGACAGGGCAGGGCAGGGCAGGGCAGGGCAGGGCAGGGCAAGGCAGGGCAAGGCAAGGCAGGGCAGCGCAAGGCAAAGCAATGCAGGGCAATGCAGGGCAATGCATTGCAAGGCAGGGCAGGGCAAGGCAAATGCAAAGGCAAATGCAAAGGAAAATGCAAAGGCAAATACAAAGGCAAATGTAAAGGCAAATGCAAAGGCAAATGAAAAGGCAAAGGCAAAGGAAAATGCAAAGGCGAAGGCAAAGGCAAATGCAAAGGAAAAGGCAGAGGCGAGGCGAGGAGAGGAGAGGAGAGGCGAGGCAAGACGAGGCGAGGCGAGGATTTGTTACTGCGTCTCGGCAACACGGAATAGAAGCTTACATTACGAACCGAAGTTGCACGTAGTACAAGTAATATACGAACTGTGAAACCTATTCAGGTGCTCTCAATGTTCATTGTACCATTTCTGAATTCGTATCATTGGGTTCTTAGCAATGTCTTAGGAGGTTGTATAAAAAGGCGTTCACTTTTATTTTTGTGGCGTAAGAAATTCAGTATCGTTATAAAGTTCTAATTCAGAAGACTGGAAATTCAGAGTGGAAACGTGAGAGACGAGATGTTTGACTTGTTTCTTCGTGACAGTCAAAATATTTAATTATGGCGAGAAGTGTCGTCTTCAATCTTTCTGCACGGTATTTTTTTGACTGGCCAAATCATTTCATATGACTCAAACACGAGAGATGACGAAACGGCAAACTATCAGCTCTGATGAATGCATCAGAACTTGTCTGTCTTTCTCTTGAAACGTGAGTTGCCTTATCTATAGAAGTGTGCGAATATTCGAAATGTTCGAATATTCTCCTATTCGATTTGTTGAACGAATCGAGTAGCGCATGTTCAAAATTATTCGAAACGAATTCAGCACGTTCTCAAGTTTTAGAATATTTTTAGAGTATTGGCACGAAGTTGGAATTGTTATGCTGCAGTGTTCTTCAACGTCTGTTTCAAAAATAAGCTCCACTCCGCGACTTCTGATAGCATGCCACCGCGATCAGACTGCACGGTAAGGTCGGATCAACGCTAGTACGCGGTCCATTGGCGTGCTATCTTTCATAATGCTCAGACATGCGACCTTCAAGAATGGCGACGTGGCAAGGTTCAACCAGGTTTAGCAAGCCCTGCCTTCATGCACAATATCGTGGGGCACGGAACGTGGCTGTAGTTTACCCATGAACTTCGATGTGGCGCTGGTTTTTTTCGCTGTAGTCATAGTAGCAAAAGGCGATTTTCCTATGTGTATGTCATGACAGTCATAGAGCTAATATACTGACTTCCTACTGTGCGCTCTCTACTGAAGATTTGTGTTGCATCTTTCGACAGCTGGAGCCTTAACTCCATCAGCACCGACGCTAGCACTTTACTGTTTAGCATGAATATTCGTTTTATACGAATATGCCCACAAGTAGTCAATAATGATGGAAATATTAGATTCGTATTCGATTCGGTTTTGAAAAAGTGCTATTCACACATCTCTACTTATTTAATAACTTGATGGTTATGGATTTTTATGGCGCAAGGGCATCTATGGCCAAAGAGCGTCATGACACAAGGTATTTTCTTTTTCTCAAGGTGGGGTCAAAGACGCATTTCCCAAGCATTTCACCCTAAATAAGCCGAGCATCAGACCAGGGGAAAGCTTGTACCCATTGTATCACCGGTGGGTACCCGGCGGCACTGGGGATCGAACCCCACACCTCCCGCATGCGAGGCGGATGCTCAACCACTTGGCCACAGCTGCGGTATTATTGATTAACTTATTACACCCTCATCGCCATTGGCATTAGAGAGGAGAGTGGTTCAGTTCAATGAAAAATAAACAATAAAAAGCAGTAAATTTATTTCATGAGAAACAGGCTCATACCCATACAGTGTCAGCTTTAGAGTTCTAAAAAATGATTGTGCTCCCGAATTGTTGCTATAAGGAAGGAAAGAAAACTCCACTGATCGGAGGTTCGAGGTAAAAAGGATGCATAAAAGCATGTGAATAAGGAATCCCAACTTTGGGAGTATGATTTACTCGGGATGAAGTATATCGGGATGGGAAAATGAGTTTATCACGCAATGAATCATGGTAAAAAAAATGAGGAACAGATACAATCGGGTCAGCTTACGTCAAGGCGCAAAAGTTGAAGGTATACAGACTGGATTTCATGGATGGTTACACTAACGGTTCTTGTTGTTGTTTGGAAAGGACGAAACGAGCAGATGTTTTTTTTTAAACCAATTCTAAAGAATTCAATAAACAGTTATTACTGGAGTCCCGAACCAGTGCCGCTTTTTGGAGTTTAAAGCGCATTTATGTCATGTACAGCGATAGTTTCAGAGATGATGGTGGTTTTGAAAAATGGCGGCGCAAGTGTCCCCGTTCCCAACATTCCGTTGCGGTACGAAGGTACAGACAGCGCGATTACGGGGTCAATGCGCGGAGAGCAGCTGAGCGTGTATGCAGAAACAATACCGAAGACTCGAGCTGCATGCTCTTTGTTAATGATGAGAGGCCCCCACTGATCTGACACGAAGAATGTATGTCGTCTTGCGCATGACACAACTTTAGTCTCTGAATTGTTCAGCATTAGTTTGTTCGCTACGTGAATCGGAGAAGACAGAGATATCCTGCATGCCGGAGTACTGTGCGCGATATAGGCCAATGCAGTTTTGTTTGAATGTCCGACAAGAGCGACAGTATCATTCAGAAATAAACAAAAGAGAAGCGATTCGAGGAAATCGCTTTTGGCTGCATACATTCCGAAGGCCTGTCGTAAATATTGCAGAAGGGGAGGGGGGGAAGGGCATTCTTAGAAACTTCGAATTGTTGTCCTGTGCGGCCGATTTTTCTCATTTAAATCGGATTAAACGTCCCGGCTCCCACGTTTTCTTTTTTTAACTCACCTCCGAAAGTAGCAGGAGTCAACCAACGCGTGGAATGCCTTTCAGCCAGTCCCGTGGCGGCTTGCCGCTCTGCCATCGGCGGAGTGATACGTAATTCAAAGAGTCCACGCGTATTTTACTTCCGTGTGCCTAATTTGCGGCCATGTTGTATGCGGCTAAAACTATTTACTCACAGAAACGTAAAAAAAAAACAAAATAAAAGCGAAAGCGAAGCCGCCACGGGACTGGCTGAAAGGCACTCCACGCGTTGGTTGACTCCTCCTACCTTCAGCGTTGAGTTGAAAAAAAGGCGGGAGCCGGGACGTTTAATCCGATTTAAGTTAGGGAAATCAGCCGCACAGGGCAATAATTCGAAGTTTCTAAGAATGCTCGGAACGTGTAGATCGAGTTCCCGCGGTAAAAAGACGAGCTCAGATTCCTCTTTAGTGCACCTTTAAGCGGCTGCGGTCATGAGCTTTTTCTTGTCTTCAATTAATTTTTCCACTTTATAAAGGTGCTGTTGGCACCTTTACATGGTCTTGCTTTGTATATGACAACGCTGACTGGCGAGCCAAAATGAAAGCTCACCGCCTTGAAACGCCATGAAGGAATATATTTACGTAAACCACGTTGAAGAACGCTGAAAAATTCTCTAATACAATCTCCCCTGTCACGAGACATTAGTACAAATGACCAATGAAATTTGAAAAGGCAGCCTTGAAAATAATTTAGCTTCCGGCGGCGAGCACGCATCGTGAATGGGAGGGCTAAAAGGGCACAGTCGTTTTGCAAACTGCATCGACCCCTTACAAAAATGGTCTATGAACAGTTTATAGACTTCTTATAGACTCTTTGCTTTCCTATAGATATTTATTTTGGTCTATTCATAGTCTATAGACTGTCTACAGACAAAAGTCTACTAGAAGTGTATGGCCACAAATCTATAGATTGTCTACGACTGTCTATAGTAATTGCATTGACTATAGACAGTTCTCTAGTGTTTGCCTATATACTTTATAGGCAGAAGTCTATGGAAAGTCTACGGATTGTCTAAATGAAATTTTGTAAGGGATGGGCGCGTGGAGAAATATAGAAGTGTAATAAGTGCATAATTTGATTCACTTACTCATCGCCACGGTTCCTGTGCTGAAAAAGTAAAGGTTTGCGATGCCGACGTAGAGGCCTCGTATTTGATTTAACTGGTGCAGGTGGGCAGGACTGTTCTTTTCTGCAAGATGTAATCGCCAGATGAAGATATATGCATACAATTTCGCGTGTACAGAAGGCACGGTAAGGTCTCCTAGAATTAACAACGTATTCTATTGGTGGTTGGTAATTGGGACTGTCGCGCCGAACACTATAATACTAATTACCAGCCCCGTGTTTTTTACACCGATGCGCTAAGGTAAAGCGGCGGACCAAAGTCTCTAAAACAATGAAATATTTTTGCAGTCACTTTGGGAGGCTTGAAATAATAAATTCGGACTACGCGAGAAATACAGTTCAAAGGTAAGAGAGACCTGCGGAACTCGTGGGCCATCTTCATCTTGGATGTATTCATTTTCTTGCGCCTTCTGTCAGTTTAACGCCGCCTTAGTCATTGTTGAGGGCATTTTCTCACAACTTTGTGAAAGTGTTTTGGGCAAGGTGGTTTGATTCTAAGACATAACTTTAACGTAGCAAAGGTGCGACTGTTCGCACGTTCTCATTTGATGCGTTTTCCACAGTGAATGTTTTTTTCACGCTGGAATTACGTCTGAGTATTGCCACTAGATTGGCTTGGACAAAAAAACAGTAAGGTATTGCTTCAACATATATCACCACAGTCATAGATACACATTACACACCACTTGGAAGGTATGGGAAACTGCCTTCACGATAAGCGTTTTGAACGCACTCAGCTCACCGCATCGATGACAGTTATCATTGCAACGCCAAAGCACTGTGTATATTGCCTCCGGATGCGTAACAATGCTACTCCTCCTTACATTCACGTGAGGCTTCGATCTTCATGCGAGCGATAGAGAAGCAGCTCAGCGGATTGAATCAGATAAGATAAGCGAGTGAAATTGCTGCTCGACTGCTGAGTTCACTGCTTCGCACTCTGTTGTCAGCGTCGCCTTGAAGTTGAGAAGCGAATGTGATAAGTTCGATAAGGTCAGCGTTTGAGATGCACAATCAAAGTGGCGCTCCCGCTGAAGTGGTTCGAGCTCCATATACTTCATTCTGTGAAGAGCTCTCATACGAACGCATCTGTAAACTGTTATCGAGTGCGGCGTTGTCATTTAGGGTATGCATGGCAAAGCGGTCATTACATGTGTTCAATGGCTCCATGCTCCGGAGGACGGCTGGGGAGCGAGCCTAGCGCAGTGGAGACCTGTTGGCTGTGTGATAAGGACTGCGGGAGCTTATGCAAAGGAGACCAAAAGAAGCAGAAATGACATATGCTGCGTTGTTCTAAGTCGTATAAGGATGGATGGCACATGAGGGTAAAAATAAACAAACAAACAAGTAAATAAACAAACAAACAAACAAACAAACAATAAATAAATAAATAAATAAATAAATAAATAAATAAATAAATAAATAAATAAATAAATAAATAAATAAATAAATAAATAAATGATTTTTGTTTACGAGACAGAATATATTGAATTCATGGAAAGTATGGAACAGTAGCCTGTATATGGAAGAAACACAGAATATTCATCAGGGAAATTCATTCCACAATATTTTTAGAGTTACGGCTTCGGTGAAGTTGTGTGACGGCAGAAGATGTAACAGCAGCATCGCTGGCAGTCATGTTCATTTTAATGTGCGTTCGATCATCATGAGATTTGGTCGCAATTGTTGCTGCCACTGTAGAGCGGCGATCTAAGATGTTTGGTACAGGAAAAATTGGCGGCCTTTACGTACAATTTTTTTTTTGTATTCCAGAAGCATGCTGAGCGGAGGACATAGTGAAACTTGATAATAGCTTTTTGCAGCGCAGGAACCATGTTCGCATTAAGAAGAGACACACGCACACGGAAAACGCTGCACTCACAACTGGTTTGTTGCAAGAAAGTACGCAGATTAATAGATCTATTCTACACATGGTGCGCAGAGTCAAGTCAAACATAGATAGACACGTGCTGAATTCAAACCAGCACACACTGTAAAATACCTTAATTAAACCGTGGCAGAGAAATGCTCTTATTGCAATCAAAGCATCGAAGGATGCATAATGGCCGTGGCTTTTTCCAGGAGCATTTCACCCCCAAAAGCTGAGCTGCAGGCAGGCGGAGACCTCGTACCAATTGAAAAACCGGTTCGTAACCGGCTTTCCTGGGGACCGAACCCAGCACCTCTTGTATACGAGGCGCTGCGTGAGCGGGCTTTGTCATGATGAAACATATATACACGGGAGGGTTCGGAAATGTACACCTGAAGAGTGCTCAGAGCCTTGTTGGAAAGTTACGCTGTCAGTAAGAGCAACCTCCTGGCCTCCTTGATGGCACTGCCCAAAATTTAGACAAGAACAATGCCGCAGAAGGTGCGTGGTGGTGGCCACCGACAAAGAAGCCAAGCAATGCGGACAAATTTATATGAACCATGAAAAAATGAAGCCATTTCGCACCGAAAATGTGAGCACATGTATGAGGCTCCACGAGTGCAATTTGCGACTTATGTCTTTTTAAGAGGCTAGGTTTCAACGAATAACGCAGACACGAAAGCAACCTTCGGTCACTCCAACTCTGTAATAATCCCTCATAGTCAAAACGAAGCTGCAGTGCCTATATTTTGTGCAGTCAGATCCTTGTGCATGCATAGATACACTTGCCATGCAGTGTTATGCAGTGTTATGCTGTGCTATACTATGCTGTGCTATGCTGTATGCCGTGGTATGCAGTGCTATGCTGTGCTATGCTATGCTGTGCTATGCTGTATGCCGTGATATGCTGTGCTATGCTGTGCTATGCTGTGCTATGCTGTGCTATGCTATACAAAGCATGGAAGGCATAAACAGCACCCCCGGACATTAAAGTCACATCACGGCATTTGAACATAAGGAGCAGTCGCGCTCGACGACGCCTTCCAACACCTAAACCGACATCTAAATAAAAAAAAATGCTCAGATGATCGCAAGATGTGTTGCGACAAATCTGCGTTGGCAGTTTTGGTTATGTACTAGAACTTTGCATTTCCATTTCGCCATGCTTTTTCGCCCTGGTGCTGCGCGGGCCACTGCTGGTTGGCGGCTTCTGGACGGTGAAGGTGGGTGCGCGAAGTTTCCCAGCTGGGCGATGCATTTTTACCGGTGGTTGCTCGGAGGTACACGCGAGAGCTCCCCTCCCACCCACTCACACACACAAACACACGCGCGCACTCACTCACTCACTACTCACTCACTCACTCACTCACACATCACTCACTCACTCACTACTCACTCACTCACTCACTCACACATCACTCACTCACAACTCACTGACTCACTCACACATCACTCACTCACTCATTCATTCATTCACTCACTACTCACTCACTCACTCACTCACTCACACATCACTCACTACTCACTCACTCACTCACTCACACATCACTCACTACTCACTCACTCACCCACTCACTCAATCACCACTCACGCACTCACTCACTCATACATCGCTCACTCACTCACACATCGCTCACTCACTCACTACTCACTCGCTCACACATCACTCACTCACACATCACTCACTCACTCACTCACCCACCCACTCACTCACTCACTCACTCACTCACTCACTCACTCACTCACTCACTCACTACTCAATCACACTCCCTCACACATCACTCACTCACTCACTCACTCACTCACTCACTCACTCACTACTCACTCACTCACTTACACCTCGAAATTATTAAGGCAAGAGAGCTAACGGAGCAAAACATCCATCTGTGCTAAAACTAGAGGGCCTGCCTCCAGAGGACCAGAATTACTGCGTCTGGCCCTCCAAATTGTTGACCTCAGCTTCCTCCCCACAAAACGTTTCGAAATCTTACATACATATGAAACGAATCTGCAACTAGATATCACTTATAACGGCGCTGCCCACAAACTTGGCTATCCTGATGCTAGGTTTCCGGTGAAATGTAACACCGTATATCTAGGCGCGCTCGAGCACGTTGCAACCGCCCTCCACCCCTTCTCTCTTTGGCAACTTCCCCTTCCGCAGCAATTTTTTCAGGTCGAGACAATGTGTGATTATGACAAAGGCGCACCCCAGCTTGAAGCCGTATAAAGGGGGAACACCTTATTGCCGCACATTGAACGACACCCTCTGTGTCGAACACTGTGAAGGTACAGTGTTGTTAATGTGAACTGAAATGTTTCAACTGGTATCTTTAGACTGGACTGAGAGAAAAAAAAAATCTTATGGAATGATTCCTAGACTAATTTCCACGGCAAGGTGAAAAGGAAAACAGAGGTTGTTGGGGTGGTTGGCCGCTTATTTTTGCGGATAATTCTCCAATCAAACCGTTTGAGTATTTTGCATAAAGATGTGTTTAATAACGGCTCAGATATTGTGTTTTCTTGCTTGGCGCCATTCTGGGCTGGTGTTTTTCCAGTCCTCTCCTCGATGGATAAGGTCGGTGCGGTATCCTTGCACGTGTCTTCAGCATATTTAAGTATTGTCCTTCCACCCCTCAGTTCGGTGACGCCTGCAGTACTGTCGATTATTCCACTGAACCAAATTATTTTCCTTAATCTATAAATTGCATAGACAGGGACGCGCACTATTCAGATTCCTCTGTATGCTGGTGAATAAGATTAGCGTGACCTATCTTGACCGAGTACAACTTCCGAAAGGCAGCTAGCTGCTTTGACTCATTTAAGCCCTACCTTGCACTGATTTTGTCAGCAATACGTCGGTAAATGTCTTATGCGAAACAGGCGGTGCTAATTGTTGGAAAGTTTTTTAAAGATGGCTTTGTTTGCTTTACGGGAGTTTAACATCCCAAAGCGACTCAGGCTATTAGGGACGCCGTACTGAAGGGCTCCGGAAATTTCGACCACCTGGGGTTCTTTAACGTGCACTGACATCGCACGGTACACGGCCCTCTAGGATTTCGTCTCCATCGAAATTCTGCCGCTGCGGCCGGGAACGAATCCGTGTTTTTCTGGTCAGCAGCCGAGCGCCGTAATTACTGAGCCACCGCGGCGGCCAGTTTTATTTTTTTTAAAGAGTTCTTTCGTCACCTTTGGTGGAGTAAAAAACTCCGCTGCCAACTTTACTACGTCATCCAAAAGACTTCTCTGACCCTTTGCAACGTGCATGATAGGTGTGAGAAATTTACAGTTAAAATTGCGCTAGAAGCTCCCTCAAAAGTGCCACCTTTCTGCCTATCTCCATCAAATCGCCGAGCAGCACCTACAGCGTTGTGCAGAGGCGCCTCCAAGATATCTGCCGCCTGGTGGCCAATCGTATTCAGTCGCAATCCGCGAGCAGTACTTGCGAGTTCGCGGCGTATTCGGCTGGACTTGCGCCACACCGGTCGAAGTACAAGCCACGACACCTGTTTGATTGCTTCTTTTTTTGCGCCCTTGTCACCCCCCCACGTTCGCGTCGTCCAGGGACCTCGCCGATATCGAGCCGGCCTTTGTTACACAAGACCGTTCGGTGCTTATCGTACACCAGACTTGGACCCTTCTTAGAACGGCAGCACGCGAAATCGGGTACGAAACCCTTCCAACGTCACGTGGAGCACGGGGGCACGTTTGTTCGCTTCTGCGGCGGGCGCACCTGACTGCACCTTGGCACACTTCGCGCCGTACACAGAGAGGCGTGTTCGCTTGCTTATCACTTGCGTGGGGCGAATGAAATCAAAGATAAAATAATGGTGGCCACCGGCACTTTCAACACAAAGCGCCGATGGACTGTTGAACTTTGCAATGCTGGCTCCAGATTAGCCTGGGTATTTTTTTACCCTCTCATCCAGCTGAAGCAAGGGTTTAGGCAGGAGGTTGGCACAAGGGCGCCGCGAGGGAGAGGGGTGGGGCCAGGAGTGCAAGGTGTACTCGAGGGCATCAAGCGCGTGGCCGGACCAAGGTGCAGCGCACAGGAAAACACTTAAAAGGACGTGTCACTGTGTTGTTTGTTGCCGGCGCGCGCGGGGAAAGTGCGCGATCTATGTCAAGCCTCGCACGCGTCGACCATGTGTCAGGCGCGTTTCGTCCTAATCAGGCTTCGACATCCACGCTGAGGATGCAGAAAGTTGGAGAGGCCTGTGCGAATGCGTGGAAAAGAGGGCGAGGTGCGCATTTCAACACGAGGGGCAGAAAGAGACGGCGTATCGGTTGTGCGAGATATTCGCGGCTAGACAACGTTCGAAGTCCAAAGTACGACAAGACTGGCGTACTGCTCTGGCGTCTTTGCTGTGAACGCGAATACGCGCAATGATGTGTCCAGCGGCAGCAGGTCAAGAAGGCATCCGTAATGCGAACACTTCTTGTGACGCGCATGAGACACACCATAATAGTTCTGATAAATATGCATAAAATTTTCCAGCAATCAATTTATTAATGTACCAGGAAGCATCAGCAATACCAGCCACAGGCCTCTCCCCGACTTTTCAGAAGTAACTGTTTACGAAGACAAGTTCTCTCGTCGAAACGTTGGCAAACGCTCTGAGACTTTCCTCTCCCTCGCTCACTTTGTGTGCACCAAGAAACCACCTGCCTCCCTGTTTCTACCATGTTTACGAAGAGGTCATCTGTGTTCATAACGTGCTTGAAAACCACAAAATTTCCGATTACTTTCTTTTCTTTACACCATGTCACATGCGGTGTTTGGGCACCTTGTGCTCCTGGTTTGGTTCATGGTTTATGGGGGTTTAACGTCCCAAAGCGACCCAGGCTATGAGGGACGCCGTAGTGAAGGGCTCCGGAAATTTCGACCACCTGGGGTTCTTTAACGTGCACTGACATCGCACAGCACACGGGCCTCCAGCATATCGCCTCCATCGAAATTCGACCACTGCTGCCGGGATCGAACCCGTGTCTTTCGGGCCAGCAGCCGAGCGCCATAACCACTCAGCCACCGCGGCGGCTCCTTGTGCTTCTGCAGCAATTGCTCTCTACCTCTTTTATATGCCCTCGTCTGCCAATATGTGTATCGTGCTGCTAACTACGCTCATGCAACACTGATTTAGTGGTTCATTGCTTCTGCATGCGAATTCTTGTATTACCTTGTGTTCTATTCTCGTATTGTATTGTATTCTTGTAGTATTGCCACCTGCATGTCATTTCTTGTATTATCAAGTTCTTCAAGGCTACCGCGGAGAAGTGCCTCCTGTCTACAAAACCCAGGTCCTTGTATATCGTTCAACGTTGTTTTAAGTGCAGCTACGATATACGGTTTTATTCAGGACGCAGGAGAAAAAAAAATGTTTCTGTGCTCGGAATGTTTCTGTGCATTGTCTTCGCTAACTGAGAAGCAGCAGCAGTTGTTTCCTTGCAACCATCACCCTGCTGGAACCGCCCGCATTAACATCCGTACCATTTTTGACAACAATTTAAAGTACTGGCCTCAAGCCAGACCATCGACAGTTGCGTTCACGTAAGAGGCTTGGACAAAAGTTCCCAGGCCACAATGCTCGCTCAAGATTAAGAAATCTGGACTAACACTTCTAGCCCCGCCGCGGTGGCTCAGTGGTTAGGGCGCTCGACTACTGATCCGGAGTTCCCGGGTTCGAACCCGACCGCGGCGGCTGCGTTTTTATGGAGGAAAAACGCTGAGGCGCCCGTGTGCTGTGCGATGTCAGTGCACGTTAAAGATCCCCAGGTGGTCGAAATTATTCCGGAGCCCTCCACTACGGCACCTCATCTTCCTTTCTTCTTTCACTCCCTCCTTTATCCCTTCCCTTACGGCGCGGTTCAGGTGTCCAAAGATATATGAGACAGATACTGCGCCATTTCCTTTCCCCAAAAAACCAATTATTATTATTAACACTTCTAGTTAGCAAGGCTGCCGCCCCGAGCCGCGTGGCACTAACACCCCCCCCCCCCGCCCTTTTTTTTCTTTAGGTGGGCAGATGAGATTAATAAGTTTGCTGGGATACTGTGGGCAAAGTTGGCAAATGACAGGGTTAAGTGGAGAGACATGGGAGAGGCCTTTGCCCTGCAGTGGGCGTTGTCAGGCTGATGATAACGATGATGATGATTAATCTAGTGATTCTTTTTGCTCGACACTAGAGCGTGACCTCCCGTTTCAAAGTGTTGCCAACATGGAGATCGTCATCATCGACTAGGGAATATCGAATGTTCGATACATCCCACTTCTTTTCTTTTGCTGTCGGAGTCTATTGGTCTGAGAGCAGAAAGCAATTTATAGGTCAGATTTTACAGTGAGTTGGAGGAAGAGTTTGTCACTGCTCCTCCTGGTGTGCATTAATGATATAAAGATAATATATCGGGTTCATCCGAATTAATCCTGTATGCCCCCCCCCCCCCTTTCGAAGTGTTCCAGGAGAAATAATAATAAAAATAATTAATCACCACATCCGCGCAGAATCTTTCGGGACTCTAGTTATCTCAAAAGTACAAGTTTAAAATATTTCCATTCAGTCACGGCTTGTTCGCTGTTGGCGGTTCACAGGTGGCACTAGTTGCTGAATGCTCAGGAAAGCTAGACATGATCGAATCGTACAGTGCGGCATCTGCGGTATTCCTGAAGCTCCGAAGATGCAGAGGGTTGAGAGTGAGAGTTTTCTTCACAAAGCATAGATCGGAAGCTTCAGGGCGGCCTTGAGCAGCCTGCTGCACGGCTTAGCACTGAATATGTGACGTGAAATTTTTCGACTGAGAATATACTCTGCCACGAAATCAAGCCACGACAACGCCGATTCTGATGAGAGGCAGCCGAAAAAAGTTTGCTGCATATGTGTTCGCCTTGGCGTCGCGTTCCTGCAGTGCTGCACCTCCTGCCTTGCGCCGATTACGGCGAACAACATTTGTGACAGACACTGCAAGCCTCGTGTCAGCTTCTCGGATATTTGACCCGTTTATTAGATGTCACATACTGAAAAACAGCGCACACAATACAGAGACGATGAAAAGAAACGACAACACAACACACAACACAACACAACAATTGTTTCCTTCAGTAGAGTACATACCAACTCACCCAGTCTTCTTCTTTGGCATACTTTAGATGTCACCTTCTACAGGGCCGAATTTCGCTTGTTTAGCTCGTCGCCACCATGAAAGCTGCAGAAGCGGCACCTTACGGCTGCGCTTTCTTTGCCTTAGATATGCGGAGCCCTTCATTATCAACCGATGCACAGCGTGGTGCAGGGAACAAGTTTCCGTTTTCGCCAGCGAACAGCTGGCACGCTACCCGCACATTCAGAGGGCAAACAGAGTCCGTTAATAGCCTCGCTTGCCATCGGCGGTGAGATAAGGCAGCACTGTCAATGAACGGCCCGTACACATCGAGTCCAAGACGGATCGAAAGTGACCGTAGATGCAACAAAGAACGCCAGTGTTCGCACACGGGCGCCGCATCGTGTGTCAGAACAATAGAGAAATCCGAGGCATGCAGCCCATAAGAGAGGCGGTGGCTTCAAGACAATGCAACCAAGATCGCCACACAGCCGGAGACAGATCTTTGAGAAAAGAATAAAGAAAGGAGGTTGGGCAGAGGACAGCAATATCCCCCCCCCCCCCCCCTTCCTTGCTTGCTCGCTCCTTCTCACTCTCTCTCTGACGGACCCTCAAGCGAAAGTTGGCATGGTGGGGCTCGTTCCGAATGAACGGTTTCGCCGAGCGCTATATAGACACAGCGCTCGCTTCCAATGAGACAGCAGACTACAGCGCCGGGACATCAAGGTGGTCATTTCCTCTTTCTCCCTTCTGCGTTTTCCGCTCTGTCACTCTCTCTCTTAAACTCCCACTCACTCTCTTTCTGTCCTCAGCCGCACATTTATCCCTTCTTTTCTTTCTGTCGTCTCATCTGGCGCTTTCTTTTCGCTTCACGGTTTTCGCCCTTCGGGGGGCCTCAATAGTCGACGAGCAGAGGTTGCAATTTTCCTCCTCTTATGATACGCCTCTTTGGTGACGGGGATCGCCAAGTGAGCTGGGGCGAACGCAGGTGGGGAGGTGGAGAGGCGAGACGGTTGCGCTTGGGGGGGAGGGGGGCTTAGAAGAGCAACTAGGCAGCTCCCCTGACGAATTCAGGTTCTTTGGAATTTCCTCCGACAAAGATGCGAGGAGGCAGAAACGCTGCTAAGACACAGAAGAGAGAGGAAAAGTGGAAGTCCATCCTCCTCTCTCTTCTCAGCGTCTGCCGGTCCGCGCTCCCATACCAGTGGCTGCCGCCGACAGAAGCTTTGAGCAACGTGCCAACAATCTCCCTCAATAGCTATGCAGCCGAGCCCCGCTTCTGCGTCGTGCGCTGCAGCGCTCTCTGCTCTCGGCGCTGCCGCGCTCCTCCTGTCCTTCTCTGCTCGCACCCCCGTGGCTGCTTCGTCGTCGCTTTCCAGCCTGGAATGCCGTACTTACAATGAGCGGCATTTTCTCTGCCGCCTTATCAAAAGCCGCCGAGGGTTACGGCAGGACTGATTCCACGTCAACAGTAGCCAGACGTTGAAATGCGCCATCTTAGATGCGATCTGGTTTTAAGAGACAGTGAAAACATGCTCCGTTTTATGTAAATGAAAACACTAAATGGAAAAAGTGAGCACTTCAGTGTATCGTGCACTTCAACAGTTTCTGGAGCGCTGTCTTTTTCTTTCATGACGGCAATGTGATCTCATGTCAAGGATTAATGAGAATGCGTTTGGGGCTGTTGCACAGAGCCTAAAGTTTCCTCCCTAAGCAACCATGCTTCGGAATATCAGTGATCATAACCATGGTTGAGGCTACAAACAACAGCCGTGAATGAGAGCAGGATATATATAACAGTGACACTTTATTTGCGTAGACAAGCGTAGAGAAAGCGGACAAGAACTGAAAGCACAGAAAACAAGACGCTCGTTCTCACAGCAAGGTGGCTTTGTTGGTGACTCGTAGTCGAAGGAGAATTCATAGTGCAATCGCGCAAGTGAGTACAGGCGCGGACTTCAAAGTTAAAGCCTTGTCCTGTCTGAAACTTCTTGCATGTGTCCTCGTTTGCTTGTGCGGTTGCATTCTACAACGCTCGTTCACGCTCCAAGTCGTTTTCACATTGTTCACATGAAAACTTGCGTTTTCAATAAGCCCATGTTCTTGTTCTAATGAGGCACCGTTATGGTACGAGAGAAATCTCACTGAAGCATTTTAAAATCAACTACAATTCGTTCCCAACAATAAAAGTGAATTGTTCAAGTGTCAGTGGAAGCCCAATGTTCCTTTAAAAGCCAGGAGACAAAGATGATTTGCTAGGTGCTGGAGAGAAAAAAAAACTTCGTGTGTGCGTGCGCGCGCGCGCGCGCGCACACACACACACACACACACACACACACACACACACACACACACACACACACACACACACACACACACACACACACACACACACACACACACACACACACACACACACACACACACACACACACACACACACACACACACACACACACACACACACACACACACACACACACACACACACACACACACACACACACACACACACACACACACACACACACACACACACACACACACACACACACACACACACGCGCGCGCGTTCTCTCCTCATTAAAAACGTTGTCTTTTCTGCGGTGGTCTCTCTGGTGAAAATTCAGCAACAAAAGCTTCAAGACAGCTTGGGCGCTTCAGCAATATGCTCTGCCTAACGAAAAGTTACTAGTATATACGTCCTTGCACTGCACAGTGTCATCTGCCTTATCGCGCCATTTCTGCCAAACACGTACCGCGGACAATATACTCTCTGTGGAGGAGGGAGCGCACAGGTTTCTGTCAAGCCCACTCGAGGGGCGTTCCTTTTGACTCTTTTATTTGCGCCAATGTTTGGGAGCGGATAACAGTCCCCACTGTGTTTCAGCGAATATCATGGGCGTGCTTAAGAGCACGACAGATGCGTTATAATACTCAGAGTTAAACTTCCAGTGAACTCTCTCATTCCCCACTTCGATGGTATCATGTTTTCCTTAAAGTGATCACAGTATCACAGTAAATTAGCTCCCCCTCCCCTCCTGCCTAAGCAGGAGTCTTTCCTTCAAGTACGTTTGGTTGAAACTGAAGCGTTGTCGTAATGTAAGGGTAACGGAGTAGATTCCAAGAGAAGGCAAGCGTAGCAGGTGGCGGCAGAAAGTTAGGTGGCTGGACGAGATTAAGAAGTTTGCGGGCATACGGTGGCCACAGCTGGCAAAGGAGACGGTTAAGTGGAGAGGGTTAAGTGCAGAGACATGGAAGAGGCCTTTGCCCTGCAGTGCGCGTTGTCAGGCTGATGATGATGAAACGTTACCCTTCATACGGAAGAAAGAGCTCAAGAAGGAGGAACTCTAGTTTGGGCTAGTTAGTTCAGGCTTCACAAAGAAAGCGGAGCGAAGTACGGGGTCAAAAGAGAAACAAGCAAGCAAACAAAAAACTCGGAAACCTTTTCTTTCCAGCGACTGGCTGTCTTTTCATATGACTGATTCATTTGACTGGTGACTGATTTTGGTGGTATCGCGTGTGACCACATCCACTCCCAGCTGCGCGAACACAAAGTGGGAGCTTTCAGAATGCGCGCAACGCTGCGGTGGTCTCAAATGAGTTGGCAAAGCTTAGGAGTTGCCTAGTTTAACCAAACCTTGGGGCTTTCCTGCGTGTACATATATCCTCTGATATGCACCCGCAGAAACAGGCACACCTCAGCAGCTTCAGGTAGCGGTTTAAGCGCCTTCCTACAGCGGTAATGTTTATTTCACATTTGAAGTCGAGCAACACCAGCCTGCAATAAACTGCACAGTCCAATAAAGCTGCTAAGCGTGCGGCGTTGCCAAAGTGGCGACAGTAGGCAGCCGAGCAGCAGAGCTCGCGGAAGCTTCGAGGAAGCAAAGCGTACGAATGGCTTCGTTCCAAATAGTTAATTTTCATATCGCGGGTCGGACCCTTTCGTGCAAGTCCGCGACGTCGTCACACCGCAGTGCTCACGCTGCAGGCTTTCTTCTTTGCTGTACTCGGCCACATTTGTCAGGCTGTGGTTGTGAAGGCAGCCGGGCTTGGCCCATGCTTATCTTGCTGTCGCTGTTGCTGTTCCAATAGGGAGTAGCCTTGAAGCTGCGCTTAGTGGTGTCGCTTGTGACATCTTTCTCTTTATCGCACCTGCTACCAGTTGCTGTCGCCGGCTGGCCCCGCCGCCGGTGGTAATGTGCGGGCGATCCGTCATTTCTGCTTGACTGCAGCACCGGAAGAAACACAATCGATCACGGCAGAACGAGGTTGGAAGCGAATTTTACACTTTGATTTCGAGTTCGCACATTTCCCTACAAAATAATAAGATATTAAGATTCAGTACACAGTTAACTTCTTTCGTAATTTTCAGGTGGCGGCTTCAGCAGAACAGCTGCTATAATTGCATTCAGGACTAAAAGTCACATACTTATACTGATTTCTAAAATGAGTCTTTTTTTTTTAAGCTCTGTGTAATCACTGGCATAGTAATGCCTGTTTCACATGCAAGCGAACCGCTCGCGAACTCCGCCGCGGCGGCGAGTACACCCTCTCTCAAGCGGCGGAGAAAGCCCCAGCGGCTGGAGCGGCGAGGTTCGGGCAAGTTGGAAATTTTCACGGCGGCGACGCGCCAGCACCGCATCTCAACCAATGACGGCCCGGCGTGCCACGCGAGTTTGTACGCCGCACGTACGAACTTTTGTTTAGGAAAGAAATTGTATAAAGTGCTGTTTAATGCTTAAAACGCAATAATTATATTTATTTAAAGAAACTGCGAAAAGAATTGACAAAATAATGCTTTTATATTACGCTTTTTTGTGTTTGCAGGCCACCAAAACCGGTTGCAGGCGCATATCTTTTGCCAGCAACGTTGGTTTTCGCAGCGGTGGGAAACGCGCAGCGCCGATGCATGTGAAACGAAAGCTCGCGAACCGCTTCGCAGCGCCGCGCCGCTGTTCGCTCTGTTCGCCAGTTCGCTTGCATGTGAACCGCCCTTGAAGCGCCGCGGCAGAATAGTGCTCCAATGAATGCCATCTCGGAATATGTAATAAAGAAATTGTAGATCAGTGTGTGAAGTTCGTACTGTACAGAAGTTCAGTAGGCCCACCTCAACGATCTTGTGTGCTGTGTGCATGACAGCGCTGCGGATTAAGTCATTGTTGCGATAACACACTGAATTGGTCCCACCCAACCGGATTTTTGGCCCAAAGAGGGTTGTGCTCTCTGTAGCAACACACTAGAAAAATTGTGGATATCTGAACTATAATATGCCTTTTACGCTTCTGTAGGTACACTTGGTTGTGATCTAACTCAGTTCACTTCGCCCATTTTTGGGAAACGCTATGCGGCAGCGCCAACTGCGGTCTACTTCGGAACGCATGACGTTAATATCAGTTGAGACCAGCAGCCTCAAATGAGCGAGCTTACAAGAGCTGCCACAAGCACTTCTGCTTTAGCTCTGCCGTTTGTTGACTTACACACATTGCAGTTCTGGCCACTGCAGGCACAAATATGCGCATTTCTCAATAAATGAACTAAAACAAACGAACATGCGAAGAGCATCAGAAGATGAGCGACAGTGTGTTGATGCGTTTGAATCCAGGTGAGCCTCTATAGGATTGCCTTGGCTTTCTACGGTTTTCAGTAGCAGCCAATCTCAGACGTAATACCTTTGCAGGAACGACAAATCGGTTGAAACTTGACAAAAAAGTATGCTGGGTATTAAAGTTATTCAAAGGGTAAGTTATTTAGTTACCAACAAAGTTTGCCAAGCGTGATCACACGATATAAATGTCGAACTTAGAACTGCGGGAAAGTTCAATTTAAACACATCCGGCCTGAATTCAGTTCAATGAGCGTCTGAACTCTTTTTGAAATATACAGCAGTTGAAATTGTCCATGAAACACGGGTATAATAAGACAGCCAAGCGAAGAAGAAGCAGCCGATCCACCTCAGGTGTATATTTCTTGAATTACGAGTATTTCCTCTTTCACTACGTCAGCATTCATCACGTCCATTTACTTGAACTTTGTACGGTTCCTTGTATCCAAACTCGACCATAATAGGAGAATGCTTTGCACAGCTAGAAACCACGGGCATTGTTAATGGTTGCCTTTTAAAAACTAGCACTCGAATTTCATCCGGAAGTAGAAATTAATTTGCCCAGAAAAGCTTTTCGCGTCTTTAAAAAGGCTGTCGTGTACCGTACCACAAATTTTAGCAGCACTAAACGCGACACAGACAGACAGAAAAACTTTATTCAGCAAGTGAGTTTTAGACCCAGCTGGGTCCCTGGGCCACTGCGCGGTCCCGCACTGCATCAAGTAGGTCATGCCGGTACATGACGTCGGCAGCCCGAGTCACCGCAGCAAGCTGCGATGTCGGGCCTGCAGACATGAGCAGGACCTCCCAGTCCTCCCAGCTCGAGATGGCGTGCTGTCCCCGCGGGGGAGGGTCAGCAGGGCAGCCGAAAAGGATATGGGAGAGTGTGGCGTGGGGGTGGCCACATAGGGAGCATGCAGGGGATGTGCCGCAATAGCGGGATAAAAGCTGAGGGGATGACAGAGAGCGGGTCAGGAGGCGTCTGAAGAGGATCTGTTGGGAGTGCGTAAGAGAGGGGCGGGGAGGAGGGTAAGTCCGACGGTCCAAACGGGGTATTTGCGTGAGCTCCGCAAAGGTGTGCGCCCGCTCCCTCGAGAATCCTGGATCGAGACTGTCCTGAGCCCGGCAAATCAGACCTCTAAACGCGACAAATGAAATCAGTACGCAGAAGCCGTTGCCTAACGGTTACAGCAACATTGAATTCAGTGTCCGAGGGCTCTTAGGGCTAGCCATCGATAGAAGCATGTGCATCGAACGGGCATGAAGCGCTCTTTTTTTTTGTGTGTTTCACCACGACTCGCGGGTCACCGATTTTGCCGCGACAGCTCCCCGAACGCCGCATGGCACAAGCGGAGAGCACGCGTACAGACTCGACCTTCGCCCCCACGCACCTCTCGACGATAAGTGGCGGACGACAAATACGCGTTGCCTCCGCGGATAACGCTAGGGACACGCGAACAAGCTCGATAAAGGTCGGAAACAAATGCAATTAAGAAACCGCGCAGTGCAGGGAAGGAATACACGGGTGGATGGGTTGGGTTGGTTTTTTAGGTAACGTAGGTTTGCCCGGCGCTGAAATCGACGAGAATCCGACGCCTTGCGGCAGTGGCCCTCTCGCCGAACAATCCTTCGTCTCGGACCGCTTGGAAACAGGGACCGCATCAGCGCTCACTCCTCGACTTCAGTCGATCGGCCAACATCTTTTAATTAATTTAACGATCCTTTTCTTACGACCATCATTTGATATCCCTTTTATGTACCATGGCGGCAAATACTGCTTTGAAAAAATAGTAAAACACATATAGCTGAAGTCGGGTTCACGTTGCCAGGGAAAATGGGCCGCACGCTGCTTTGGTTCGTGCAACAGTGCTTGCAAAAAGTTCACTGACCATTTCACTTGCGAGTGAGTGTGTGGGTGGGTGAGTGGGTGAGTGAGTTAGTGGGTGAGTGAGTGAGTGGGTGGGTGAGTCAGTGAGTGAGTGGTGGGTGAGTGAGTGAGTGAGCGGGTAAGTGGGTGATTGAGTGAATGAGTGAGTGAGCGAGTGAGTGAGCGAGTGAGTGAGTGGGTGGGTGAGTGAGCGAGTGAGTGAGTGGTTGGGTGAGTGGGTGAGTGAGTGGATGGGTGGGTGAATGAGTGGGTGAGTGGGTGCGTGAGTGGTTGAGTGAGTGAGTGGGTGGGTGGGTGGGCGAGTGGGTGAGTGAACGAGTGAGTAAGTGAGCGAGTGTGTGAGCGAGTGAGTGAATGAGTGAGTGGGTGGGTGGGTGGGTGGGTGAGTGAGTGGGTGGGTGGGTGTGTAGGTGAGTGAGTGAGTGGGTGAGTGAGTGTGTGAGTGGGTAAGTGAGCTAGTGAGTGAGTGAGTGAATGAGTGGGTGAGTGAGGGACTGAGTGACTGGATGATTGAGTGAGTGAGTGGGTGGGTCAGTGGGTTAGTGAGCGAGGGAGTGAGTTGAGTGAGTGAGCGGGTGATTGAGCGAGTGGATGGGTGAGTGGATGAGTGAGATTGAGCTATTGAGTGAGTGAGTGAGTGAGTGGGTGGGTGAGTGAGTGAGTGAATGAGTGAGTGAGCGAGCGACCGAGTGGCTGCCCGACTGCCCGTCCTCCTCCTCCTCCTCCTCCTCCTCCTCCTCCTCCTCCTCCTCCTCCTCCTCCTCCTCCTCCTTCCTTCCTTCCTTCCTTCCTTCCTTCCTTCCTTCCTTCCTTCCTTCCTTCCTTCCTTCCGTCCGTCCGTCCGTCCGTCCGTCCGTCCGTCCGTCCGTCCGTCCGTCCTTTAACCCGTTGCCCAAGACTCATTCACTGAGACTGACAACTTTATTCATGTTCATGAAGCACTATCATTCACTGAGACTGACAACTTTATTCATGTTCATGAAGCACTATCATATTTTCGGCGCTGCATACATATATACAGCGCTTCAGTCTGTTTTGCTGACTTCATCGCAGACAGTACGGACAGCAACATGTGATAGATATACCTATCTGCATGCAGAACGGCTTGAAACAACGACTGTGATTATTTCGGCACGATTTGAGGTTCACGGCAGTATAATATGCCATGGTGTACAGTTCGAAACGGGGATAGGCAGTTTTGTGAATTTGTTTGCTTTGGTTTAAACAGGTTAACTTCATTGCACTTACACGTGGTAGGTACGCTGCCTCAGGAGCTTATACACTGCAACGACATGCATTGCAGATGACATTTTGCACGACTGTACATGCCAGATTAAGCTATACGACGAAATGGGCCTACTGCAGTTAACGCATGTGGGTTTCCAAGCGGATGCCACTTTTTATTTTTCTTTAACTGCAGCTGCCCGGTCTTCCGAGCAGAATCATATGCTGCACG